>NC_018396.1:5396540-5696540 GCF_000208865.1 Neospora caninum Liverpool | reverse complement strand
ACCGCGCGATTGCGCCATGCAGCTGCTGGTCCTCTATAAAACGACCCGGGTAAATCGTCCGAATCTTCAGCCCCATTCCAGGCTGCCTTAAACGGCTCTCTGTGGTAGCCTCGGCACAGAGAGTTCACTTACGAAGGTTCAGGAAGACGAGCACCTCTCCTAGGAGAGGTTGGAACTTCGACGGCACGGGGACAGCGGGCGGCTGCGTGTCGGTTCCGCCTGAAAAGACAGCAAATGGGCAGAACGAATGCACAGAGTGAAGCATTCGGAAACGTGGAGTACGTCATCGGCTTCAAATCCACGTTTTGGCAGCAAAGTGCCTTCACCCCCTGTCCAGCCCCCTCCCTCTCTACGTGGCATTGCGTCCTGACCCTAGGAGACGCCCGTGGGGCTCTGGCTACTCAAGGGAACCAGCTCACGCAAATCACCCACCCCGGTTTCAAGCATAAGCGGATGCCACATCTGCTTTTAGAGTTTGATGACTACGAGTGGAGCACAAACAGGTGAACTGCAGAAGAACCAAGTTCAGCGGTCGGGTCTCCTAGCCGCGCTCGAGAGCGCTCTCTTCCCACCGGGAGACTCCGGAGTACTGGCTGTAGCGATGGCCTTTCGCCGGCGGGTTACACCTCCTGCCGGCAAATCCAACAAAGGTTTTGTTTTTCAACCCCATCCGAAAAAAGGAAACTTACCGACAAGCCAGTAGGTGAGACGGTGGAGACTCTGGAGCAGACTTGCCATTTTGACTCGGTCTCAAGCTCTGTGCACCCAGCGGATTGTGCTTCGTTGATCCTAAAAAACTTTCGGGAGTTCTCGCCTACTCCCGAGTAACTCTTCGTTACGAGGTCGACGCGTGAAGCGCTTTGAAACAAACGGAAAACACGATATGTACGAGTTACCAAAAAGTGGGGAAAAGTACCATTGCGGATGCGTGTGTTCCCCCGAAAGAGTCAACCACCGACGGGCAAAGCGCGTGGTGACGCCGATGGCTGCGTGTGTCGAGCTCGGCTGGTCCGGGTCCCGGCCAGCTAGCAGACTGGGAAACCTGCCTTCATTTGGCGGGGAGAAGGTGGAGACGCCCTTTCGTATGAGACCACAAACGCTCTGTGGATACTGAGGTGGGCGTTTCGCTTCCTGTGGTTCCGGTTCAGTGGGCGGATGACGCCGTGTTCCACTTGTTCTCCCGCTGTCTGCTCAATTACACCTGGCAAACTCAAAGAGGCGCCGCGCAGATCCCGATGCTGTCGCTCACTTCGTGCGGTACGCCACTCGGGGACAGAGCAGTTCTATATTGAGCAAAAAAGGCCGAATCGGGTTGTCGTGAGTGTGCGTTGATGAATCGGCAAGTAGGGGGAGGTTCGAAAAAGCTGGTGTTTCGCCAGACGTTTTCGGTGGTTCGAATCGGCAAAAACACGCCGCTACGCAACAATTTTGTCTCGACAAGTACCAGGAAACGATTAGTCATCCGACCGCGTCACCAGCAGTTTCGACAACCAATTATACGCAAGGCGTCACTTGGTGGCGGACACGCGGTTCTCCCGGGATCGCTGTCGTTTGGACGTTCACCCCGTGCCGCGAACAACAGGCAAAAAGTGGTAGTCCAGTTTCGTAGGCGAAATACTGGAGGCTGGTGGATTGGTAAACGTTTGGGTCGGTAGTTACCACGTGCCAATCTATGCTGTTCTGAACCAGCATAACAAACCTGGAAGAACGTCTGAACAGGCAGGTACTGAGAACACATTACGATACCTCCGTTGCACTGAAAGGTTGTAGAAACAATGCGAGGCCAGGGTGGAAGTCGCCAGTTCCGCGTTTTTAGCTTATGGATTCTTTGTACCATTGGTAGCTTAAAAACCCGTACCCCCGTGAGCGAATCCACTCTGCCATACTCCTTCCCTCCCTCGCTCGTCAGGCGCTGTCAGCCTTCACAAGTGTCTAGCTTGCTTCTCGTGTGGGCAACGACGCTTGAGATGTCGTACTCTTAAACCTTGTACAGGCGCGCTTGATCCCACCACTAGGCACACACGTCTTTTCGACGCGCCAGCGTACGAGTAAAGTGGTCTTTGACTGATAACATTGAAATAGCGGATGAAAACAGAGCCTGTCATGCCTCTGTCGACGTGCGCTGCATTGTGACCACATCCACGGTACGAGAGGCCGTCCCACGAAACCTGCTGCTGCTGAGCGTTTTGCCGGTTCGTGGGTATCTGCCGGTCTCACCAGCACTTGGGGTTGTGAGTAGTGATTAGTCTTTCCGCGAGCACTTCTCGAAGCCAAGCCCACGTTTCCTCCTCAATCGCCGCATGAACAGGCGCCGTGGACGCCTCCTTTCCGTTTCTTGGAGAACGGTCCAAGCTGCAAAACAACAGTTTCGGTGCGTCAGCGACTGCAAGGTTCCACCTACCCACCTGATCGCTGCAAGGGATTCAAAACAGTTCTGTGTTTCCTTGGCGCACTGAATGTGAAGCTCGGTCGGGTACCGCTCGCAGAGGAAGTGTGGCCGCAGTTCGAAGCCACTATCTCTGGTGGCGCATCGTGTGTTTCCAAGAAATCTCGAACGTGTTACGAACCGTTCCCGAGAACTACGCCATACGTACCGCAACGGAATCTCCCGGCGAAGCTTCACTGTTAGCGTACACCTGCTCTCCCCCTTTGGTAAACCGGTTCCGCCCTGTTTATACCGGAGTCTTCTCATGCTTTCTTCCCTTGTTTCACTTTTCTCTCACCCTTGAAAACAGAGGAAGGGCGAGCAATACACGTTAGCTCATGGTGGACTGCTTGTGCAACAGCACGCAGCCCCACTCGTCCTGCTATCGAGCGCTCGGCGGTTGCATACTGGAGCTCAGAACGGAACTCGAACTGCAGAGATGGGTCATCAGAATGAACCAAAGGGACGACAGGAAGAGGTGCCCCTCACATTGGTTTCGTGTACATCTGATTCCTGACATGAACCCCCGGGACTAAAAGCCGCAAGTCTCGAACTCCACGAGGACAGCGCCTGCGCGCTAGTAGTGTTAGGTCTACCCTGCGGAGAAAGGGGATACGCCTTTCTTGCCACTTTTAGATCCACCGGAAATGTAAGGAAAGGGTTCCGTTTTTGAGGAGTTCGCCTCTTTGAGAAGAAACTCTAACTGTCCGCGATCCGCAGATTCCCGCGAAGTCGGCACCTGCGCGCTCGTCGCAACCTGTGTGCCGGCGGTCCCCAGTGAAAAGAGACAGCCCCACACAGCAACCGCTGGCTCTCTTCTCTCTGGATCTGCCTTTTCGTTTTCTTTTCCTGGCGTTCGCAGGTGTTTCTCTTCAGTTGCGGGTTCGAACCATTCTTTGCTTGACTCGCCTGTTTTTTTTTGACTGGAAACCCGCTTTTCCGGTCGAGAATACGCTCCGGCCTTCTGGGACGAACGGCCTCTGCGCTGATAGAAACTCCTGGCCGAGTCGTAGGCGGCTCTTTTCCGTTTTCTTCTGTCGGATCCGCCTCGGGAATCCTTGCGTCATTTTCCATGTTTTCTTCGTCTTTGTAATTTCCCTGCCCTTGTTCTTCTCCTAGTCTCCCCTCCTGTGCTATCCGCGTGCCCTTCTCGATTGTTTGCCGCCGCGTTCCCGATTCTTCCGCTTTTCGTCCGGGGCTTGGCATCGAGGGGAGACAGCTTTTTCTTACGTGTTTTCCGCGTTTCCGTTTCTCGTCTCGTCCACAAAACACCGCGCCGTGTCGCTCCACAACGGCTGCCGATCCGCGCGCAAAAACGACGCCGGGAACGTCACGCCCCTCGGTGGCCCCCGTCCTTTCTGCACGGTCTTCTTAGTCGCTGTCTATCTACTTCTCAGTCTCCGCTCGCCGTGTTTTGCGTTTTCCCCCCGTTTCCCGGTCTTTTCCCGCACGTGCTCCAGCCGCAGCGTACGGAACACGACGAGGAGTTCTGTGGGTTCGCCGCTCCTGTGAACTGCGTCTCGCACCGCTCTTTAGTTTGTTAAAGGCCGCTCGCTCAGCCACAGGCGTGATGAAGGAAGCAACGAGCGATCCCGGCGTGCTGGCCTCTGCAGCCGCCGAGGGAGGGAAGAAAAAGAAGAAATCAGACTACGCGATCGAGCCTAGCTCATCGCCCCCCATTGACACGAGCAAATGGCCTCTCCTACTGAAAGTAAGAACCGCTCGGCGTCTCGGACACCTCGCATGCATCGCAGGATCTTGAAAGCTCCGTGGCGAATCCTCTTCGTGTAGCATTTCTCTTCATCGTTCTCGACCCCAAAGCCGTTCGTGGTGGAATCTATGACACAATACTTGCATACGTCGATGTGCCTAGATGCATGTAGAAAAACTGTAGTCTTGTGCGTGAGCACCCCCCTAGCTCAGTGGGTGAAGGGACACGCATACCTCTCTCTGTTCTCTATGCGGTTTTCGCCCGGAGAGACACTCCGTTGCTTCCCCGCCCGTACACCCAAGTCGCGCTCTCACTCCTTCTCCGTGTCTCTCTCTGGACCCTGAAGATTCTTCGCTCGCGGCGCGCGCAAGTTCCTCATTTCATCCTTATGGCTTTCTGACTCGCGGCTCTTTTTACGTCTGTGAAGTGCGCCCCCGCTCCCCCCCCCCCCCCCCACCTTCGGCTTCTCTGGTCTTCGTCAGCCCGGTTCCACGCACTGGCGTCACCCTTTGCTCTCTCCCGTTTTCTCTCTCACTTCTCGTCGCCGCCTGCGTCCTTTTACATGTTGCCTGCGCAAGTCTCGCTTGCCTGTGCAAGTCTCGCCTGCGTGTCGTCTCCGAAAGAGACCGCGTACCTTCCTCCTTTCCCCATCCTCTCCGGTGGATCACAGGCATCTGCTGTTTTTGCACCCTATCTGTCTCTCTCCTCGATTCCCCGCGCGTGGCCGCCTCATTTTCCCTGCGTTTCCACTCCGGTGGTGTGCTCCTTTTCTCTGGCTGTTTCCTCGCGTGTCGCCGTCTGCTGGATTGCGTGCCGTCTCCTGTCGATGCCTTGCAGAACTACGATCGCCTGAATGTGCGCACTGGGCACTACACGCCGCTACCCCACGGCTGCTCGCCGCTCTGCCGCCCGCTGCAACAGTACATCAACTACGGCGCCATGAACTTGGACAAGCCTGCAAACCCTTCGAGCCATGAAGTCGTCGCCTGGCTGAAGAAGATTCTTCGCGTCGAAAAAACCGGACACAGCGGCACTCTTGACCCCAAGGTCACCGGCTGTCTTCTCGTCTGCATCAACAGGTCGGATCTCCGTACCCGCTCTCGTAGAGGTCCAATGTAGAGATCACACGTTTCTTTGCTCGTGTTCGTACCCGTCGATATGGGCGTGCAGACGCGGGTGTACAAAGCGCTTTATGGGCAGTTTAGGCAGGTGCGTGCTGGCACGAGCAAAACGCTCTCTGTGCATGCGGCATACAGCGGTCGGATGCACACACAGTTTTGCATACGCCGCGCCAGACACAGCCCTTCTGAGATGCAAGAAGAGGAGCGGAACCGCTCCGCATTACGGTTGTGGACACAGAGATAGGGGGAAGGAGCGAAAAAAGGCGCGCGCTGCATGTCAAGTGGCTGGCGCGCTTTTCCTTCCTTTTTTCGCAGAGCCACGCGCCTGGTCAAATCTCAGCAGTCCGCGGGGAAGGAGTACGTGTGCATCATTCGTTTCCATGCAAAGCCGGAGAGCAGAGCAAAAGTTGCCCGGGTAAGCCGCTGCGCCGGAGGCCTGTCTCTGCGTTCAAAAACCTTCGGCCCTTCAGACAGTTCAGGGATCGACAGCGGAGCCTGTTTCGGCGTGCGTGTCTTTCCAGTTCCTCGTTTCGCCATCTCTCGTCACACCCTTCTCTCCTCTGCTCGTCTCTTCAGGCTCTTGAAACCCTCACCGGGGCTCTGTTTCAGAGACCTCCAGTTGTCGCTGCAGTCAAGAGGCAGTTGCGTATTCGGTAAGCCGTCGTGCTTTTCACTTCGCGTTCGAGTAAAACCGCACTTCTGACGTCGGCCGAGCTCAAAGGGGCGGGGGGCGAGGCGCAGGGCGTTCGTGCGCGCGCGTGCGGGGTGGAGACGCAGCGAAGGAAGACGAAAAAACTGTCCGTTGCGGCGCGTTTGTCTCCCACTTTCTTCTTACATAGGCGTGTACTTGTGTACAAGAGATTGTATACTTTTACACATATACAACTGTGTGTTCCATGTGTTTATCAACATACATGTATGTGCACGGTGAGACTCGTCGTCTGTCGTCCCACCCCACGGGGATTCTCTTTTTCTGTGTCTTCAAGTTGTGAACGGCTGTTGCGTTTGCGGAGTATGCGTTTTTTCGTGGGTAGGGTAGCCGTAGTTTTTGTAGTTTGTGGCGCGAGTCTGGTTTTTTCTGTGTGTCCGTGTGCAGAACGATCTACGAGTCGCGCTTGCTGGACTTCGATGACCAGCGGCACATGGCAGTCTTCTGGGTCAAGTGCGAAGCAGGGACGTACATTCGAACGCTTTGCGTCCACCTCGGCTTGGTGCTCGGTTGCGGCGCACACATGCAGGAGTTGCGTCGCGTGCGGAGTGGGAACCTCGGCGAAAATGACCACCTGGTGACGATGCACGACGTTCTCGACGCCATGCACGTCTACGACAGCACGCGCGACGAGACGTACTTGCGCCGCACGATCTTCCCGCTCGAACTGCTCCTCACCGGCTTCCCGCGAATTGTCGTGAAGGACAGCTGTGTGAACGCCATCTGCTACGGAGCCAAGTTGATGATTCCCGGAGTTCTCCGCTTTGAAAGCGGCATCGAAGTCAACCAGGAAGTCGTCCTCATGACCACCAAGGGCGAGGCCATTGCTCTAGGTAAGACAGAGCCCCCACGGCATCACATGCTTGCATTCAAGGTACAACTCCATATGTGGATATACGCCTTTGTATATGCGTGGGGTAGAAGAGCAAATATATTTATATATTTATATGTATTTGTATATAAACATGTGTAGGGTTTTTGTTTGGTTTGGTAAGCCGTGCGTTCGATGTGTGGATCTTCAGACTCAGCATGTTCTCCTGAGTGGGGGACCCGGGGATGCGCGTCGGGGGGAACGGTGGGATGTTTTGGAGCTGTGAGGAACGACCGTCACGCTGTGTTTGTCTTTTTTGAGAGGCAGGGTTTTTCGTCCTTTCGCTTTCCGTCGCACGCCCCAGCCACTGCAAAAGGCGACTCGCTTCGCTTCTTCTGGCAGGTCCCGCGCGCCTGTAACCTTTTTGATACTGCTTGCAAGTGGCGGAGTGCACCAGAGTCGGAAATGTTAACAGTTAAAGGTCGCTTTCGCGTTGTGTTCTCTTTCGCAAACAGTAGGCCGATGCTGCGTCTTGGGGAGCGAAACGGCGCGTGTGTTGTTTTCGCCCTTCCTGTGTTCAGCTGTCGCGCAGATGACTTCCAGCGTCATCGCCACTGTCGATCACGGCGTGGTGGTAACGATCAAGCGCGTGCTGATGGACCGCGACACGTACGACATGCGATGGGGCTACGGGCCGAGAGCCAGCGAGAAGAAGAAAATGATTCTCGCAGGCCTTCTCGACAAAAAGGGAAAACCCAATGAAAAGACACCCGCCACGTGGCTCAAGAGTGAAGGGTACGTCCGGCGCAGTTCAGAAGTCACATGTATATGTTTCGACACACACATCGATATATATATATATATATATATATGTGGAGGAAGAGACGAGCGGCTCGGCGGTGGTCATGTCGGTGTTGATGTGTGAGGAGAGGGCTTCTGTGCCGTCGATCCGTATCGATTCACCGGCGTGCACTTCTGTGTATGGAAAAATACGGTAGAGTGAGAGGTGATTTTGCGCGAGTCTCGTCTGCGCTTGCAGAAGTCTCTCCACGCAGTCATGGAGGTCTGAAGAGGACCGGTCCCGGAGAGGATTCTGTGGCTGTCACGCGTGTTTTTGTCTCGCTTTTTTTGGGGCTTTGCGCACTGGGTGCGTCGCCGGCGTGACTGCCCGCGTTAAAACGCGGGCAGCTCGTGTCTTCGCGTCGTGCTTACAACCGCGCCTCTCCCACGCTCTCTCGTCTGTACTTGGCGAGTTTCCGCTTTCCGCGCTCTCCGTTCCAGGTATCTGCCGAAGTTGTGTGGCTCGGAGGAGACAAATGGAGAAGCGGAGAACGCAGTCAAAGAGGAAGAGCAGCCTCGTATCAAGGAAGAGCCGGTTGACGACGAAGAAGAAAGACGCCGCAAGAAGAAGGAAAAGAAACTCAAGGTGCGTCAACATGTTTGCATGTTCACGCGTGGGCGCGTATTAAAGCTGCGCCTTTGCAAAGTGCCTGTGCCCCCAAAATGTTAAGGAAAGGACAAACACCGCTCGTCTTGCAGCGGGTTCACCTCTCCGTTTTTCTCGTGTGTACAGGGCTCTTCTTCTCTCTTTTTGGGGCTCTTTTCCACACGCAATCGTGTATCTGCACAGAATGCTTCATATCGACCTATATACATATATATATGTTTGTATAGATGATTGTTTATGTGGTTTTCGTCAGTGCGTCAGCTAGTGTGTATCATCAGAGTGACGAGGTTGTGATTCGATGTTCCGTCGTGCGTAGTTTTTATTTGAGCTGCAAACAGAAGTCGAAATGCCATTCAATACAACGCTGTGGTCGGTATGGCTTGCCTCCAGCATGCACGTGTGCGCACGTATTTATGTATATATTTATGTATGTATTTATGTATATATTGATGTGTATATTTATGTGTATATTTGTGTGTATATGCTTGTTAATGTGCATGAGTGTTGATGTACGAACGTTTGTGGTTTCTCAGAAGAAGGAGCGCGAAGCAGAGGAGGAAGAGGGCGATCGGAAACGAAGACTCTCTCATGGGTCTGAGAATGGCGACGCGACGATGGACGAGGCGGTTCACGAGAAGAAGAAAAAGAAGAAGAAGAGTTCCAGCGCGGAAGACGAGTGAAGAGTAGAACCGAGGCAACAGAGCGGTTTTCTTTTTCCAAGTCTCCCGTGACCTTCACTTCCTGTCCCCTGTCTCTGGCGTTCGTGTCTCGCGAAACGACGTCTTTTGAATTCCAACCAGAAGCGCCGTTTCCTAAAACAGTGGCTGTAAGCTCCGCACAGACACCCCACCAGGCCTCTTGCGTTCTGCGCAAGAGAGAGCCTAAACCTTTTTCCAGGCAGCCGCATGCGCCGTTTTCGCCTGCCGAGAAACCGAACGATTTCTCTTTTTGCTGTTCATGCTGAGTCTTCTGCCCACTTTAAGGAGACTCGTACCTGCCTCGACAGCGGCGCATGTTTTCGCCAGGAGAGAGTTTCTTCAAGACCTCAGAGTTTGAGCGGCACGGCGCTTTCCGGAAGCACCCAGCCCATTTTTGCTCCACACAAAAGCTAGAAAACTGTGGGAATCCGCTTCAACGCAGTTAGCAGCCCACGCGCTGAAAAGCACTGTGAAAACGGCGAGCGTCAAGAGCGACGGAATAGAGAACGCCTTGTAGCAGATTGGAGAGGAGCCCGCCGCTGCACACAAACGAGTCGCATGCTTTCTAGATCACCGAGCAGTTTCGTAGATCGCGTTGCCTGTCCTGTCTTCACAAAAGAACCTCGGCTGTTCCACCGGGTCCAACCGGGAAGTTCTCACCCCGCCACGATGCCGAGGTTGGGTAGGCGGGAGAGAGAGCGAAGCTTTCGTTATTTTTAAAAAGTGTCGTTTGTGAAAGCTCTGACCGATCCACGTTTTTTTTTCATCACGGTTCTCGGCGTGTCTCACCTTAGGTCGACCTCTAAAGGGACACGAGAGCTAATGCGTGTGTCGTTCAGCCCTCCCTAGCGAATGCCGTGCTTCCTTCTGGAGAGGCGTCACAAACGCTTCGTTCGGTCCCACCGGCGGTGTCGAGTGTGTCGAAAAGAATTTGAGTTACGTGCGTTCCCGCCGGGGCGCAGAGGTGAAGGCATTATAACGTTTTGTTCTTCGCAGCGGCCCCTCCTTCCCGAGGAGCTCCAAATTTAAACAAAACACTCAAAAGCATCAAACAGATTGGACACCCAAGGGCCCATCGCGTCGCATGCCGCTCTCACCCTCTCTCTCCTTCTCTCTCGCGGGTGGAGTAACAAACTCAGGCTCCTTCCGACAGAAAGACACTTTCCCATTTAGCCAGAAACGCGGAGGTACTCCGTTTCCGCTCTACATGCGCCGCATCTGGGTTTTTTCAACGAGCGGAGACGGGGACAGCCGACCTGCACGGAGAGAGGCCTAACGCGGAAAAAAATCGCTGTTTTTTCACGAGTCCACAGCGTTTCCTGTCCGTCAACCCGGAAACGAAGCTGCTGCAGAGTGCATGCCTCGCGAGTCCTCCGGTTTCGTAAACAATTCACCTCCCGCGAGGTGTATCACTGAGAGTCTCAGGCGCACAGGACAGGCATCGGAGACTTTGTTTCGGCCTGGCTGCTCAGGCACGAAAACGCTTTTTTCCTCTACTACGATTCGCTTTTTTGCTTCGCAGAAAAGGTTTTCAGCCGCTCGCCCGTTAAAAGCGCTCGGGAGATATGCGAACGCTTCAGAGAGTCAGAGATCCACTAAAACATGCTTCCTCCGCCCACCGACGCTCGCCTTTTCGTCACAGAGAAAACTCGAAATTAGAGAGGCTCTGTGCAGTGTGACTACCTTGGTGGCCGAGCTCGCCTGACTCTCCAAGCTTCCGTCTCGCTGCATTCTTCTTTTGTCTTGTTCTTCCTCGCTTATCCAAATTTGCTTTCTTCTTTCTTCTTCTTCTCCTTCTTGCTTCTTCCGTCTCGGTTCTGTGGGCGAGGACGTGTGCAAATGCACTGGGATGAGGAGAATTAAAACGCAGTGGCGTGCCGTCTTCAGAGGAGCGTATTTTCTTGAATAGTTTTACCATATAAAATTGAACAAAAAGGTAATTCTAAAAATCCTTTATAAGATAAATTGCATCTGAATGTACAAAAATTAGTTACACCACAATGATACTATTTCATTATTTCTTGAAGAGGTTAACTAAACGACGTGGACATTGAGAACGCCTCCCCGGCTCGGGGCTCTCTACGTGAAAGACGGGCGAACGGCACGAGAAAGATGCTCAGAAAAACTGGGAAAAGACAAAGGAAAGGAGAGGAAGACAATTGGAGAGGAGTGCTCTAGACGCTGGCACGCTGAGATACGAAAGACACAACACAAGAGCGAGAAAATCGACCTCTCAAATTTCCTGCATGCGCATGCGCTCGACAGCATCATCTTTTTCCTCGCCCCACATCTTACTCTGCTCGTTTTCTCAGTTTCTCTTTCGCAAGTCCTGACTAATCTTCTCTCTGGCGAAAGGCGCTCGCCTAGCTGAGCTTCGTTTCCATCTGTTCTTGGACTTGCTTTCTCAAGCGTCTCTCTTCTTTCTCCGTCTCACTGTTTTTCTCCTCTCGAGTGTCGAGCCGTCGTCTGCACTGGAGAGAGGCATCAGCTGTTTGAGCCGCTCACGGGAGAGCGAGAGGCTGTTTGCGGCGAGTTTTCGTTCCAGCTTTGAGTTTTTTTCTCCTTTCTCTTAGCGCGCGAGGAGACAGGTGTCGCCTCTTTGCTGCGAGGAGTTTATCTGCGGAGATCCAAGAAAGCGCCTACCTCGGAGTCGGCCTGCTACACTCTCTCGTTCCAGATCTCGTGCTTTTCCAAGTTCCCGAATTCCTGACTGAAAAAAGGGGAAACAGAATCCAAGGGAAAACAAAATGGAGAGTCCTGTTCGTAGGGTGTGGTGAACGGAGACGTCCGATGCTGCCCGAGGCTTCGAGACACGTTTCAAAGAGAGCCTCCAACCTTGACGCCTTCCCTCCTTTCGTCTCCTCTTTCTCGTCCTTCTTGCTCTTCCCTCTTCATTGCCTCACTCTCCCTTCACCGGTGAAGGTGGCCCTCCTTTCCTTCGCCTCGTGATTCGCCCGGCCTCACCTGAATCGCTGTCTTCTTTTTTCTCTTCTTTTCCTTCCTCGTTCCGTTTTGTTTTTGTCTAATGGCCGAGCTGTCGACAACCTGGCAGCCTCGGCTGCTGCTGCAGTCTTTCTGCAGCAACGCAGCGACTGTCTCCTCCCTGTCTCTCTCTACTCCGCCGCCCTCGGTTGCGGAGCGAGAAGCGCGTGGGGAAGTTCTCTTCTCTCTGTGTGGCGGCTCTCTCTTTGCTGTTGCGCTGGACGCGGCGGTCCGCTCGAGCTCGGCTGACAAGACCAACGGAGCGGAGGAACGGGCGAGAGATCCAGGTGTACATACACCAGAGGAAGCGGGGCCGTTGACTGCGCCTGCTTTCCTGCGCAATCCCTTCGCCGCGCCGCAGCGGCTCATCGATGAGGAAGTTGAAGAGGGACTGGCAGCCTTCGCTGCCGCTGACCTCTCGTTTTCCTCCTCTCCTCCTCCCCTGCATGCTTCCTCTTCTGCACGCCGCGAGGGTTTGCTGGTGACTGCAGGAGCCAGCACCGGCCTCGTGCGGTGTTTCCGGGTGTACGTACAGCCGAGGCAAGGGACCCCTGAAGAGGAGGACGAGACGGCAGATGCCTCTCGAGGCCTGCAGCTCCTTCGCGCGATGCAACAGAGGACGGGCGAAGGAAAGGAAAACGCAGTTGCATCTCCTGTTCTCCTGAATGGAGAAAATGGCTCTGGATCTTGGTTGAAGATGGAAGAGCTCGTAAAGTGGAAGGTGCGCACGCTCGCGTTGTATCTGCGCATGCGCTTGTCGATCGCGCGTGTGTCTCATCTGTTTTCGGTCCATGCCTTTTCTCCTCACCTCCTCTGTTGTGTCTGCCTGGTGATTCTGCCTAGTTGCCTCCCATGCTACCCGCTCGGTGTTCCTCCTTAGACTGGAGCTCTCCTTTGCTCTTCGTTGGGGTTCCAGCGAAGTCGCTTGTCTCGTTTTTTCACTCATTTCTCTTTTTTCTCTCCCTCTTCTCTTCTCCTCTTCTCATCCCCTCTCCGCTCCCTCTTCTCCGCTCCCTGTCTTCTTTCCCCGTCTTCTCTTCGTCTCTTCTCTTCCCCTCTTCCTGTCTTCTCTTCCGTTCTTCTCTTTCCATCTTCTCTTCCCGTCTTCTCTTCTGCTCTTCTCCCTCTCGTCCGGCTGTTTTCGCTCCTTGTCGTTCTTGTCTGTGTCTTGAGTCGGTTTGTCTTCTTTTCTGTATCTCTTTTTGCACTGCTGTTCTTTGTCTCTCCTGTTGTGTGTGTCTCGCTTCCTCAGAGCCCGAGCGCAGTGACTCGGCTGATCGTTGTCTCTGCGCCCTTCGCGCCTCCGTTCCTGCTGAGCCGAGCGCGGAAGGCGGTGTGCCGGTGTGTGGCGATGGGCTGCGCAGACGGGACGGTCGAGTGTGCCTTGTTTCTGTTCTTCCAAGGGGAGAAAAAGGAGAACGAGGAGGGCGAAGAAGACGGCCGCCCAGCACAGCTCCAGGTCGTTCAGCGCTGTTTCGTGGACAGGCTGAGCGGCGAAGCTGTCAGCTCGATGAAGTGAGGAAACGGGAGACCGAAGTGTGCAGAGAGAGGAAAGAGAGACAGGGCGCAGAAGTGCACAAGAACGGGAGAGGCAGGGATGAGAGAGCTGTGAGAACCGTGGATACAATGTCGCTGAAGAAAACAAACGTGCCGGCCAATCTTTCTGTTCTTTTCGCGCACACCTGTGTATACCTTTTTTCGTCGTCCCCACAAAACGCAGTGTCCGTCTGTTTTTTGTTCTGTCTGTTCCTCGCGCTTCCGTTGTCCTCGCTTTCTCGCCGCCGCCTTTTTTCTGCCTTCGACCTCACCGTTTTCATCCACCGTCTGCTTCCTGCAGATTCCATTCGTCACGCCTCCTCCTGGCGGTGGGCGGCGAGCGAGGAAGTTTACGGCTCATCGACTTGTGCCCGTCGGTGCTGGCTTCTTTGTGCGCGGTCGCCGGCCGACCAGAAGCCCACTCGAGTCGCCGGTCGAGTGTATATACACTCGCCGACCACATGTCGGCCATCAACAGTCTGGCCTTCGTTGACGCGGATGCGGCGGCGAAGAAGCACACTGCCGGGGACGCGAGCGAGCGGCGACCCCGCGCCACGCCAGTCGCGCACCTTGTGTCTGCTGGTGGAGACAAACTCATCAACTTTTGGAACCTTGATAGATTGCCGGAGAGTGCAGGCGACCTCGAGGCAACTGCCGTTGAACTGGGAGGGCGAAAAGGAGACGGCAAGCGAAAGGAACTGAGCAAAAAGGCACACATGACAGCGGACGACGAGCTGACTCCTGCCTTTCAGTTTCCCACTTCGGAACTCATTACAGCCATGGTGTACGTACACCCGAGAATGGAGGAAGGCGAGTCGGTCGACCGAAAGACACAGTTCAGGGACAAGAAGGAAGAACGAGGCGTGCTCATTGTCGGAGGAGAACAAGGAACTCTCTTCGTCCTCTCCCTCCAGCTTCGAAAGTTCATTCGGGTAGGGTGTGAGTTTAAAAACAGCTGGGAGGTACATCGTGAGTTCTTTCGGGGATCGTCTGAACGCGTGCGCGTCGGCAGGGGTCTCCAAAAAGGGGTTCAACCACAAAGTGGTCAACGAAGCTGCAAGGACGCACAGGGAAAACCAGCCTCCCGCACTCTCTAGACAAGCAGTCAATCGCATGCCGTCACTCAGATAGATCGCGAGATAGAAAAAGGTAGGGAGATGGCGAGCGAGAGATACACAGAAATAGATAGGTGTCCTTACGGACTTTCAGCTGGAGCATTTCACTTGTGGTTTGTGCAGGTGGCTGTACACCTCGATTCCGCCGCACACCTCTCTCGCTTTCTGCCTGTTGTGCCGCTGCTGTCTCTCGCTTGTTCTCAGTGACTCATCCACGTTGTCGTCTGTGCTGCGTCGGTTGTCTCTGTCTCCTCTTCAGAGTTTGCCGCTCCCCACGCGGAGCGCGGCGGCGGTGGCGGCTTCACTTGCAGGTTCTTCCGCGCCTTCGCCGGCGTCATCCCAGCGACAGTTGGAAGACTTCAACGCCGTCGTGCGCAGCCTCACTCTGCTCTCGCGAGACGGGACTGTCCATGTTCTCGCAGCACAGGAGTCAGGCGCAATTGCGCTTCTTCCCCTCGCGCTCTTCTTTTCTGCGCACTCTCTGCCGTCTCCCGCCCTGAGGAAACAAGCTCTCGCGAGCTCCGCCTTCTTCATCGGCAGAATGGACGGAATCCTCGGCACCAAATTCCTCCCGCAGCCCCCTGCTTGCGACTGTCCGTGCTGCCGCGCTCGGCGGGACACCCTCAGCCTCGGCGAGGCCCGAATCGGACGTGGAAAACGAAAGAGAGAAGACGCGTTGGAAGGTTCGCAGAGACACTCGGGATAAAAGGGGCTTGAAAGCGGAAATCCACGTCCTTGTGGGAATCGAAAACTGCTGGAAATGTGGACACATTGCCTAACCGTATCATCTGACCCCGTCCGTCGTTGATCACGCCAACGTTTGACGTCGACATACACATACACGCGTATATCAGTATATGCATATGCATATATATATATATATGTGAATTTTGATCATGTGTTTACATTTATGTGTGTGCATGCATTTGCGTGCGTTTGCGTGGAGTTCTTGTGGCGACTCCTGCTCGCGCGGTGCGTGCCTGTGGATTCGTGTCTCTCTCTGTAGGGCAATCTGTGTGTATCGCCGTAGAGCGTTTCTGCCTGTGTTTCTGCGCTCTCTTGGACAGAGGACGAAGACTCGCCTCTCGCTCCGTCGTTTCCTCGCTCGCTTGTCGCTCTCGTCGGCGAGCGACAGCCGTGGGTGTTGCGCCTCGACGGCCCCGCAGGGGAAGGTCACCCTGTGGGTTGGACAGCCGAGAGCACAGAAGAATCTGCAGACGATCAGAAAGGGGAATTCCCGGGATCGCGCCTCACAGAGGCGCACGAGGCGCCTGCCGCATGCTGCGATGTGTCTCGAAAAGGTGAGCAGAACACTGTATTCTCGCGCCTTCTCTACAGGCAACACAAACGCGAGAAACAACGAGCAGTCATTCTACAATGGTCCACATTGGCAAGTATATATATATATATATATATGCACAAAAAACGTATACGTGATTGTCGGCGTAGATATATAAGTGTATACATATGCTTATGCCTATTAATATATATATATATATAAATATTTGCACAGCCGTGTTCTCATCAGGCGTATAGGTGAGCACATATGCCTATGTATATGTGTATATTTACTTGGACGTGTTACTATTTCTAGTCAATAGAATCTTTCCCGAGCTGGCCGCCGAGTCTTGGGCTTTATGATCTGTTCGTTTCTCACCGTTGACCCCTCTGTCTTCTTTTTTATCTCTCCTCTCTCATCCCTGTGACCGTTCTCTGTTCCTGAGAGGCGAACGACAGAGGCCTTTCTTACATTTTTCTCAAACGTCCACTCGTCAATGGCGACGACGGCATGCGAGGAGTTGGGTATTTCTTTCTCTCGCTTCATTTCTCTTTTCTTTGCCTTGAACCTTTTTTTCCCTCTCTGTTTTCGCCGCTCCCGCGGGTGGCGTGTGGGGCACAGCTCGCTGCGGCGTTTTGTGCGCTTGGCGGCTTCCTGCGCTTTCTTCGTTAGGAGCCTTGGATCGCGTTTTCCATTCTTCCTTTTTGTTCTCCCTGGCTTTTTCCCTTTTTCTCGCCAGGTTGCTGGGTGCTTAGTGGCGCGTCAGACGGCTCGATCGCGGTTTGGCACGTGGCGACAGGAAATTGCCTCGCGCGCGTTCCGCCGGGGCACCACGGGGGCGCAATCAACGCCGTCGCGTTCCAGCAGAAAGAGTGGTGAGGCATCTGTAAACTGCATGCGCAAGAAAAACTGCATGAGCGAGTGTACGAGACAAACGTGGCATCCGCAACTCTAGTCACGAAGAGAGGGGTTAGGCAGCAAAGGGAGACACCGCGGAACGGGAAACGCTAGGTTCCTACGAACGCTTTTTTCTCCTTCTTCACCTTCTCATTCGTCTAGGTCTCCGTCTCGATCTTGATCTCTTTTTCTTTCTCCTTTCCTTTCATCTTCGTCTCATTCGTCCTCTCGCTCTCCTTTGCTACCGTCTTTTCTTTTCTCCTTTCGTTCTTTTTCCTGTGTCGCTTTTTCTCCACGTTCGTTTTCTTCCGCGCTTCGTTTTGTCTTCTCTTTCTTTCAGGTTGCGGCCGTCTCCGCTTTTCAAGAAGGGCGCGCCTGTGGACGTCGCCGCGGACTCGTCTCGGAAAGACAAACGGGGAGATTCCTCCGGCTCCGCTGTGTGTTCGTGTGACTGTCGAGGCATCAATTCCTCTACGCCTCACTCGCTTCTCTTCGCCGCTGCGTCCTCCGGTGACCACGCCGTGAAGGTTTGGAAGGCGGAGATTTCCCCTGCCTTTCTGTCGCAAACTCGAGGGAAGCGGCGCGAAACCGACGGAGCGTCTGCAAAGCGCAAAGACGCCGACAATGCAAAATGCAGTGCTCCGCAACTCCTCGTCACATCTCTTGCCTCTGTCGTCGCTCATCGAAAAGAAATCAACGACGTAAAGATCTCCCCTAATGACTCGGTGAGTCTGAGCCTCATTCAAACGTCTGCCTTTCCGCATTCCGCAGCTAGTGAAGGGGGTGACACAAACCAAACGCGGCCATGCGAAACACCGACGCCCTTTTACGTGCATGGGTTTTTCTCCGCTGAGATGTGTACAGAGACGGATTCAGAGGTGTGCATGCAGAAGTATTGTTGTTCATGCTCGTCCCTGCATGCAGTCTGGCGCGTCGCACAAAAGGGGAGGGACAGGAACAGGTGTTTCTCCGATGAGTTTGGCTTTTTCCCTTTTTTTCGACGCGACAGTGCCACCGCCTGTCCTCGCTCCAGTCGTTCTCTGCTTGTGTCACGGTCTGTCCCCGGCTCTTTGTGTTTCTGGCCGGGCCCTGTCTCCTGTCTCCTTCTGTGTATGTTTGTGTGTCGGTCGCGTCCTCTGTGTGTGTCGAAACGCAGCTCCTGTGCACCGTCAGCCAGGACAAAACGGGAAAGCTCTTCGCGTTCCCTTCTCTCGTGTACATCGGCGAGCTGCGTGGTCACACGCGCAGCATTTTCGCATGCGCCTTCCCCAAACGCGAGAAAATCGTTGCCACTGCGAGCGCAGATTCCACAGTGAAGCTGTGGAACGTTGACACGTGTGCATGCATCAAAACCTTTCAGGTAGGAAGCAGAGTCTTCTCACCTTGCCCACACAGACGCATCATCCACCGTCAACCGTATATATGCGCACAGAAATAAAGATATATATATATATATGTATTTACATATCTTAGGCACGTATCTTCCTATATATGGATATCTGTCTGTGCGTTTGCTTTCATGCGTTCCGGACACAAACCGCGCTGCTGAGTGTAGAAGCGCTGTGCGTATATATATATATATATATATGGATATATGCATACATGTATTTTATGTATGTGTGTAGGTTTATTTGTTGATATCAAGGTATGCATTCACGTACAGGGAAACGCTTTGTAGCGTGTGTGTGTATCTCGTTTGTCTGTGAATAAACGCACCGCGCGTCATGGTGGTTTCTGCGCTACCATCAAACCCGGTGGCTTTCTAATGTATATATATATATATATATATATATATATCATCAATACGTCAATGAAATATCAATATCCATGTATATGCTGTTTGGCTTTTCTAAATGTGTGTGTTGAGGCGGTGCTACATCGCATGCGTTTCTTTTCCCGCTTTTCGCGTGTGCTGCAGAGCACTGTGGGAGGAGGCATCCTCGCCCTCAGCTTTTTGTCGAGAGACACGCAGCTGGTCACCGGGACGAGCGAGGGGCTCCTCCAGCTGTGGAATTGTCGAACTGCGGAGTGTGTGAGCTCCCTTCCGCCCGTTCACGAGGAAAACAAGGCAAGTTTCTCCGCTGGCTTCAGTCAAGGGTCTGGGCTGAATCCAATGCGGAGTGCTCGACCGAAAACGCCGAGTTGTATCGAAACAGAGGCTTTATACTCACGAAACGGAACTATCGGAGAAGGAGAACAAGTCGTCAAGGTCACATTTCATATGTATGTGTGTATCCGGTGTATATGTGTTTATGTATGCTTATGTGTGGATCTTTACATGTACATGTTTGTAGCTGTCCAGGGTGTGTATACACCCCGATAGGGCGGGGCAGCAGGCTCGGAGAGAGATTTGTATCTCTTCGTGTGCTGTCTCGACCGAGAGGAACGCGTCGATAATTGTGACAGGCGCCAGCGCACTTGTGGAGGCGTCGGACAGTGTGTTTCTTTCCCATCACTTGTTTTTTGTCTTGTCGCTCGCATTTCCGCATCTCCTCGATCAATCGCGGCGACGGCTTCTGCCGCGGACGTGTTGGCGGGTGGGGACTGTCTCTGCGCTTGCCTGCGGTCTGCTTTCTCTCCCCAGTGATCCGCGTTTTGGGGGGCCATCCTCCGGTCAAAAAAAGGCGTTTTGTTTCTGGTTTTCTTTCCAGATATGGTGTCTCGACGTCTGCGGTCCGGCGATGGTCACGGGCGGCTCAGGCGGCCAGTTGTGCTTGTGGGAAGACATCACAAAACTTGCACGACGCAAAGCTGAGGTAATTCGAACGCCAGCTCTTTCCAGCGCGACGGAGACAGAGCATGTCGCCTTTGCAGAAACTGCATCCATTCGCAATGCACGCTTACACATTTTCATACAGCTATATAATCTATACATCTACAGATATATATATATATATATATATGTATACACATCCGCATCTGTATCGACACTCACACATATATATGTATATATATACACATATATTTGTAGGGGTGCCTGTCAGATTCAGAGTGTGTGTGTTTACTGGTCGTTTTGTGTGCGTGTCGGCTTTGTGTTTTCCGGCTTTTGCGTTCAGCTGGCGCAGCAGCGAGAGACTCAGCAGCTTGCAGCGTTGAAGTTGTTGGCGGCGGAGGGCCGCGGCGACGAAGTGTTTTCGTTGCTGCTGCGGCTGCGAAGAAAGGCGGGCATGCGCGAGTTTTTGGAGACGCAGAGCGGGAAGGTGCTGCTCGAGGCGTTCCAGAGAGGCCTCGATCTCCAGCGGCAAATCGTTCTGCATGCTGGTCGCCCGCTCGCTCTGTCCGGCTCCGACCGAGACGTTTCGACTTCGACTTTCGGCCGGTTCACCTCGTTCCTGGAGTCTCTCGAGGAAGAGCGCGAAGCGAGAGGCGCCGGAGCGGGCGAGGGCGAGACGCACAGCGCTCGTGCGAAGAAGCGGAAGAACGGCGGCGTCAAGCGCGAGGAGAGTGAGGCAGGGAATGGAAAGAAGCGAGACGGCACGCCTTTGCGGAGTGCGTGGCTCTGCGGTTTGGACGGCGAACTTTCGCTGCTCGACTTGCTGCGAAACATGAAGAAGAAAGATGTCGAAACGCTCCTCGAATTCGCGGCAGACTGGAACACAAACAGCCACAGTGCGTGGCTAGCCCAGGGTTTGGTCAACCTTCTCCTGGAAGTCCGGGGCGCCGACATTCTCGGCGACGCCGCGAAAGGCCGGCAGAGAGACTTTGACGTGCAGAACGTGATCAGCAGCTTCTGCGCGTACACCGAGAGACACGACCGACGCCTCACGGCTCTGATTGAGAAAACGTTCCTCTTGGACCTGCTGCAAGGCTGCGAGGCGGTCGGCGAGAGCGACAGCCGCCGCGAACGCGAGCGCAGAGAAAAGACGCAGAACTTGACTCCAGAAGACGCCACGACGTTCACGCGCCTCTGTCTGTACGGAGAAGAAAACGAACAGACCGAGATGCCTCGGAGCGAGAGAAAAACAAAGGCAGTGGCCGCAGAGGAAGGAGCGAGTCAAGGCGTCGTGGAAGAAGAAGATGAAGAGGAAGAAGAAGAGGACGAAGGGGAAGAAGAGGAAGAAGGGGAAGGTGGAGATGGGGAGGAAACCGAGGAAGAAGACGAAGCAGAAGGAGAGGAAGACGGTGACAGTGAAGAGGAAGAAAGTGAAAGTCAAGAGGAAGCCGAAGAGGAAGAGGACGAATGAAAATAGGAAAGCACTAGCTTCGAGGGAGAACTCAGAGGGTTTGCTTGTCTGATCCTGCATGCAGGATCCCCCGATCGTCACGTCTCAGGTCTTGGGGCTTGTGTGGCTGTCCCTCCGCTGTGAGGCTGGCGCTGGGTTTCTCTTGTACGCCTTGCGCGGTGCGGTTGTGTCTATCCCTGTCTTTATGCATGGTCTTTACCATTCTCGTTGTCTCTTATCTTCACCTTTTCGCTGGCCCCTTCTTAATTGTTTCTCTGTATTTGTCTCTGTTCCCCAAGACTCCTTCATTTTTCTCTATTGTCGAGTAGAATACCCCTGCCGTTGTCGTGTTTCGACACGGTCGCGAAAGAAACACAGCAAATCCGCGTTCTCGCTTTCTCTGTATCCTAGCAGTGTCGCCAGACTTTATGGACTTTGTTAGGCTTTGCAGCGAACGTAGGCTTTCTCCGACTTTTTGAACGCGAAAACAGAGACCGATTCAGGTCTGCTGTACATCTCTGGTCTACACACCTCTCTGCGTGGTCCCCTTCGTCGCTCAGAACCCCGGAGGCGCCTTTTCCTGGTTTTGGTATAATCTTTCGCCTCCACGTTCTTCTCGCTTCCGGGTGTTCTACGACTTCGTCTCTCGTTGCTCCTGCCTCTTTCTTGGTCTGCCGTCATCGCTTACGTTCCTCTATCACCCGCCCCGATCGCTATGCCGCCATCTCTTCACTGCCCGGTCTCGCCTTTAAGAAGGACGAGGGAAGGCCCTAGCTTCTAAGCGCGAAGAGTAGATGCGCCTTACACTTAACACCGAAATGTTCACCTTTCGGTGTTTGTTTCGATCGCCTCAGAGCGTCCAAAGCGCAGGGGGATACCCCGCAGACGCATTGGCTTTCGCCCTTGTCTCTTTGTGTGTAAGAAAATCGTCGTTTTTCGCACAAAAGGACTGGCAAGAGAGCAGCAAGAAAGGACACATCAGCGGAAAGGGGTCTGGGGGTTCCGTGCAGTTTTCTATCGAAGGAAAAAACAAATCCGAGGGATGTATCGCTGCTTGCCTTTAGCGAGCGCATTCGCAGCGAGTCGGTTTTCGTGAAAGCGGCAAGTGTATGGCTTCTGGGTCACTGTAGAATAACGCGAGGGGTTTTTATTCGTGGCACAGCTTGCAGTTTTGACGCAAAAGGTGCGTGTGGGAGCTGCAGTTCGGACGACGGTGCGCCTTAGCCGCTTCACCGCTCCGACGCAAGAAAACGGGAAGACATGTAGAGGGAAAAGAAAGCATCTCTACCAGCCTATTGGTTCTATTTCCACAACAGTTATGAACTATGCTCTGCTAACACGGTAGAACTTGGATCCGGTGAACAAAGACATTCAAGATCTAAACCAGATATAGAGGTCTCCGACAGGAAGGTGCGTCACGCCTCAGCGACAAGTTTGGACACTTTCCTCGCGGAAAGTCCAAGGGGACGGTCCACTTGGAGGCGTGGCAGACGGTCGGGAACTGGATTTGAAAGAGGTTCAAAGTGGGAGGGAGATGTAGCACAAGTTCAGAAGAAAAGCCGATGAAGGTGAACTCAGAAACGCAGCAGCATACACGCGGAAGTGACTCCGAAGAAATGCATTGGAAAGAGCAAAGAAATTCGACGATGCATATGGGTCAAGACACACTGCCAGCGAAGCAACCCGTCCCTCCTGTGGAAACTTCTGCAGCGCAAAAGTCTTCTTCTGTGAAGTTTAAGATCAGACCTGCGCGGGGGCTAGAAATCGCCGGAAGGAGGTGGCGAGGTTGCAAAAGCTTTCCTTGGTGTCCCTCGTTTTCGGGGACACTTTCCTCCGTTTTTCGATCTGCTGCACTGGTGATCTACAGGGACAGAGACAGATGACAGCTTCCGGTGAATATACAGTGTACAATTGGAAGATATTCCTCCGCGAAGCTCCGATCTATTCGGCGGGATCTCGAAATAGGCGTAGGAATTGAGTTAAACGAGCAGCCGTCTCGCGTGCGTCTCGCTTTTTTGGGCTGCGTAGCTGTTCAAAAACCGAAACGCACGCTGCGCGCCAGTCTGTCTCCCGATAGGTGGGGAGGAGCCCGAGAGCAGGCCCCTGCACGGAGACAGACAGGCGGTGCTTCACCTGTAAGGAAAAAGAGGGAAGACAGGCAGCGAGGCCTCTCCCGCGCAAGCAAAGAAGGCCTTCTTGTCTCCCTAGCTTCCTTGTGTTCTCTCCGGCTGGGCCTCGGCGTCTCTCTGTCCTGGACGGAGACAAGAGCGACGCACACACGCCGCCCTGCCTCACTATTTCTTCATTCTCGCACATCTGTTTTCGGCACCCTCTGGTCGCCGCTGCTGTCTTTTTCAGAGTTCCCGGGGAGAGATCTCGCCGTCCACTTTGTGTTTTTCGGGCAAGTGTCGCTCTTGCGCCGCTCGGTTGCTTGCCCAGCTTTCCATTCCAGGGCTTTTTTGCCTTTGCCCGCGTATTTGTCGGCATTCTCAGAACCGGCCCCTAACGCAGGCTGAGCGCCCTTCCGTCCGGGGCACGTGTGTTTCCTCGCTTCCTTCTGTGCGCGTTTTGTCCGAGCACGCCGTCGAAAATGAAGCTGGCGTCCTCCGTGTCTCTGCTCGCCACAGCGGCGACCGGCCCGAGCCTGCTTCTGCCCCTCTTTGCAGACGCTGCGGGAATGGCTGCAGTCTGTGAATCGCCCACTCGGCCTCTGGAGTTGGTGTCTGAGACCAACGCGCCTCTGCGCTTCCGCTGCGGCAAGGAGTTTCCCGAGTTGGTCCCTCTGGACGGTCGCGCCTTTGCCGTCGACGCCGACGGCACGTGCGGCGCAACCCTCGTCGACGAAGATCTGGTCCAGGTTGCGCTCCGGCCGATGCCTACCAGTGAGTCTGCAGGCGTGAAGGACCCGAAGGGATATCTTGTCAATTTCACGAAGAACGCTGTGGAGAAAGACACCAAGATCTGTTTCCGGTGCGCACCGTCTCCGAACGCCACTCCAAAGCCGACGCCTGGCTCCACCCTGGACGCATGCGTGATCTTCGTCACGCTCAAGGCTCGAGAAACCGTCACGTCTGCCCCAGTTGAAGCCGCCGACTCCGACGACGTGCCAGGGGCCTCGGAAACGCCTGCTGGGTCCACGGATGCGGCGCTCACCGAAAACAGCGAAGCGAACGTTGCGCGGCAAGACGAGACAAACCCGATGGGCGGCAGCGCGTCCACTCCCGGTGTCGAGCGGCGAACCCCGATGCAGGACAACCCGGAGGAGGCGACTCCCGCCGTCGAGGTAAAGGACACTCGGCCGCGTGTTGCAGGCGCACGGATCTGCTCGGCAAACGAAGAGAGAGTGACAGTCCCCCCGAACCAGCAAACCAGTTTCGGCTGTGGTGCGTCGATGGTCCTGGAACCAGCCGATCGCACAACCGTCTTCTTTGCAGGTGCTGACGAAAAGTGCAGCGGCGCCGCCGTCTCCCTCGTGACGGTTGTGCCGGGGTCGCAGCTGACTGCCGAGACCGTCGCTGGACAAGACGTCTTCACATTCAAGGCTGGTACCTTGGCCGCGAACGAAACCAAGCACCTCTGCTACATCTGCTCGACCGTCGAGACCACTGGAAACAACACGCAATGCAGAATTCTCCTTACAGTCTCCTCCGGCGCCCCCAGCCTCGCCCTGTCTGTCGGTCTTGGTCTTACTACCGTTCTCGGAACCTCCTTCGCTCTCGCTTTCTAAGCAGCCTCGTTCCGTGCAACCGGACAAAAACAGAGACTGAGAAGAACGGGGATTCTGCACGTCTTTATAGGCAACCCAGTCCCCATCGGCCTGCCTGCGTGCACGGACCTCGAAGTTGTGTCGCTTCTCTATCAGAAGGAACGGTCGAATCACGCTGTTGAAGCGAAGCGACTGTCTGGTTGCAGTAACTCGGAGAGCAACTGCTCTGCAAAAGTGGAAATTAGACATTGTTTTCTGCCCCGCCAGCGCATTCTCCGGGACTCCTGGCGCATAGCCAGTCGAAGGTTCCCGGTCCGTCGTGCCGCCTTGCCGGGTTACCGTGTTGAAATCGATTAGCGTTCGTGTCCCAAGACTCGGTTCCACCCCTACCAATTTTTTTTTCTCCGTACCATTCAATCTGCGCCTGTCCAAGCCTATCCTAACACTTCTTCCTTCCAACTGTCAGCTGTGTGGTCGCGCGTTCCAGAATAATAAGCAAGCTGAGGGACAACACTGAAAGTTCTAGATCACGTGTCTCTCGAGACACCACGAGAACGTCACAGTTCCCGTCAAGCGGAGAGTACGAACTCAGTGAGGTCGCAGTCCTGGGCTGGGAAAGAAGAGGTTTCCTTGCACCTGTAGCCTTCAATGCTGTACCGGTGAGTCGCGACTATTTCCATTTTACTTCCACACTTTTCACCCTATAAAAGGGTTTCGTACCGAGTCTACTCTTTCACTTGCGTCGAAGAATACGATCGGTACTTTTGGTGTCGGTGGTCACCCTGTGCCTGACCGTCGAACACAGTTTTTCTAACCTGTGTACATGCGCTTCAGTCTCCTCGCCGTCTTCTTGTTCTCCGTTTCTCTAGCATCTGACAAGACACACTTTCCGCAGTCTGTTGGCCTCCCCCAATGCCTGGAGGTTCACATTTGTTCAGAAAAAGCACCCTTCCCCGCCATTTCCTCGCAGAGCTTCAACTTTAAAAGCGCGTAGTCTTTGTCTCAACTAGCACAAGCAGGCTTTCCTGGCTCTCCCGCCTTGGGATTTCTTTCGATCGGCCGAAAAAGCGGGGAAGCTTACATGCCCCCTGAGCTCAAGCTGTATCAAGCGAACACGTTTGGGACGGGGCGTCGCTCTTGAGCATCTGAACGCGACCGTGAAGAAAGCTGTCACGAAATGAATCCAGAGTCTAGAGAGTTCACAAAGGCGCCTTTCCCCGGAGCAACTCGAGACGTCGACATAAGTTTTCGCTGCTGTCCTTTCTGCACTTTCCTCTCTGTAACACGACTTCCTGTAGTCCCGCCCGTTCAGAGGCACACGTGTGGAGACGGCGTGAACATCCGTTTCACCCAATCTACGAACTGACGCGGTGGACCCGCGGGGCTCCTTCGTATTATCTCGTTGGGGACTTACTTGTTGCCCTCCCTCTTGCTTCGTGTCTCATTTCTACTCCGGACACGTTGCTCTCCCCTGTCTAACCGACCTCGTTTCGGATGTGAGAACTTCGCTTCTTTTCCCCTTTCCGCGGCGTGTCTAGGTTACAGGTTTTACCACCTTTATGAAAGAGAGGGCGAGCAGAGTGTTTTTCGTCTCCCGCTGCATCAAACGTCTTTCTCAGTAGAAAAGTGCTCAGGCGACACGGCCACACAACAAACGAAAGAAAAGGTGAAGAAAAACAACACTTCTGTCATGTTTGCGGTGTAAGTACACGCCGGGTCCCCGCCAGTTCTCACTGTGAAGACCTGTCGCATCTGCACTGTGTTGGAGATCCAAGCAAAGGAATTTTTCCCTTTCCACCTACGAAAATCTCGGATCCGACAGATAGTTTCCCATTCCGCTGAGAGCGATTCTCCTCAGAAAAAACCGCTTTCCTCACACAACTCGCAGTTCCCTTCCTCCGTTCACGACGCGTTGTATCCTATCCGCCCCGAGGCGAGTCCCTATTCACTCCTCGTCTTTCTTCTTTTGTGCTCGCGGTTCACTCATTCCCTCTCCCATCACACTCTAAATCGTCTCCGTCCTAGTTGACAGACACCGAGGTGAAAATCGTGCACGGCTCGGCAACGAGACCCGAGGTGTATAGACACCCTCTGTATGCCGTGTCTTGTGTTCCACGTGTTCAGACCAAAGCAGAGACACCCAAGCGCCGCACCACGGGCACGGCCGCCTGCCTTTTTCTTCGCATTTCGTTTGCTCGCAACATTTCTGCTGCGAAGTGCGCGCTGCGGACTTCGGCTCCTGCGTTCAGAACCCTGTCGTGGCAGGCGACCCTGGAAACGGGGACAGCACAGCTGCGCCGCCCACGCCTCCAGAGGGCTGGCCGCCTAGGGCTCCAAACGCGGGTGCGGCTGTCTGAAAGGCTCCGAAGGCCCCTCCCGCCGCGCTGCCGGCGCCTGCTGGGGCTCCACAGAAAGGAGTAGAGGACGAGGCAGGAAACGCAGTGGCCGAGCAGCCGGCTTGAGGCGTCGGCTGAAGAGGGAAAGTCGGATGAGCCGCTTGAGGGCCTCCAAACGGAGCGGAAGGTGCCTGACCATAAAAGGGCGAAGCCGCCGGCGCCTGCGGGGCCGGGAAACCGTTCGACAATCCAGCGTTCGCAGAAAACGCGGGACCCGCCATAGCAGCGGGGACGCCGGCAGTGTCAGAACCTGTCGGCTGTGGTGTCCGATTCGCGTTCAAATCTGACAGAAAAAAACAGAGGAAAACACGGAGATGCATATGGACAGACAGAGACATGGATAAAGCTATATTTAGACAGAAAGCGAGGCAGAGATAGAACTACAGCGAAAGATGGAAGGGCCATGGAGATAGAGACACCTATACAGATAGGTATAACGATTCGCAGAGATAGGTGTACGATATGCATTTCCTTCTTACTCGGGCCAGAGACAGAGAAGGAGGGGCCAGGAGACGTGAGGCTAAACGCGGCGCCGGCGGCTCCCGGGTGAGCCCGCGACTGGGTCCCGTTCTCTGTGAGGTTCATGCTCAACATGGCGAATCGCGAATCCGAGAAGAAACCTATAGAGAACGAAAGACACCCAAAAACGAGACAGGCCATCAGAAAAACGGAGCGAGTGTGTCAATGCCGGATCCCATACGCGGCACCCTGCAAGTCGAGTTAACAGATACGGTTTGGGAGAAGTGTAGCGTCAGTCCCCGTACCGAAACGCATGCGACCATAGGATAGCGCACATCTGAGGAAGTGGCAATACAAACTTGAAATGAAACGAAACCGGACATCCCCCTGGCAGCTAGCAAAAAGATAGAACTCCAGTTCGTCCTCGAGTCACGCGAAGTCCACGAAATACGGAAAAACAGCTACAGAATCTCTTTCCGAACGATATATACGGAGATATAAGCAGACATGGGTATATCCATGCATGCACGCGTGTGTTTTTCTCAACGCATTTTCCCGCGGCCTCACCGTCCTTTGGTGCCTGTGGAGCGACAGAGGCGGCGGCTGGGGGGGAGAAGGGATTTTTGTCGGCGCCTGTTGGAGGCTGAGCCATGACAGCTGGGCCTTGATTCGGAGGGGGGGGTCCGGCGGGCGATGCGTCGGCAAAGAAGTCGATGGAGGAGACAGGAGCCGCCGGAACCTGCAGGTCGGAGAGGGAGGGAAAACTTTCACAAATCGATCTCGCTGTTCTTCCCAAAAACCCGGCGCCGCCCTTCCAAACTGATAACGGCACAAACCATAAACGTGTGTGAATGGGGATGGTCCCATCTGCACGGGAAAACGCCCAGAGGCGCCAAAGAGCCACGAAGATCGGACGACAGGGAGGGGACAGAGACCACGTGAGGAAGGAGGAAGAATGCAGGGAAATCTGTGTGGAACTGTTTGCTGCGCAGCCTCCTCGGCCGGGGCCTGGAGCGCCTCTGGAGACACTGTGCGCGCACTTGGCGTGTTCCCGAGACACCTGTGGATCTGTGCCTACCCCGGTGGGCGCCGACGCCGGCTGCGATGGTGCAGCCTGGAAATTCCCGAAGAAGTCGCTGGACGCGTTGCTGTTCGCGTTGCCGTTAGGGCCCATCGCCGGCGCGCCGCTCCACGGATTTCCGCCAGGAAAGGAAGGAAACAACTCGAAAGGCAGGTTGCTGCTCGCAGTGTTCGCCTGGGCGCCGTTCGCGGGCGCGGCTGTTGAGGCCGGCGCCGCAGTGAAATTGCCCCAGTTGTCATCTGCAGAGACACCCGGAAGAGAGTCCCCAACAAAAGACCGCGCAAGATGGACTGCTCACACACCGCTCCACAGACAGCAACAACGAGAGAGATGCTCGGCAGCAACGCGCCGGGCGACCTACAGACAGCGGCGGGAGACAGACAAATTTTGAGATGGTTCCTCCAGAGCGACAGCGAGCAGCGAGCGACAGACCCGAACATATGACAGCAGAGAGAGAGAGACAGAGAGCAGAGAGAGTAGAAGCGTACTGGGATCGAGGTAGGGAGGAGACACACCAACGGAGACAGTAAGACACAAGTCCCAGAGCGCGCCGTGCAGGTCCGACTGCCGGCTTTCTTCTGGCGAGCCGAAGAAGTCCAAAGTTCTGTGCGGACCCAGGGCCTGGTGTTTTGCGTGGAACAGCACGTGCCTACCGTTTCCGAAGAGAGAATCGGAGGGGAACGGAGCGGCCGAGGCAGTCCCCCCCTCCGCGCGCGTCGAGCTCGGCGGCTCATCCAGAGCCAGCAGGTCGTCGCCGGGACTGAACAAAATGCAGTCACAACTCGCAAGTGCGCGGGTGCGTCTCTCCATGTCTCCCACGCAGATCGCAGCCAAAACGGAGTGGAAACGAAACTCGCATTTACACGTCACTTCTGAGACACACAGCCCAAGGCAGCACGGAAACAGATGCACGTGCGCGTGTACACTGCCACGTACGGCTATATATATATATATATATAGCATTGAGTCGTCTTCATGACGAGACTATTGAGCAGTCGACACGCGCTACCAGCGACATTCTTCGTGTATCGCATGTGTAGCACTACACCTCCGCCCTGCACGCAAATTCAAAAACATGTTTCATAGTGGTGCCTATGTAGCTGTCTTCAGGACATTTTTGGCACGAGTATGTACATATATACATATTTACATATCTTCATATGCCTATTGTGTGTGCAAGAAGATGGTTTTTCTGCGTTTTGCTTACGTGAGTTGGCCGTTGACGCGGTGTTTGCGTCGAGGTTTTTCTCCTTCCTCCTTGTCTTCCTTCTTCTTGCTTCCGGAGCTACCCTTTTTTCGCTCTTTCCTCTCCTCTTCTGCGCGACCCTTGCTGGAATGCGCTTGGGGACTGCCCGACGGCGACGCCCGTCTCTCGCTACTTCCCTCTGCCTCGCCTCGCTGCAGAGAGTTCGTTGGGCTGCAGCGCGAGACAGGGACAACCGCACGTGAGTGTGGCTAGCAGAGAAGTGAGACAGAAGAGCGAACAAGGGAGAAAACTCGGGCGAACAAAATCATCGAGGGAGGAGACATGGAGGAGACAGGCAGGAACCGAGAAGCGCAAAGGAACATGCGAAAGGCATTCGTGCCTGGGCGATCCCGCGTCTTTCCTTTTCCTTTTCGTCCCAGCCTTCTGTTTGTGCTTCTTCTCTCCGGTCTCCTCTCGCTACCTTCCGCCACCTTCTCTTCATTCTTTTCCCTCCGCGTCTCTCTTTCCTCGATTCCCGTCCTCTCTTCCTTCTCTCCACTCTTCTTCCACAGCCTGTCTTACCTCTGTCGTCCGTCTCGCGATTTTGCCGAACTCACACCGGCAGCTCCAGCGGAGCGCGACGCGCCGAACGGCCGCCCAGCCGTGTGGACTTCGCCGGCTCGCGCGCGACTGCCGAGATTTCCCACATTGCTTCCGGAGAAAGAAGAGAACGAGGAGGCAGACCCCGAGAAAGAACTGGAGCTAAAGGAAGAAAACCCTGCGCCTGTCCTTTCGCCGCGTGCGCCGATCCCCACGAACTGTGCGCAGAAGCAAAAAAAGGACACACAGCGACGCGCCCGCTCCTTTGCACACAACTCTCCACATCTCTACACATGTAAACAGCTTCGCCTTCCTGTACCCATACATATATATATATATATATATAGGTGTGAGGGTATGTGTGTCCTTGTATTTGGAATAGGGACGGTAAAGATGTAGGAGCACGTGGAGTCCAAATGGTTCAGGCACGCGACTTTTCCGACCACACCCGGTGGACATTGGCGCGTTCAAAAAGAAGGGTTATGGGACCACAATTCCGTCGGTTCACTCTCTGCCTTTCTCTACATACAGAAAGAAATAGTTCTGTGTCCACACATTCACACGCGCATTACGACGCACTCGATGAAGATGAATATGTCGTTGTGAACGGAGTGGCGGACGCACGAGAAAGACAAGTACCTTGTTTCTGTTCTTCTGGGCTAGCTCTCGCTCCTCTTTCAGCAGCTCCGGATCGAAGGCCAGTCGGCACACGAGCTTCGCCTTTTCACGAACTGAAAAACGAGATAGACGGCACGGCGATTTGGAACAAGACATGGAGAGAGGGGGAAAAGTGGAGGGGAAAAGCTACCGGGCGTCTCGCTGCAGGAGACCTAGATAGACGATCATGTACACAGCAGGGAGACGAGTTTCTCTGTGCCTTGCGCCGTCGCTAGACAGTGCTGGGTGTGTGCAAAACTGTCCGTCAGCAACGACGGGCGAAAATTGCTCGTCTGAATTCCTCTATGTGCGCTTCAAAAACGAAAAGACGCTGCACGGAGATCTGCAATGAAGAACGCGGAAGAACGGGAAGAGATACGTGGCAAAAAGGAAGCCGAGGAAGACAGATTCAGCACGGGAGACAAGAGACGAGAGAAGAGAACTCGCAACGCAAGAGCTTTTCCGCTTCTGCTTGGATAGAGACGTTTTTCTGGGGAAAAGGACGCACTTCCTGCTCCTTTGTCTCGGCCTTCCTCCGTGAAGCTGAACTGCTGAAGAACACGAAGAGCGAACTGATTTTCTCGCGTCTCCTCCACCACGCGCTCGCTTCCGTTCTTCAGAAGGTACTCAAGCAGCGTCAGGGTCTGAAAAACAAAGAAACTGGAAGATCGCGACTTGGACGGGAAAGACCGACTCGGCAGGAAAGCCCTGAGGCTGTCCAGCGGAGAGACGGTCGAACAAAAGAGAACGCAGAGAAGCTTATCAGCGAATGTGTGTCACGGTGAGTGGACAACAGGGAGATTCGGTTCTTGGCAGAAAGGAGACAAACAGTGCACACACCTGCTGCTCGTCTCCCCGGGAGAAAGAAAACAGTGCGCGAAGGAAAAGGTGGAAAAGGAGGCGCTTGTCGCCTCCGCAGGAGGTCAGGCTCCACATTCCCTCGCGGCAGACCCATGCACAGCGCGCGGTTCCACAGAAGGTGTGCGACTTGATTTTCCACGGTCTTTTTGGAAAGTCTTCGAAGGGTGCTCACCTTGTAGATTCGTCTCCATTTCTTCGGAGGCTCGGCCAGAGCCGTCCACAGAAACTTCATAATCTGCATGTAGTCCGTGCTGCAGGAAAACGCACCACCAGAAACCGGAGCTGTACAGATACCCCCTTTCCGCTCGAAAGGGACACGAGTTGAAGGGAGGAAGGCTTCGGGAAAGGGGGAACGAGCGAGATGGTGAAAGAGAGGAGGCGACGGTGTTCCAGAAATGGAGAAGATGCTCGAGGAACGCAAGAACCGGCTCAGACTGCCGGAATGGTCCCTTTCGGCAAGAGACGAATTTCTCTTGGTCGATACTTGGGGGTCAACCTGTGAAGCGGCGTGTGCGGCACTCCTCGACAGGCGCTACAAAAAGAATTGTAGCGACAGCCGACAGGGTGAAACACAACCCAGTGACGAAAGCAAGAACCGACAAGAATAAAATCCCGAGTCTCGCGATTTCAGCCACTTACCAGTTGAAGGAGCACCTGGCAATTTCGCTCAGCACCGACGTCGGACATCCCCAGTTCTTGTCGCTCGTCGCCTCTTTCAGGTTCTTCTCCAGTGGGCTGTCTTTGCTCAGCCTGTGAAAGACGAGGAAGCGAAAGAAAGCCGAAGAAATTCGAAAACCAGAGTGGAAGAAGTGAAGGACGGAAGCTTCAGGTCCAGCAACAGAGACGATGGCAGAAGACAAGCAACACCGTCCACATTGTATGTATATCTATCTATCTATCTATCTATATATATATATATATATATATATATATACTTGAGAAATCGAATTCTGTCTCGATGTCTGTCGTTGCTCATAGATGGGCAACTGGGAGAAGGGAAGGACACAGGGGGACTGTGTCCCGCTCGGCAAAGTGCAGTCTCTAGTGTTTGTTTGCTAAAAAGCGGAAACAATAGAAGAGCGATACCCCGTTGTTCGACCGTTTCTTCTTGATGCATACACACCTCCGACAGACACTCTGGTCCTCTTCGGACGCTTCTTCCCTGACTCACGTCTTCTCGGTAACTTCCTTGACCTTTTCGCTGGCGACAGAAACGAAGACTCCCAGCTTATCTGCCAGCTTGTCGATTTTCTCTTGCGAGAAAAGCGACGACATTTTGCCGACGACTAGTGGAAACGACGAGGAGCTGTAATCTGGGAAATAGGAGCCAGCCACCCTCAGGCTACCGGGTGAACGAAGAAGGCCGAAGCCCGAAACGCGGCGCCGTGTCGATTACCGCAAACTCTCGGGTGTACATACACCTCACGCACACACAGGAGTGGCGCCGAGGACGCTCGCCGCACTTGTTTTGGACAGGCAGGAGAAAACTGGCTGGACAGGTAGCAATGCAGAGGACCGTGTCTCTCGCTCCTGGTCGCAAGAATCGGCAGCAGTCCGTCACAAAGATCGGGCCTCTTCGTTTGAAAGAAAAAAGTCTCAGTGGAAGCTGAAAGTGTTGAAAGGAGAAGTGAACTGTGTTCGAGACACAGTTCAAGGATTGCCCGCGGCGCCACGGCAACCCCCAGTTACGATTGGGGAGGGGAAAAGGGGAAAGACGTGATAGGCAACTTAAATTCTCGTTGTGAGATGGTGTCCAGATATCCTGGTCAAGTGTATGTACACTCGACCCGACAACACACGCAGCAGACTGTTCGTAGAGTAGCTGAGCTGACGACGCGGCGGCAACTGCCAAGGTGGTGATTTGCGGCTTAAAACCAAGGCGGAAACGGCACGGAAAGAGACCGGGGTTGCCTCTTTTCCCTCTCTGAAGAATGAACAAAACTGCGACGCGATTTTGCCTCGTCCAACGCTGGGAAGCGACACGGAAGTCGGCAAAGGACGGAGCGACAGTGGACCGCAAGAGAGGTTGGCAGCGTGTTCGCCCTATAGGAAAAGAGAAACAGTTCCACAGTAGGGAAAAGCCGCCGAACGCGTCTAAAAACACGAGAAAAGAGCAACTGTCAACGCTGGAGGTCAGCCGAAAACAGGGGGGAGACCGAGCGTTCTTCCGCGACTTAACCGACGAGAGGAGAGGACCTCTCTGAGTCCACTGACGAGGAATCCGGCGCAAAATACAGACGGAACGTCACCGAAAAAAAGCTGAAGGACCCAGTCCCAAAGACAAAGCGAGAGAAACATGTGTGAACTTTTTTCTTGAGTCGCCCTGTCGCCGCCGACGGCGTGGATCTACGAAGGCAAAAAATGACGCCGCACCGGGAGACTGAGCAGCCGGCAGATGGAGAAAAGTTCCCTGGAGAAGGGTAGCTGAGCAACGGACGGGAAGGGAGAAAGCGAAGCGTTGCGCAGCGGGGAAAAATGAAGTCATTCAACCAATCCACACAGCGGAAGGAAAGCTCCGAAAAAGAGAGAAGGCGAGAACGCGTTTTCGGTTCGCCACGTTAAGAAAAACGAGCGAGGTGTACCTACACCGTGTGGTGAGCAGCACTTCACAGCTTTTTCCCTTCTCTCGGCTGTCTCCCGCGCTCTCGCCTCGCCTCCCTGTGCGATCGCCTCGCTGCGAAGCTGCCGCTTAGAGAAAACCGCCCGAAAACCCGGCGTTCTCTGTTAGTCCACCTCAAATAGAAAGAATCCCACCGGAAGGAGCCAAAAGACGAATCAGGCCGTGCACGGAGACCGGCGAGGCGAGGGCAAAGAGAGGGCCAACGAGGGCGAAGAGGGATACTTGCGGTTGCCCCAAAAAGGACTACCACAGATGCACGCTGCAAACCAAATGTTGGCGCCTAACAGTCTTTGTTACCCGATTTGTCTCGTTCGAAGTCGGAATCCCCAAGAAGAGAAATATGTGAAGGGTCTCGTGACACAGAGAGACGGGGAAAGAGCAGGGAGAAAAGAAGCGGTTTCGCGAGAGAACGCCTTCTTGTCGCGTCACGCAAGGCACCTTCCGGTCTCCCCGCCCATCTCCTGTTCACCATACAAACCGGGTGTACGTACACCACACGTCAGGGGAGCAACCGAGAGGGGACCTGTGAATCACACTGTGCGTTTTCGCTCGGACCTCTTTCCAAAAGGAATCCGTTTCTTACCGAAGCGAGCGTAAGTTCTCAGTGTGAGGGCGCGTGTCCCCCTCTGCATCGACTGCAGATCGGGAATTGATCGTTTCCGAGAACAGCCGCCACAACGGGTGACCGCGAGTCGCTCCTCTCGTGGGAGACCACAGAAAGCCACATTTTCTGGGCGTCTACAGGCGACAGACAGTGCCGCCTATAGGGTTAGCACTCTGCTCCAGTGCCAGGCGGGGCTTAACAGGCCTCCGCTCCACATGGTGTGGAGGTGCTTTGGAAGAAAGCATTCGCCCTTATGCCTTCAGAGAGGCGACCAAGATGCGGACAGAGAGGGCTGCTTGCTCAGCGATACGCCTGACACTTGTGACTGGAGAGGGGAAGAGAGAGCAGAGAAACAAAGCGCCAATTGCCTAAAGAGAGCTGGAAGTGGAAAAATGAAACCCAAACAAGCAACGGCGCGGAGCAGCAGAAGGCAATGCGTTACTCTAGCGATGACGTAGTCACCGTGGAACAGGGAAATGGCTATATGCGTATGGAAGTGTATGGATGCATTTGTATACCGACCACATTCCTTATCCGCATATACCTGAATGGATAACGATAACCCGGAATCTACACACATGCACATATATGCATATAAAGACGTTTCGATAGATAGAAACGTGTGTATGCATTGATGTCGATACATGCATGTATATACATATATATATATATATATATGCATATAGAGTGACTTACATGGGGACAAGTGCGTCCCGATACGTTTTTAGTGTGAGGACATTTCAGTGAGTTTGTGAAGAAAGAAGAGAACAGCCATTGCACCTACTAAGCTGGTGTTGTGGTGTTGTGCTCCCAATATCTCTCCACGGAGAGGAAAACGTCGCGTTGTTGCGGCAGAGAGGCATGTACAGCCGAAGGGACGGGTTAGAGACAACAGCCGCTTCAGCACCTTCTGTCGGACTGCTCCTCGCGTGCTAAAAGGTGATTGGTTCATATTTTTTGTGTGATCCCAAACGACGGTCCACTCGGGTTTACATCGTGAAGACAGCGCTAGTTGTCCACAGCACGTCTACCGGAGGCGCTGTGCGTGTTTTCAAGAATTCGCTAGAGAGAAATCGTCAAGGCGCTTCATAGAAATCGGACCGGCTGAGAGAGTGACCCATTTTAGGAAAAAGCGGCGATCTTTTCTCACAGAAGCTCTTATGTTGAGAGTCACGTCGTGGAGACTTTGAGAGCGCAAGACGCATATGCCTCCCGGAGTCGTGTGCCCGCGGGAAGGATGTAAGAAGGAAAACGGTGGCATTCCTTCTGCTTTCTTGCCCATATTTTCTTATTTTTCCTTATGTTTCGCAGGGTCTCGCGTCGGAGAGAGAGGAAGAACCGTTGTGTCTCTCGTGATGGCGCCGCGGGGACTCCTCTGGCCTGGGCCTTCTTGGTCCAGTCTTCCGAGGGAAAACGGGCGCAGCGCAATCCAGCTACGCAGTTGGCGACAAGTATGTAGAAAGCGTACGTCCTGATATGGAAATATATATTTCGTTGACTGTTACACGCTAGTGTATATCGCGTGGTGCTGATTTCGGTTGACTATCGTGGAGATTGTGGCGGCAGCTCTGTCAAAGGATTGCGTTTTTTTCTAACCTCTCTTGGCGTCTTTTTACACGCAAAAAAGGGCGGAGTGTACAGAGTAGAAGGACGAGAAGGGCTTTTAAGTCCGTTCTGAAATTTTAAACAAGAAGCTCCGCTTCACTACATATTGATGAATATTTATTAGATAAATTTGCGGCGACGAACCTATAGAAACACGTATAGTTATCCAAGATAGACATACGTGTAGATATAGAAATATGCACAGAGGCGATTATTACACAGTTGAAGACGGTGAAGAGAGGAAGAACGAAATCCTTGTTCTGCAACACATACAGCATCTGACCGCATTCCCTCTCTCTTCCTCATCTTTTCTTTCTCTCCATTTTCTTCCGGTTTGCCTGCTACGTGCACAGCGCCACAGGAACGTCTTCGCTTCCTCTTGATCTTTCTCTCCAGTCTCTGAATCCCCGTCTTCTGTCGACGCTCTCTCCCGCCCTCAGACAGAAAGAAGAAGAGTCTTTTCTTCCTCTCTGCCGTCTGCGTCAATTCTCTGTTTTTCCACGCGAAAGAGACTCCACAAAACCTCGCCAGGCGCCACGCTCGCCGCAAGAGGCGTCGCAGAAATGTCCAAACTGGCGCCGCTGAAAGAGACTCAAGACACGAAAGCAGAGGAAAGCATGCAAAGCCGCAGGGAAAACCGAAGAGGAAGGTCGAAAAAAGAAGAGGGAAGACAGACGAGGAAGAGACAGATCGACGAGGACAGAAAAACAGGAACATACGCGGGGACCGTTGAGAAGGCGTAAGGCGTAAAAGGGAGCGACTGTACACGCGAACAAGGGAGGGAGCGAAGAAAAGAAAGAAAGCAAGACTCAGAGAGAGGAGGTGGAGAACTAGAGAGGGGGAACTACAGAGGGAGACACAGAGAAGAAGAGAAAGAGGAGAAGGCGCGGAAGCAAAGGAATAAAAGAGAAGAGGAGAAAGAGAGAACGAAAGTGGAGTATCGAAGAGCGACACAACATGGGCACCTGTCTTTTTCTTTCGTGTCCACGAGGCAGTCGCCTTACTTCCTCTGTCGGAGTGGTATCCACACGCTGTCTTCTCTCCCGATTTCGTCTGCTTCTGAGGAGGGCTGCGCGCGCATCGCTTTGCAACGGCTGGCGCATTCTTGATGCCGGAGTAAAAGTTGACGGTACAGCTGAAAAGCTGGCGAGCTCTCCTGTTCGCGCCTTGGTCGGAGATTGGTGTACGCGAGGTCCACTCTGGTCACCAGATGAATGCACATGCACATGCAAGGTGTAAAGACGTGTATAGATATACAGTGGATATGCGCACATGCACAAATCGACCGAAAGAGAGAGAGACGGAAAGGAAGAAGAAAGCGAGGCGAGCGGAGACACGAAGGGGAAAGAGGAGCGACGAGGAAAGGGGGGCAAGTCGCGCGAACAGCGACAAGGGAAGAGAGTGCGGAACAGCTTTGCTCTGGACTAAGAGAAGTGAGACAAGAGCAGAGAGATTCGGAGAAAAGAGAAGCCGTTAGGAACACGAGCGAAAACGGGATGTCCAGGCACTCGAGACGTCACGCCTCGCGCAGGCCTTGCAGCTCCGCAGCTTACTGTTCGAGGCGCGGAAGGTCGGCAATCGCCAGCAGAACGGGGCAGAGAAGCGTGATTTTCTTGTTCTCTCTGAGGTTGAGAACTCGGAGATACGGCAAGAAGGGGATGTGGCTGTGTGCCCAGAAGCTGCGTGAATATGCAGAACACAGACGGACCACGCATGAACGAGCGTCGCAGAGATGGAACCGTAAGCCGCCAAGAGGAAAGGAAACGGATGCTCGACCCCTGGTCTGTTTAGCACCACAAAGAGCTTCGGAGAGGGCGGCGCACTTGCCTGCTCTCTCTCCGGTGAAAGAGCGACACACGAAACGACTCACACAGAGGCGAAAAAGGAGAAAAAACAAAACCAGAGAAGACCCCGCAACGTGGAGCGCAGAGACACCCAAAGTGGGGGGGGGGGGGGGCAGTCAGTCTCCACAACGTGTTTTCGCTCCCGACGTCTTCGCCACAGCAGTCTGCGGAAACAAAGAGAAGCGAGAGCAAACGTGCGCCCGCCGCAGAGATATGGACGGCCAGACACTCAGAACGTGCCCAGAAGAGAAGGAGGAAAGGCAAAAACACAGAAGAGAAAAGGTCAGCTGCAAAAAAGAAGGGGGAAACAGACTTACAGATCAGCCACGAGGTTCCCACTTAAGTTCAGCACATCCAGTCTACTTCCGATATCCGCGAGAAGAGGATACGGCAGGCGCTCTAACCCCATCGCACTGAGGTCGAGAGCACATCGATGCTCCTCACAAGGCCCGCTGTCTTCTCCTCGCTCTTCTGGATCCTTTGCCTCTCCTCCCTCTCTCTGTTTCTCGGCCTTTTCCGAGTCGGAAGAAGTCGCTCTGAGAGCCGAAGCCGCCGAGCGCGCGTCGCTCTTGAGGCGATGACACGCCTGGTTTTCGAAGAAACCCCCAGAGAGAACCTTCCGTCTGAGAAAGGGACAAGACGTGGGAAACAGCGGAGGTGGAAGTTTGCGTTGTGCGCAAGAGTAGCAGAGAGAGAATGCTTACACACGGTGGCACATAGACACACAGAAGTCGGGCGTTTTCTCCCACCCCGCGTTACGCCGACATGTGCCCGCTCAGGCACATAAGCATACATACAGCTATTTATGAACGAAAGAGAGATGGGGTGGAGATGCATGCGGGTTTTAAAAGCGTCCTTGATCAGGAGTCGCAAGATACACTACATCTCGCCACCAACGACCCATATATATATATATATATATATATATTCATATTTGGATATAAATGTATGCATATGTAAATGTTTGACAATGATATATATTGACATGCACGCAGCCATCTACGTTAGTGCTGATAAGTGTGTATGCCGGTGTGTGTATATATGTGTACTTCGTATTTGCCTTTATATGTATATATGTATATCTGCATGTAGATAGACAGATAGATAGATAGATAGATAGATAGATAGATAGATAGATAGATACAGATGGAGATACATGGAGATAGGTAGATAGACAGATAGCTATGGACAGACGGATATATAGATATAGATAGATATACACATATATAGATGGATAGATACGCAAACGTCAACACGGATTTGAAAGCGTAGCTTGATGGGGTTCGATGCAGCGAAGTGTTGAAGGTCTGGGGATGAGTTTGAAGTTTCGGGATTCAGAGGCTCGCCTTTGGCTTACTGGACTTCCAGGAGGAGAAGGCGAGCGTCGTGGAGGCGTTTGTGGCGAGGGTCTACAAGGGCCATCGCGCGGCAGAGAGTCGCCTGTTCGCCGAGAGAAGTCCGTGGCTTAAAGGTTCTCAGCAGATGCCACCTGAGGCGGGGAGAAACCGGAAAGGCGAAAACACAAACGGTTGTGAAATGCTCTGTATGTACATGAGAGCATCTTTAAGAAACGGAAGAAAGACGAGCGAGATGCAGCGGAAAAAGAACAACGCAGGACTGAAAAGGAGAAGAAGAGAAGCCAGAGGAGAGAAAGAGGAAGAAGCGAAGGCAAGAGCGAGAACGGACAGCGAGACGACGACACACAGCGGCGAGCATTCCTGGTTTTTCTGTTGCTGGAGAGAGAGCACGCGTAGACGCCGGCTTAACGAAGGGGGAAAAGACAGCTCTAGGCAGGTGGAGCTCGCCGAGATAAAGACGAGAATTTCGGGGAGTCGCGCAAGCCGGCAGGTCACCGTCGGACACAGATGCGAAGGACGATCCACAAAAAGAAAAAGAGACGGCAACAAGGGTGCGACCAGAAGTCCCAGAAGGCGCACGCGAGATCTAGAAAACAGGAGACACACGAGGCGCCATCGCTTACTTTGCTTCAATCGCCAGTTTGCACGAGGGCTCGAGTTCAAGGAGCTCGTCGATTTTCGCTATCTCTTTCTCCACCAGCCTCTCCCGTCTTGTCTCTTCTTCACTCTCTTGCTCCTCTCTTCGAGGGTCGTGCAGCCGGAGGCCAGAGAGAGAAGAAACAATTCGCTGCGAGATCACCCGCCAGGGAGACGGCGGGCGGCAGGGAACACTTGAAGAGAGCCAGCACGAACAAGAACAAGAGGAAGAACAAGAAGGAGGCGCAACAAGGAAGCGAATGCGACGCTTCGGGAATTCGTGGCTGTCCGTGTGGACGCTAGCGGCAGAAGAGTGACAGCAAGGTCTAGTGGAAGAAGCCGCGTCTCGAGAAGAAACGGTACCCAGCCGGACTTGCGCCATCACACTTTCTGGAAGACGTAGAAGATGGTGATCTTGCGCACGCTGTTCCTCGGCGTCGAAGGCGCCAGCAAATCGCGAGAAGGTGATGAGGAACTCGAGCGTCGATCGTTCTTCCGTCGCGCTGTCTGTTCTTCTCTTTTTCGCCACGCAGGCATCTTCCTCTTCCTCTCGCGACTCTTCGTTTTCAGGACGAGTCGAGGTCGCGGGAAGCGCGCGAGCGACAAAGACCCAGACTGGGCTCATGGCAGGCGAACCGCCGTCTCGGATGCTGAACGTCGACGGGCGCAGGAGGAAAGCAGCGCCAGCAGTCACGCGTTCCGCGGCCCTCGACGCTTGAACTCCAAAACGAGTGCAAGCAGGCGAAAGCGCAGGAGCACGGAAAGAAGAGAAATGCGACGCAGCAGACACCGGCGACGAGACAAGGAGGCACGGAAGGAGACAGAAGAGATGAAGCAAGAGACAATGAGAGGAAGACGGCGAAAAGGCGGGCAAGAGTCAGAGGAAAACGATCTAAAATTTGGGGGAGACGGACAGGCACACCCGGAAAAGGCAACAAGCGGAAGAGCGACGGCAGACGTGCCGGCGATTTCCTGCACACTTACGTTGGGTTGACGCCGGCTGTGATGTCCGCCATGAGAGGATTCATGGGTCTCCAGACGCCTCGAAGTCTGTTGCCTGTTACCAGGAATAAAAGAGATAAAACAGAGACGCGCGCCCTCAATTCGATAGCGGCGTGTGTGTTTGTGTGTTTGTCTTTGTGGATGTAAAATCCTTCGAGTCGCCCTCTCTTCGCCGCTGCGCGCCTAGCTCGTGTTCTTCCTCTTCAATTTCAATCTTCTTCTGCTCCTTTTCATTCCCTTGCCCCTCTTTTCTCTCTCGTTTCTCTCTTTTCTACCTTCTCCTTTCTGTTGCTTCTCTTCCTCTCTCTCTTCTCTCTCTCTTCTCTCTCTCCTCTCTCTCTCTTCTCTCTCTCCTCTCTCTCTCTTCTCTCTCTCCTCTCTCTCTCCTCTCTCTCTTCCCTCCTCATCTCTCTCCTGATCTCTCTCCTCATCTCTCTCTCTTCTCCCTCTCATCTTCTCTTTCGTCCCTTCCACGGGTCTGTGCTCCCCCAGAGAGAGCTGCCGAGGAGGAGTCTAACACCGCACACGCCTCGGCAGATACTCGCAGGCGAATCGCCAGGTCGTCTGTGCATGCGCCAGTGTACAGTTGGTGGCGCGTCTTCTCTTCTGGTCTACGGTCCTCGCGTAATACCTGCATCGGGCTCAGCGTCGCGTCCGCTGTCGCCAGGAAAGAGGAGCGAACAGTGCGACTGCGCGGCGTCGATCGAACAAGGTGTCGAAAAGCAGAAGCACAGCGCGAGACAAGACGGCGAGGAAGAAGCCGGGAATGGGAAAAGCGCGAGGAGAGAAGGAGACAAACGCGAAACGTGGCAGTCCAGGAGGGACATGTACACCTTCCACAGGGCCTGGTCTCCCGGCTCCGTGTAGAGTCCCTGAACAGGAGCAAAACGGGGAAGAGAAAGCATGAGAAAACAAAGCGAAAAGGAAAGCAGCGGTGAGACGTGCACTGGACCGCGAGAGAAAGACCACTGCCTCTTTTGTCTTCTCGCTTCTGCGAAACTGGAAACCGCACTCTCTCTCTCTTGCCTTCCCCCCCCCCCCCCCTGTCTTTTTGCTTCGCCCCTCCCGCACCTGCCATATCCAGTCGAGCTCTGCATCCCAGTTGACGAGGCCAGGCGCAAGGCCATCCACTCTCCGCCCCCACGCCGAGTAGTTGCTGAAGTCTTTGTCGATCAAGGCCTTGGTCAACTCCAGTGTCGCAGCAATCTGTTTGGCGCTTTCTCCTTCTTCGCCTTCATTGGTTCCTGGCGCTCCCCTTGCTCCTTCCTGCGCTGGCCCGTCGCCTCTCTGCTCCTCCCGCGCCGCCAGGCCTCCCTGGCGCTCTGCCCAAGTCGGCGCTTCCTTCATCTCGCCGGTCGCGCTCTCGACCCCGACCGCGGCTGCACTCCTGTGCTCAAACCCGTTCTGCGTCTTCTCTTCGCTGTGCATCTCCAGAGCTTCTCGCCGAGCCGTTTCTCCTCTCAGGGACTTGTCTGTCCTCTGCTTGCGCAGCTCCTCGACAGCGACGCGCCAGGCGACAATCTGCGAGCGGTGTTGCCAGCAGTGGAAGTTGCGGCCGTCCTCGCCACGCCGAAGAAGCAGTGTGTTGCAGTGTTCGATTTCTTCGTCGAGGACGGCGAGTGCCGCTCTGAAGTCGGGTTCTGTCGATCCGTGGCGCGGCTCTTCGCCTGTCGCCAGCCTTCCCTCCCCGTCTCCCGCTCGCTCACCCTCCGACCCCAGAACATCTCGTTCTCCCTCCTGCCTCTCCGCTCCACCTCTCCGAGAGACAAGAGACGAAGAAGGAGAGAGGGAAGACGAGGAAGGAGACAAAGACGCCACATCTGCATGCAGATAGGAGGCTAACAGTTGCCCGAGGGTCCACGTTCGGTGACTCCAAACGCAGTACGACTTTGCACTTTTCTTCCCTATCGCCTCGAGAGTTACTTTGAGTTCCTCTCTCAGCAGCAAGCGCTCCGCAGCTCGGCCATCTCCGTCTAAATCGAATTTCCTGCCAAACAAAACCAGGGTCTTCTCGCCATCCTTCGGGACACACAGGGCGGTCTCCGCTGTGGAAGGCGAGTCTGAAGTAGACGGACAGGCTGCCGTCGCGTCTCTCGCATCAGAGACACCTGCTGAGGAAACAGCAAAGGAGGAAGAAGGAGAGGGAAAAGAGGAGGAAGAGGAAGAGGAAGAAGATGCGGAGACGGAAGTTGATGGTGTCGGCGACGGCGGAGATTTCAAGAGTTGGACGAAGTGGCTGAGCATGACCCGCCGATATGCCCAGAGCACAGCGATCTCAGGAGACACTTCTAGGAGCTTTCCGGTAGAACCAAAGTTCTCTGGAGTGAAGCAGTTTTTCTTTTTTTGGTCGAGCAAGTGCCGAAAGAGAAAGACGCCCTTCTTGACTCTCTCTCGCTGTTCTGCTTGTTGTGCTGCTCCGAGCGCATGCTCCGCTTTCTTGAGACGGCCGTGCATTTTTGAAAAAATCACTGAAAGAAACGTCCGCCAGTCTGTCGAGCATCGCCTCCCCTCTGCCCCGTGTTGACTCTCCGCCTCCTCCCTCCTTCGCGTTTGGCGAGATCCAGTGCCCCGCTCCGCTCTCTGGTCGCCTCCTTTCTCTCTCCTCTCGCCTCAGTGAAAACGGAAATCTCAGAATCTGGACTCCTTCTCTGTCTCCCTTCTCTCTCTTCCTTCTCGGTCTTCCTCTCGGAGTCTCTCCTTCGCTCTCTCTCTCCTTTCTCTCTCTCTCCTTTCTCTCTCTCTGCTTTCTCTCTCGTCGTGGAGGCTTCCAGGAGATTGAAAGGGGAGGAAAGTCGCCTCGCAGAGGGATTTTGGAGCCTTTACTTTCTTGAAAATGTAGACGTGGAATTAATTTCATGAATTATAATCATACAGCCACTTTTTGTAATTTTTGTGGAGTAGAAAAGAATGGAAATCAAAGTAGACGCTGAAGAATGGCTTCTATTAATTTAGCCACTCTTTTTCCGCAAACACGCGAGTGAAGAGAAGAGACAGTCGCGAGCGGCGGGGTCGAGAGCGGCGGGGCCCAGCTGGACGCGTCGTGCTGAGCCGCAGGGGATTCGGGCAGATTCGAGACGGAAAGACGAAAAAACGGAAAAGGCAAAAAGGTGTGAGCGTCTGTGGCGGAGAAGATCTTTCTGCAGTTCCCTTCCGCCGACTCCCGAGCGGCCAGATGTGCGATCGCTGGAGGGTCAAGAGGCGGGCGACGAGAAGACCGCAGATGCACAAAAAAAAGGAAAAGTCGTACACATCCCGCTCGAAAGCGGCGAGACAAACGGAACGCTGAGGGCCCGCCAAAGAACAAAAAGCAAAGAAGACACGGAACACAAGCGGAAGAGACCGAGACACCGACCAGCCAGGGTCCGACGCATGCATCGTGGCGCATGCGCACGCCTGGAAAAAAGATGCGACGTCTCTCCCCGCACGCGTCCCTTCCTCGCTTTCTCTGGGAGTCAACGCTGTCGCCACTTCTTTTCAAAACTGGTCTCTCTCCTTCCAGGCTGCGTTTTTGTCTCTGCTTTCCTTTCCGAGATCTCTTTTCGTTTTCGTCCTCTCGCCTGTTCTCTCTCGCGGCGACCTCGTGTGTCTTGTCTCGCTCCCGCCTTTACAAACGCTCCGCTTCCGTTCGCGTTTGGGCGTTGAAGAAATTCTCTTGAAGAAGAGCCGTCCAAGCGTTCAAACATCTCGCTGGATGCTCCCCTAGGCCTCGGCTGTCTTTCTCGCATCGCGCCGTTTTGACAGCCGGTTTGTTTCCGCCTCTCGCCTCCCGAGCACATCTCTCCGCTTTTCGCCGCAGCCTCTTCCTCGTCGTGTCGCAGTGGAGGAGAACGTGTTCTTTGCATCGAATCTCGCCTATGACTTGTCGCGGCTATCCAGTCTTCGCTCCCTACTTCCTTGTCCCCTCGAGGACCGTTGTGAAGAGAGCTTGGGCGTTGTGGAGAGCCGTCTGTCGAGACCTTCCGAACGACTTTCTCCCCTCGTCCTCTCTCTGCTTTTCCTGTCCGTTCCTCTCTTCGCCTCCACTGCAACTTTTCGTTTCGTGACCTCTTTCCCCCCTTCTCTTCTCTTTCTCGCCTTCTCTTCTCTTTCTCGCCTTCTCTTCTCTTTCTCGCCTTCTCTTCTCTTTCCCCCCTTCTCTTCTCTTTCCCCCCTTCTCTTCTCTTTCTCGCCTTCTCTTCTCTTTCCCCCCTTCTCTTCTCTTTCTCGCCTTCTCTTCTCTTTCTCGCCTTCTCTTCTCTTTCCCCCCTTCTCTTCTCTTTCTCGCCTTCTCTTCTCTTTCCCCCCTTCTCTTCTCTTTCCCCACTTCTCTTCTCTTTCCCCCCTTCTCTTCTCTTTCTCGCCTTCTCTTCTCTTTCCCCCCTTCTCTTCTCTTTCTCGCCTTCTCTTCTCTTTCTCGCCTTCTCTTCTCTTTCTCGCCTTCTCGCGCGAGAACAAAAACTGCCCTGAGTGTCGCATCAGCGACCGCGAGACGGTGCAAATTGAAGACGGCCGGGCTTCTGCTTTGATAGTCTCCGGTGTCTCCCTACACTCTGAGAAGGCCTAGCGGGCGCGTGTCTCCCCTTTTTCTCGCGTCGCGTCTCTCTTTTCTGCATTTTTCCTCGCCTCCTGTTCTCTCCTTGCCAGGATGGCTGCTCCAGTCGATGACGATTATTTGCGCACGGGCGGCGTGAACCCGAATCTGTCGATTCTCTCGTCGCCCCTGTCTCCGTCTTCCTCTCTCTCGCCTTCGCTCTACGCGACCCAGCCGTCTCTCTCTCTCTCCTCGCACCCTGCGAAACTCGCCGGAGACCTCTACCTCAACGGATATGGAAAGCAGTTCGGAGACAAAATCACCTACTCCGCCGGCATCTCTTACGCGGCTGGTGAGACGAAATCTGCAGCGGCCGAACGGCAAACGAGACGCGCAAAGCTGGCCTCTCTCGCCAAGTGTGGCAACCTGGGTTCTGCTCTAACCGATTTTCTGCTCTCCGTCGTGGTCGTGAGACGCAGTTTCTGCAAGATTTTGCGAAGGATCCGAGGTTGGAGGGCTCCTCGGCACCTGTCTTGCTTTTCTCTCTGGTGGCTCTCTTCGATTCCTCACTTTTACCCTCTCCTGTCTTGTCTCTGTCTCTTCCTGGCCTTCCCCGTTTACCTGCTGTTCCTCGCCTGTCGATCTCTTCCTCTCCTCTTCGTGGCTTTCTCCACCCGTTTTCACCCTCCCTTCCTCTCCTCGTGTCGCCCATGTCTCCTCTGCCTCTTCTTTCTCGCCCTTTCCTTCGCGTTTTCCTCTGACACCCGTTCTTTCTCGTTGCTCTCAGACACTCGGTTTTCGTGTTTTCTCGCCCCTTTTAGGTCTGAGTCTCGGTGGCCTGTATGGATTCGGCGTCGGTCTGAAGCGAGGAGGCGCTACCGCTCGCCTGCGCATCAACGCAATCCTCAACGGCTGCAGCGAACACGCCCCAAAGACAGGCGCCCAACTCGGGACGATCAGTAAGCACCGCTCTCGAAGAAGCGAACGGACAAGTCCTAAAAGAGCGCAAAACAGAGAAAATGAAACGAGAAAGAGGAGCAAGAATGGCGGGCGGTCTTCTCCGAAACGAGAACAGAAATCTTCAAACCCGAAGAGGTGTTTCTCCAAAAAAAAGAGCACAGTCGCGTCAGCCCTGTCTTCTCTCCGCTAGTCGACTTTGTGAAAAAGATCTCTCTCGTGCGTGTCGGAATTCGCAGCTCTTTTCTACTGCTGCTTCAACAACCTCCTCGGCCTGTTCCGCGAAGACGAACCGACCAATGCTCCGATCGCCGGTGCTGCTGCTGGCGCGCTGTACAAATCCCTGGCGTCCTGGAAGGTCTTGGGCGCGTACGCGGCCACAGCCTCTCGTAAGTTTTCCCCCTTTCTGCTGAATCCCCCGCTGTTGCTTGGTCGCGTTGGTGCGTTGTCTTCTTTCCAACCTTTTCACGGTGCCGAGGACATCATCTTCCACACAGTCTCTTTTGCGTCCCGGGGTCTGCGTCGCCGAGTGTCCTGCGCGTAGAAAGTGTATGGGGTTGCCTCTCTTCAGCTTGTTCCTTGTGTCTTCCTTCCGTAGTTGATCTTCCTGCTTTGCGGCTCTCTGCGTGTTTCTAGAGAGGGAAGCCGAGCAGAGTTTTCTCACTCTTTTTCCTCCCCGCCAGTCGCGGTCTTCGCTCGCCGGAGTGGAGAGACGGCAACCTGCTGGAGACGCTCTCTTCGCGTCCTGTCTTGCCGTTCTTGTTCCCTCGCTCCCAACTCTGTCCATGCGTCTCTCTTCCACTTCTCGCGCCTGTGTTCTTCTCTGCTGCAAACGTCTCGTCTCTTTGCTTCCGCAGTGGCTTTCACGGGAATTGACCAGTATCTCCGCAAGTACGTCTGAGGCGCTCAACTCCAGCGAGAGGCGTGACGTGATAAAGAAAAGAGGAGAAGAAGAAGAAGAAGAAGAAAAGAGAAGAAGAAGAAGAAAAGAGGAGGAAGTGCTAGTCGAGACGGAGAGAAAGGCGACAGTGAGGGAAGGTGTCGTGAAAGCACGGACAGTGAAGGTTCCTGCTTGCATGCTTTAGGGATGGGCGGGGTGGTTGTGAAGTGGTTAAAAACCACGAAACAGGAGAGTGAGGAGCATGTGGAGCCCAAAGTATCCTATGAACCACAGCCAAGAAGTATGCAAATCTGGATCCTAGTGTTTCACTTTTTCTGCCTCTCTTTTGGAGACATTTACATGTGTATATATGTACAGACATTCATGCGTCTGTATTATATATATATATATATATAGGCGTATTTGTTTATTGACACGCTGATGCCTACTTGAGTGTGTACGTGAGCGGACAGACGGGGAATGTGCGTTTTTCGTTTCCGAGCGGCGAGTGTTTTATCCGTCTTCACTATGTGCGTTTTTCGTTTCCGAGCGGCGAGTGTTTTATCCGTTTTCACTATGTGCGTTTTCCGTTTCCGAGCGGCGTGTGTTTTATCCTTTTTCACCTGGCCTTCTTCTGTGCTTCCCTTTCTCTTCTGTGTCTTTCCCATACTCTCGTTTCTTCCTTTCGTCGTTTCTGCTCGTGGGGGTATCCATGCACCACTTTGGTGCTGTCGACGCGTTTTTCGTTCTTTGCTTCCTGGCGGCTGAGTTGGTTCTTCTACATTTTTGATTTCTGTCGAGTGCCTCGCGTGTTTGAGCGTCCAGTGAAAAAACGACGTTCCGCTTCTTCCGCAGCCTTCGTCGCCTCTCTTCGTCGGCGAACCTTCCCTTTGTCAGCGTCCTCATCTCTGAAGAAAATCCCGCATGCAATGACCGATCCAACCGCCCGAATATATATATATATATGAAATATTGGTTTAGAAACAAGTGTTCTTCTGTTTAGGTGAATATTTGCTTCGGTGCTGAAAGGTCTTTTCTCGGGGTTTCGCGACAGGCACGGGAGCGCGTGGGTAAACGGAGGTATTGCGTCACGGTGTCGATGTACTTGGGGATTGTTTTACAGAGCGCCTGCAGACCCCCTGTCGAGGTGATTCTTCCTCAGACAAAGGTCTTTTCCCTTTCACAGCGCATGCACGTGCCTCTCTTCACCGAGTTCTGATCGGTCTTGCCCGCTTGCCTGTCTTCGCACTTAAAAAAGAGAATTCGCGCACTAAAGAGGAGACCCGCGATCAGACACGAACACCTTTGCATCTGATTTTCTCCCCTCGCCGAGGCTCCTTTTTCCCTTTTCTGAGACTCTGGACAGAACACGTCTCCCTGGCGCAGTGACAAACGCCGAAGACTCCATATACACCTCTGGATCTTCTGGACGTCGAATGATATAGATACAGTTCCAACTATATATATATATATATATATATATATATATCGGTGGATATATTGGGTATTATCGGATTTTTGGGACTGTTTCTAGGCCTCTTTTTTGTCAGCCTCTCTCGTCGCCAGCCTGTGTGTTTGAGGAGGCTGCGTTGAGTCTTGCGCTTGCACACCCATTTGTACCTCTGAGTTTTAAAAGTGCCAAGAAATCTGTTGTGTCTCTGTTGTTCTTCCACGAGGCCGAGAAGAACAGTCACGCACGCATCTCCGGTGGGGTGTCCGTTCAGTGCAAGCAGGTGCTCGTTCCAGAAAGCCGCGCGGCGACTCTGGTTCTGCTGCGTCAGTCTTGCCCTCCTCGTTCGTGTATTTCCTTGTATTTTCTAAGCTTCCCCGTGTTATTTAACTCAGTTGATTAGTGTTCGGTTTGGTATTTTTGTACCACCGATCTAAAATTGCTGCGTGTTTGTCATTTACACAAATCTAGCGACGTTTTTGTCACGTCCTGTGTATCGAGTTAGCGCACTGCGTACTTCGGATCAGACCAAAAGAGTTCACTAATGGACCTAGGCAGTAGAACCTTTCTGCACTGTCGCTTCTTCGGCCGCTTCTCCTTGTGCCGTCCTTCGCTGCAAGCCGCGCTTTTTCACCGAGCCTCGCTTTCCTCTCTGGCTGTTTCCGGGAAGAATCCCCGATGCTTTCGAAAACACGAGCGCAAAGACAGTAAAAGGGTGTGTGTGTGCGCAACATCATTCAGCGCGTCCCTCAGTCGTTCTCTGCTTCTCCCTTTGCTGGCTTCGAGCGCTCCGTCTACCCTCTCTTCGAAAGCTAACTCACGCTCGGGTCGCTGATTCTGCGGATCGAGAACAGACGCTTCCGAAGCTCCTTGCGTCTGTTCAGAAGACGTCTGTGGCGTCACCAGCACGCCGAATCGGTGAAAACAAACGCAAGGCGGAAGTGGAGCTGAGGCGAAACGCGCGCGCCGCATATATACACAGCCGGGATCTTTCCTGTGTTCCGGAAAGTCGTGGTTCTGAAACACCTCAAAAATCGAGTCTGAAATACCTTTTCTTCTCGCTGACGCGCGAGTGGAAAACGTAGGGAAGCAGCGACCTTCTCCCCTCTGAAGACTTTGAGACGAGCAATTCTCGGTTTCCACTTTTAAAAAGGGAGCGACGGAAACGAGCGCAGAAGAAGAGCGACAAAAACATTTCCCACCTCTACACCGAGGCAAACAATATATACAGAGGCGTCAGCCATATCGTGAGCTCCAGCCATCGAATATAAACACTTGAAACCGACGTGTGTCTGTAAAGCGGGACTCTGCGAGTCTAAATGTATCCAGAAAGGAACGCACAAATGTCGCGTTTGTGTTGTCTGTGCATGCCACGCACATACACGTGGAGGCGCGCTCGCCCTCCTCCGCCAGCGCCTGTGTGCAGAACATGCCATCCCTTCCCTGCTCTGCTTCTCATCTCGGTGCGAGACAGCGGAAACAAGCTGGTCTGGCCCCAGGATAAAATCGGATGCACGCGTTCGCGCCCCTCGTAGGCACGGTACCGGTCGCCAGATTCTCCCTGTCCCGCTGGGAAAACGACAGCGACTTCGGTGGAAAGGAACGCGACTGAAAAAGGAACACATGTAGATCGCACCCTCCGTCTCCAGAGCAGCGACTCCTCGCAAAACTCTCCCCCGCGAAGGCGCATATGTGTCTTGGTTTTGGCTGCGTTGAACAGAATGCACGAGGCACACTCCCGAACCTCCATTCTCCAGGAAAAGCGCAGTCGTGTGACCGCCCGCCCTGACTGCTCCTGTCGGGCTCTCCACTCTCTCCTCTCTCCACCGGGACGGGAGAGACTTGGCACGGGACCACCCTAGAGAGGAACCAAGACAGCTATGCCCCCGCATCTGCGCGTGATACCCTACGCTAGTGCCACGCACGCGCCCGCGACTCCAAGCATCCAGATCAACACAGAGAGTGTGAGCAGGCATGTGCCTGCAAGAATGCGAACCCGGCCTGTGAAGAAACTCTCTCGGGTCACCCTTCCAATCAGAAGAAAGAAACGACACACGCGCCGACGCACCGGGCGGACGCACACAGCCGAAAACGGAAGGCGCATGCGCCGTGCTCCTCGCCGGGGCTGGTTGCTTGTGGAAGGCACACATGCGTGAGCGACGGAAGGAGGAAAAACCGCGAGTCGGGCACTGCAACCTGGCCTCTCCTTTCCACACACGTCTTTCAGACATGAGGCGAGAGAGCATCCGAAATCCGGCACAGGCCGGAAAAGAGGAAGAACTTGAAATACCAAGGTCCATTTAAAAAGCGCATATCTGCATTCGAGAGTCTAGTTCGAGGCGGCCGTTGAAAAACATATAGTTACAGAAGAAAAAAAGACGTACTCTGTGTGCGTATGCGCAAAGAAACGAGTAGAATAGCACACATATGTTTATAGGTTTACATGCATACATACATATATATGCATATAACTATATGGGACGCATGCGTTGAAGACCGGACTCTGTGAGTGTCTTGTTGCCGGCTGCAAGCTGGCGGTTCCCTGTTTCGCCTTTCCGCACTACCCCGCCCCCCCCCCCCTCTCTGGCCTGCAATTCGCCTGCTTGGTTTTTGTAAGGCCCAGTCTGGGCTGCGAGCGCGAGTTTTCCTGCTTCTGCCTCAACTCACGCCGGGCGGTTCTCCCGGGCTTTTCGCGTCTTCCGATCCCTCCCAACCCGCGCCTGAGAGACCCTTGGGTCTCGACCCGCTGTCTCCCTGTCCCATGTGTGTGGGCGCGTGTACATACACTCGAGACGCCTAGTCGGCGCGCGCGTTGGACCCCACAGCTTCTGCCCGGGGTAGGAACGGCTCTGCCGCAAAGTCTTCGCGGGCGAGGCTCTCGTCTCCCTTGGCCTCGTGGCCGGACTTCTCTTCAAAGACGTCTGCCGCGGATCGATACTCAGACGACTCTTCGCGGTGGCCCAAGAGCGACACGGAAGACGCCGAGAAGGACACGGCGAGACTCCCCTCACTCGTCGACACTTCCTCGCCGGTCCACGCCCCACTGGAGTCGCTCAGCGAGAAGCAGCCCGAACTGCTGCTGTTGATCTCTCCAGAGCCTTCCAAGACTGTGTGGAAGGGGTTGAGGTTCTTTGCGTCTTCGGGGAGGTACCTCTCGCTCTTCGCTTCCCGTTCGTCCAACCGCGCGTGCTTCGCAGGCGCGCTGCCTGAAATCTCCCGACAAGTCTCTCGCTCTCTCTTCCGCGCTGTCTCTGTCCGTGGGAGCTCCGCCGCCTGGCCTGCCGCTGCGGTCTCCGACACCAACGGCCCAACCCCCCGGATGGGGCCCTGGGCGTGGGTCGTGCCTCCCGAGGCAGAAGCCGCCACTGCAGGAAACGAGGGCGACGCCGCAGCGCTTGTGTGCGCCGTGCTGACTCCCTCGCTGGTCAAACCGGCGCCGCTCTCTGCCGAGAAACCTGCGGTTGTCCCCGTTTTTGAACACGCGCCCCGCTCTTCCATCGAGGAGCTCGTCACAAGAGGCGAGGCGCTTGATCTGAACGCCGATGCGAAAGAAGACAGTGCGCCTCGCGCCGCGAAGGCAGCTGAACTTGAGTACGTCTCCTCGCCTAGTCCGCTATCGGGTCTTGCGTTGAACGCCGGCATACTGCCCGGGTTCCCCCTCAACCCTGGAGTGGCGAGAAGCATCGGAGACACTTTCTTCGAGACACCACACAGGCCCTCTCCGTTCGCCCCTTCCGTGCCCAGTCGCCGCTCCCCCGGCCTCGGTGGCTTCGTCTCGGGCTTCGAAGGCCACACATTCGGGTCCGCGTCGCCCTTCGAGACGTGATCCCCACCCCTTCGCTCCGCGTCTCCGGCCGGTCTGTCTCCTCCCTGCCTGACTGTCTCCGTCACGCCCGTCGCCTGTGGGGTCTCGCCAGCGAACGCGGTCCGGGCTCCAGCGCCCCCGAGGCCCCGCGACGAATCTCCCTTGAGTTCGCCTCTGCGCAGCTGCGACAGCCCGACCTGACCGACAGGCGCGCCGGATCGCTGGGCCGCCTGGCCCTCACAGCCTGCCGTCTGAGCCTCCGGAGCCTTCTTCCTTTGCGGTGTCTGGGCCGACCGAAGAGACAGGCCGGCAGCGCCGCCTTTCTCCAAAGGGCCCAGCCCCGCGAGCCCGCGGGTCCGCCTGTCGATGGCGTCCAGTGCGAGCTGGGAGTTCACCGTTTTGTCGCGTTGCTCTTCTTGCATCTGCAAGAGTTTCCTCTCGACTTCGCGCATCTGCGCCTGTCTCCTCTCTTCTTGTCGCTTCGCCAGCAGCCGCGTCACTTGGTCAATCAGTGCCGACGCACACGAAGACCGCGTGGCGGCCTTGAGATCGAGGGGCGAGGCACACGGAGGGGACAGCGGGGGACTCTGCCCCTCGGCCGCAGTGCCGGTTGTCTGACGAGCCGCCGCCAGCAATCGCTCGAGCCACGCCTTCATCGGGAGCGGGGAGCCCTTGCCTGCTGGAGTCGTGCGGTGATCTGCCTCCGCGCTGTGCGAGTCGCCCTCGGGAGGAGACAGAGATGCCGAGGGCTGCGCGTCCTCGGCCGCGTTGCTGTGTCCCCGCAGCGCGTTCCAGAGGCGAGCCGGCAACGCAGGCTCCGAAGGAGACGCCCCCAACTGGACGGTAGGCGCAGCTGACACGCCGTACGGGCCAGGTCGCCCCCCGCGGCTCGCGGGGGGCCGGGGCCCCGCCCCACTCGCCGGCTGCGCGCCTCCGGGGCCTTGGGCTCCAGGGGTATCGCGCGTCGCCTCCGACCGCGGTCGCCAGCGACGCATGTTCTCCGTGTTGGCTGAAGCCTTCTGCCGATTAGCAGCGGCAGTTGCAAGGAGGCGCGCTAGGCACTCGAGACTGAGGGGGGTCTTCTCTTTTCGCTCTGTTGGGCATTCTCCCGCGGAATCTGAGCCTTGGCGCCCCGAGACGTTCGCCCGCTTTGTCGACGCCAGGGCCTCCGCCACAGTCACGAACGACTCACGCTTCGCGCCACCCTGGCGGGCCACAAGGCGCACATACTCCTCAGGGTTCTCTAGGTACTGCTTCGCCGTCGCTTCACAGAGAGATCCCACAGCCGGCTCCTCGCCGGAAACGGCTGCCTCAGGGGGCGTCTGTACGCCTGAGCTCGAACGGGCAGACAACTGGGCTTGTCCCGACTCGGAATCTGTAGAGAGCGACGACGTCTTCGCGGAAACAGAAAAGGGGCCTGGCTGCGCGCGGCCCAGTTGCTTGTCTCTTCGCATCGGCCCGTGGATCATGTGGTGTTCCTGCTCCACAATAAGCTCGCCTCGCCACCGGTCCTCGGACGGAGAGCGGAAACCGTCCCGGTCTTCGCCGCCCCCCGGCGGCAGGCCCTCTTCTCCCGCGCCCCACCGGACTGGCGAGTCGCAGCCCGAAAAGAAGTCCTGGGGTTCGATGCGAACCTCTCGCTGCGGCGCGTTTTCCCCTTCTCCCTCGTCTTCTTCCTCGGCGTTGGCCACGCCGCTCGGCGCTTCTTCGTTCCCCGCGGCGCGCAGCCAGGCCCGATTTTCCCGGCCCCAACTTGCCAGGAGCCCGTCCCTCCGGCGGCTTCGCCCCTTTGAAAGGCGCACATCTCGGTCTGCGTCACCCAAGACCGGCAACAGCTGCGGGAAGGAATATTTCACGATCTCGTTCTCGAGGACGCGCGCGGCTGTCTTCAGTTGCTTCTTGACGAGCTGTTCGAGGAAGAAGTCCTCGTGCTCGTAGATGGACTTCCACCCCCACTGCGTGATCTCCTTCAAGAGCTTCAGCGCCGCTCTCTGTTGGCGGAGCGCCGAGTTCGCCTGCCAGTTGAACGTCGTCGGGTCGTTCCCGTCAGCCTCCTCCTCCGTCTCCTCGTGCTTCCCCGGCTCCTCTTCCTCGTCTCGCCCGCCTCGGCCCACGCCGGGCCCCCGCTCTTCCGCCGCCCCACTGCGCAGGCCCTGCCGACGGGTCGGCAGCCCCGCGCCCAGACCCACGAGCCGCCGGTCGCCCCAGTCGCTCCCGCCGCACGGTTGCCCGCAGTTGTAGTACTGCTGTGTGTCTTTGTCCTCGCTCAGGAACGGATCTCTACAGCTCACCGGCACGCCGTTGCACATCCACGGGGTCTCCTTCTCTTCCTCGCCCGCGCCACTGGCGTGCGTCGCCCCGCACCCGCCGCGACTGGCCCGTGTCGCCGCGCGCGTCGTCATGCGCGTCGTCACCCCCGCACCCGCGGACGGGAGATAGCCTCTGCTCCGAGAGGAGCTCGGAAAGGCCGGCTGGCCTCCCGCAACGTCTGCAGGTGGAGTCGGCGCCCGCGACTCTGCGCGCCGCTCCGGGCTCAACGGCGGGCTCTCGCCAGTCCTGCCTGCATGCGTCGCGGAGCCAAGCCGGTCGGCTTCGTCGTCGCGTCTCGTCTTGCACCCTGCCCTCTGGAGGAAACGCTTCCTCGCGTCGATGGCGAAGAAGTTGGACGCATGCAGCAACTCCTTCAGCGGGTCGGGGCCCTCGCGCGCCCCGACCACTTGACTCTGAACCATATCGTGGAGAATGTGCTGCGCATACACCTGATAGACGTTCACCACGCCCTCGTCTTTCCGCTCTTCTCCACTGGGCTTCTCCTCGCCCTCGCCCGAGCAGCTGTCAACGGCCGGAGCGCCTTCGCGCCGCTGCGGCGAGCACAAGTTCAGGGCCCCCGCGCCCAGCTGAGCGCCGGGCCTCCACGCCTCGCGCCCTGCGTTCGCGCCTCGCCGCTGCGCGCCCCGAAACGCGTTCCCGCTCGCCCCCGGGACGGGCCGACCCCTGACGGTAGCGAGCGCCTTGTCGGTTTCGTCTACTGCCCGCAGTTTTCCTCGGGGCCCGCGGGAAGCCGCGGCCTGCAACGCCTCCGTCACGACGATTCCGTTCGCGTTCAAAAAGCGGTGGAGGCGCTGGATCTGCTCGTCCTGGTCGGCCTCGTCGTCCTTCACTTTCTTCTCGCCGGCCACCTGCGCCCCAGGCGGAGGCCCTCCGGAGACTGCGCGCCACGCCGCACGCCCCGCCGGCGGACTCGCGCCTGCCGGAGAAGGCACAGGTTTCTGGGGAACCCCCTCGTTTGCGCGCGGGAGAGAGACCGCCTCCGTCGACTTTCTGTTCGATCCGTCGCTCAGCCCAGACACCCCGTTAGAGTCTTCCTCGGCAGCTTTGGCCTTTGCGTTTTCCCGCTCTTTGACTCTCATGGCGACTGCAGCCAGCAGCGCGGTGGTAGACGCCAGGGAGACAGTCCCCGGCCCCCGGGTCCCGTGGTCTTGGTCGAGATTCATCCCGTTTCTCAGAGACGTCAAAAGGGCCTCCGCACTCGACGCGAGCGCGTTCGGCCGCTCTTCCGGCCTGCCTCCGGACTCAGCGGTGGGGCGAACGAACCCGGAGGCGCGCCCCGCGAAGGGATCTTTCTTTGAGGCTTCGTCGTTGCCGTCGCCCGACACCAAGTGCGTGCGCAGACTCGCGCCTCTCAAGAGCTGCTGGACTGCGTCGGCGAGGAGCGACCGTCCCGACGGCCCGCCTCGCGCAGCCAGAGGGGGCGGGCATGCGCGGTCGCCCCTGTTTTGCGAAGTTGACGCGAAAGGCTCGTCTCTCTGTTGTTGAGGCCCAAAAGGCGAGAAGGCGGGGGGCGGCAGAAGAGACATCGAGCCCGACGAGTCGTGACCCCAGGCCCCACCCTCCTCTTCGCGATTGGGCCCCTGCGGCTCGCCTCCAGAAGACCCCACGGAAGGCCGTCGACCTCGGGTTGGGCGCGCCTTGGGAAACTCGCGGCCTCCAGTCGCGCCTTCGTCGACTGAACTCGCTGCAGCCTCGTCGCCGGAGGAGTGAGTGGCGGTGGGCGCGGGCTGGTCGGGCGTCTCACGCCCCGACCGCGCCGCCCCGCTGAGACTCGCGCCGCCTTCGGTCTTCGCCCGACCCGCAGCCGAGCCGGGGAGAAGAAGCGGCGAGAAGGGAGGGTTGCCCTGGAAGGCCCCTCGGCCCGCAGAGACACCCACGAGGGGCGAGCACGCGCTGCTGGACACGCTGACGTTGCTGAGGTCTGGAGAGGAAGAAAAGTCGTCAAAGTCGCCGTCATCCGTTCCACACGGGCGCGCGCGGTCGCCAGTGTCGAGCCGCCGGGCCTTCGCGGGCCCCCGCACCTGACTGCCGGACTGCGTGGCTCGGAGCGAGACGCTGCTGCGTCGACTGCTGGTCCCGCTCCGGAGCTTGCTGCCAGCCTTCGGCGGCGACTCGCAAGGCCGTCCGGGCTTCGCGGCGACGGAGGGCGAGGCAGTGGAGCCCGCGAAGCTGGCGATCGAGTTCCGCCGGCTCCGGCCGCAGAGTGGAGGCGACTTCTCCCCGGACTCCTTGGGTCTCTGCATTCCGCGGAAGTCGCAGGGCGACGCCGACAGCACCGGCGAGAGGGAGTCGAGAGGCGTTAGGTCCGGCAGCGACGAGAGGGCGTCGTCGTCTTTCTCGCCTCCACTCTCTGTGTGGACACCTGACGGGAACTGCGACCGCGGATGCGCAGACGCCGGCGAGGAGAGACCCGAACCGTCACTAGGGCCGGCCTCGCCGTTCCGGGGCCTTTCCTCTCCACTCGACTTTTGGCGCCAAACCGCGCTCGAGGAGCCCGGCGAGGGGCCCGCGGACGAACTCGCGCAAGAAACCGCGGGCGAGCCGTGGTGGTAACGCTCTGTAGGCGGGTCGACGCAGTTTGGGCACGAAGCCACGTGCTCTTTGATACAGTGCGGATAACACAAGTTGCAGCACGCCTCGAGAGTCATTGGCGGATTCTTGATGTCCTCCGGCACGCGCCCGTAGTGGTTGATGTACCGGATCACTGCCCACGCTTTGTTCTGAGCTCCCTGGTCCCCATATTTCTGCAAACACAGGCGAAATCGTAAGACACTCTCGAGTGAACGCGGCCAGCTCCGCCACCCACGCAAGCATCCCAAGCTCGCCCACATCCAGAGAAACGCCGACCCTCTCCACACGAGTAGGGAGACACCAGAAGCCCGCCCAAGACGACACTGCTCCCCACAGGGGTGGAGACATACTGTCAAGGTATGGAAGGATACATCTGCGCACCTGATTATGCATATACATACGTAAATATATATAATGTAACATTTCGTGTGTGGGCAAATTTCAATGTATGCAGCCGCGCATCTGCACATCTAACTCTGTACATCGCTATATCTGTGGGTGAGACTGTGCGCAGGTCGTGTCAGGACCAGGGATTGTAGCAGAACGCGTATTCAAACGGAAACACGGCACCAAAAACGATCAGGCAAACGTTTTCTGTGGACGACGGCTGCCAAGAAGCATATACGGTTTCGACTGTGCTCTTTTTGCGTCGCTCAAGTCTTTTTCAACTGTGTGGACAGCAAATGTACCGTTCGGGCTTCGTTTTGCGAACGGCCGGGTGCCTTGCTTTGCCCCCCACGCAACGTGCACGCCTAGACAGCTCATTCGTTCGAGAGGGTCCCAGAGAAAAAGTTCTGGCGACGCGTGTTGTGATTCCATTTGTACAAGGCGCGTGTAGGCAGTGGGAAAATCTGGGCCCCGGGCACGGCCCATCCATATATCAGCAGTCGCGCATTTGACACGAGGCAGCGCGCCGGACTTACGATCGATGAGAAAGAAACCTGTTTGCGGTTGTTCTTCAGTTTCTCTTGCGGGTAGATCCAGTATACCACTCGCCACTCCTGAAGACAGGCAACGGCAGCACAGCGCAGCCTGAGCGGTTCAGAGGCACGGGGGGACACGCGGGAAGAAGCGAGAGCGGAGCGAAATCGCCGGAGACACTAGAGGTCCCATGAGCCGACAAACGGTAGTTGTTTTTCTAACAGATGCGGAGAAAAAGTGACGGTTTTCAGCGACCGCATCCCCCCCGTAAGACAGCTGGTTCTTCAGTGTGGCCCGTGCGCGCGGTGTAGCGGAAAGCGAGGACACGCAGCCATTCGGTGATTTTTAGCTAAAAAGCTGACGGGCGCATGAGGCCGACAGGTGCTCTTTCCGTCTGGTGGAGAAAAGAGAAGGAATTGCGGTGGCGACGGTCCCAGCGATGCACAGTGTCAGCACATTGGGTGTACACGGGCACCCCACAAACAAGAAATCGGTGGAACGCAGCTAGTTAATTTGATTGTCAGCTGCAAAAGACAGCAGCACGGCGCGGAGCCCTTCTTTTACGTGGTTTTGTAGACGCGGGCCAATGCAAGAATGCACAAAGAAACGACCAGAAGACGCGGGCGTCGAACGGTCCGGCGCACCCCCATTCGAGCGGCACACTCTCCTGCCGAATGGCGACTCTTTTTTTCCACGGACACGTGATTTTTCGAGAGCATTTGCCTAAGAATGGGTGTCTAAAAAATGCGCGGAAGGCCTCACTAGGTCTCTTTTCCGGAAAAGCTAATGCAGAAAGATACGTCTTCCCGAAACCCCACAACGCCGGTCGAGCTCGAGATTCCCTCCTGTCTTCCAGGCGGAGAGAGCTGGACAGAAAAAACACGGATTTAGAGAGTTGCAGAAAGACGTACCTCCTTGGCACCAGGCTTGTATACGCGTTCACTCTTGGCCCTCATGTTTAATACGAAGAAAAGGACGGGAAAGAAAGAAAAAAAGAGGGGAGAAAAGATCTGGACACCGAGAACGCCGGCAAGGGCCACCCAAAGACGGAATTCCTCGCTAAGGAAGTCTCCCTGCCCTCTCTCGCGCGCTCAGCAGGACGGGTTCTCCCCCTTCGCTCCTGTGCCAAACTCTGCTCCCTGGTCGCCACGCCCCTGGGTACAGACGCTTGAGGATCGTCCCAAGGCGGAGCTAGTGGTTATCGAACCGCTCTCTTCCACGGTCACCCTTTGCTCGTTGTCCGATAGGGAGAGGACACCGGGGCCGAGAGCAGACAAACAGAAAAGATGAACACATGACTCTAGGTTAAAAGGCCTTTCAACCGGGCGCCTCCTCGTGGAACCACGCCGTGTTTCGAGTTCCCGAGCCGACAGAAAAACGTCCCGTCGAAAAACGCCGAAAAGACGAACGCTGTGCCGAGAAAAGAACCCTCTCTCCCAGTCGGGTGTGAACCCGCGCGGAGTATATACACCAGGGAGACGCGCGCGCGTGCGCGCGACAGAAAAACCGAACGAGGGAGGGTAAATGGAACCCGGGCGCGGAGAGGGAACGAAGCAAAACGGCTGAAAAGAAGCTGAGGTGGTCCCAGAGGGGGACACAGGAACGGGACTTCGAGAGAGAGAACGGCCAGCAGATGTGTAAGAACGAAGGGTTCCATGCCCTACCCTACTACACACTGTTCTGCATGCGCACGAAGGAGAACGGGGGCACGCACGCAAGACAGCAGAAAGGAAAAGCAAACGCTTCTCTGTGACGCGACCTGTTCACTCCGCGGGTCGCGCAAGTTCAATTTCAAACCACTGACAACGCACAACGTTGGGTCGGAAAACGGACCATCGGCAGGCGCAATGGACTGATGGCTGCACATGTCCCGAAGAAACTCTCTCCGACGTGATGTGCAGACGGGGGGGAAATGTGCGGGTAGCTGCCGAGCTCCTCTGGGAGAGAGACAACCGGAAGGAGAGGGTGTCCCTTGCGAGGGGGTTTACCCGTGCTTTTTTCCCATCTCTTTCCTCACATTTCCACTCCTGACTTCTCTCCACTTCTCAACTGCACCGGGTTTAGCCTCGCGAAACTCGAATGCGAAACTCGAATGGGGAGGCCCGCAAATGGGTTCCACGCGGAGCAAAGAGGCGCGAGAGCACAACCCAAGAAAAAATAGGGAAAAGGTGCGCAGTGGCGGTACGCAGTCAAAAACCCACAGTTTCAGTCGCCCAAGAAGAAACCAGATGTGCTGTCATTTCTAAACGTTCGCGCCCTCGGCCTCCTAGCTCAGATCCTGCCACATGTCTTTTCCATCACACGGGGGGCCTCGCGGAGGCCTCCACCGCCGACTTGAAATCGCGCGTTTCTTGTTTCCCAGAAAGAAACAAGAGTGTCTTGCCGAAGCCGAAACACGGAAACAACCCGAAATCCCTTTCCTGTAGAAATATGTCGGCGGCCCTGGCGCATTTGCACTCGCGAGTTAGGTCCCCGCCAACGCCTTTCGAGCTGCGGACGTCTCGGCTCTTCGCGGCTGACGGTGATTTCCAAAAGACTTTCGCTTGCCACGTCTGTTTGTGTTGGGCCGTTCTTCCGGTCGGCCTGAAGAGGGGTTGCGAGCATTTCAGAAAAAGACTCTAGTGCCTCTTCACGCACAGCACGTGAAAACGGTCAGATCTGACAAAGCGTACGAAGGTCCGGACTGGCACACGCAGGCCTTTCCAGTCGTGCAAATCCGGGCTCCGCACGGAGGAGACATGGAAATTGCGGCTGAAGGGCGATTCGGAATCTTTCGGCTGACTCGAAAGAAAACAGAAATTCAGGATTCTCCTAGCGTAACCCAGTTTAGGATACGTCGCCACAGAGCGGAAAGCGTTTTAAGCGGGGGGAGTATGTGGCGAGTGGCCATGCCCGGCGCGCAGCATCGATTTTGAAGACTGTGAAACTGAGAGGCTATGTGCTGCCTTTCAGTGAAGTATGTATTGGGTCTTTCACGCAAAAGACACCTGATCTGGGCTTCACAACATACTTCGCGCGGCTAGAAGTGCTTCGGAGGCCAGCCAACTGAGCAAGGGCGTGTTGGAACGCAGACGGCGCTGAGGTAAATCTAGATCTGCAGCATCAGCAGGCAAGTTGGTCGGTTCCAACAAACCGGTACCGCATGCAATCAGTTTCGCCTCTTTTACTTCTTTTGTCCCGGGAACGCAGCAAAGACGACGAGAGCTTTTGCTGGCAGTGGGGCCTGAGGAGTGCCGGTCTACCACGCCGCAAGGAACGCTCAAGAGCGACGGCAAAAGGAGTGAGGAAATCGGGAGCGAACCAGCAGTTACGCTTAAATAAAGAGTCTCACGAATCTGAAAGTGCGTAATCAGAAATATTTCACTCATGCAGACTTGAGTCTGCTGTGTGCAGAGAGACAGGCACGAGGGAGGGAGCTCGGCAGAATGGCTCGGAAAAAGGTAGAACGCGCTGATGGTTGACCGCCTCTCGGTGCGAGATATGGGCTCCGAACAGTCCCGAGTGTGCAAAGCGAGACGTAAGAATCAAGCAAAAAGCAGGAATGAATCACTGGTCTCTGGCAAATTCAGGCGGGTCGACCCATAAAACGTCGATGATGAACAGAGCTGCAGTTTGTGAGGCAACGGCCACACATTCATACAGCTCCAGGATTCGTCGGAGAAACCGTGCACAACATAAACACGCCCCAAGAGTGACTAAAACGCGTTCAATACTCACGCAGTCACATGTGGTTTCCTCTTTCTGGAGCCACGCGAAAAAGAAAAAGAAACAACAGGTTCGCTGCCTCCCCGTTATCCGTATGTGGCCGAAGAGGTGGGGCCGCTGAGTGCTCGCATTTATGAGTTGCAGTTCCCTGTTCACGAGACTCGAGGTCCCCACACCCCGCAGAACAACCAGAATGACGAGAGTAGAATGGTCAAATGTGCAGAACAAATAGAGGTTATTTATGTAGACGGCGGTCTGGACTGATTCGATGACTGGACAGATGTCACAAGAATGAAGTGGGCACCCCCTTATTACAGGTACAGCGGAAGAGCCCGCGCGAAGCTAGCGACACTTACACCCGAGCCGATCCCCGCGAGAGTCAATGACTGGACCAAGGGGTAACGACGTTCTGTGGCGTGTTTGCTACTACGACGACTTAGAGAGGCCATGAGCGACGAGTCGCCGCAGGCGATGAGGTCAGAGAGAGTCATCGCTGAGTCGGAACGTTGGCAGAACACACGGAAAGTCGCCCAAAGATTTCAGCTGAGAGGGAGAGAGAGACAAATTACTCTGCTAGCCAATACACAGCCGGAGATAGCATGAGGAAACATAATCCCTAGGAATGCAGATCGTTTTTTTCCCGGGTTCAAAGTAGCAAGGCCTCTCAGGTTCGAAAACTGGAAACGTGTACTGCAAAGAGAACCAAGACAGATGGTTTTGCAACTCACACAAGGAATCATCGTGTTCTCTGTTCCTTGACGGTTCTCTGAGTTGCAGCAGAGTTTCGTGACAAACGAAGAAGTCTCCTGTGAGCGGATATATGCGGTAAAATGTAGAGCCTGAGAGCCACCGGGGTGCGTGCTCGGCCCCATCCAAATCAAGCGGATACACTTGATCTCTCAACTCCTCTAAATGCGCAATCTCCACAGTTCTGTTCGGTTTGTGGCATCTGGCCACATAACACAGTCCGCAGCGATCCACTGAAGGCAAGAGAAGGACAGGACTGCTCTCGCCGCTTTGGTGAAAACAGACCATCTGTGTCATCCCCTTGATTGTGCGAACAGTGTGAGAAACCTGCAGGCCGAGTGCTTCTTTCTGCACGTGAAAACGGAGCCCTTACAAGAAGAAAAGGTGGGGGGCGACGGCGCCTACCGTGTGATGAGGACGGGGCTACGTGTAATGGGCAGCCTTTTGTAAACTGACAGGCAAAAATCTCTATCTTCCTATCATTCCTTCGAACCATAGGCAGTGGGAATCGTTTTCTTGGCGTACCCCCCATGAAAGAAGTCCTTCGATCTGAGGGGCGTACCCCTCCGAGATGAAGATGCGGGCACGGAAGAGAGGGAAATGCTGGCCGCCATTTCCATTGGCAGGCCGGCTTTTCTGTGTCGCTTTCGGCATCGTGAAAGACAGAAAACACCCTAAGCCGAGGGCGTTTGCAAGTTCCGAGAGGCTCGGCGGACGGCCCCTTCGCCATGGAAGTCTTACCCATACCGATGAACAGAAATTTGACGTGCAGTTGCTGACGGCTCTACAGGGTGCTCGATGTGGCAAGATCGCAGAAAAAGGGTAAAGCCGTAAAGAAATTGGAGGGGAGAGAGCATCGGAGCGAAGGCGTCACCGCGAGAGAAGAAGCGAGAGGGTTTACAGGGAAACAGCGAGAGTAGCAAAGCAGGAAAGAAAAAGGCAGAAGAGCGAAGAACGACCCCAAGTAAGCAGAAAGAACCTCGTCCAACCTGAAATTTCGTGTTCCTTTGTTTCCCACCGCCTCTTCTCTCCTGAAGCACTGCGTTGTAGCGCACTACCGCTCTCCTTTCGCGTCCTTTCTGCTCGCTACGTGAGTGCCGATTCTGCTGTTTGTGTGGACAAGGAAGACCAAACAGCCTCTGGCGCTTCCACGGGAGTTGCAAGGACCACCAGGAACCTCTACCCTAGGGAGACGTCTGTGTGCGTTGAAGACATCTTTTCTGTCGCAGTTCCTCCGAGTGGAGTGCGAAACCCAGATGCAACCACGGCGTGCACAGAAAAAAACGGTGCCGAAACTTATCTCTTCTCCAACAACGGAAAGCAAGGCTGCCCAGCAGCGGGAACCCGGATGCACCGTCTTTCACTCTGGAAAATAAACGAAGACGCCTACAGTCGAAAGGGCAACAATACAGCCAAATGGAAATAGGCGTGAACAGGTCCACCCCAGGACATGGACGAATGCTGGAGGCCAGCGTGCTTGACTTGAGTGTGCACAGAAAGCACACTTGTGGGTTTGTCCTTGTATGCATGCAAACGCATGCGTATGCCTCTCTCTTTGCTTCTATTTCCCCAGCATGGCCTTGCCTCTGAAACGCTTCAGAGCTCGCAACTTATCTATGAAACTCATCCCGCCTTTGCGGGTCGTGGTTTCCATCTGGAAGCCGAGAAGGTACGCATCTCCTCCAAAGTGACAGTGTAATGCTGCTTCGTTTTCTCGCGATTCGTCTCCCGTCTCTGTTTTTTCGCGTCTCTCTGCTTCATTTTCGTTCATCCCTTCCCTCACGTTCTCTCCACAGGCCGGCTCTGCTGCTCCCGCCGCTGTCTCCTGTGCTCCCTCTGTCTCTCCTTCTTCCTGTCCCGCGTCTCTGTCTCCTGCGTCTTCTCCCACGAACCGCCCTTTGCCTCTGTTCGTCCCCTCGCCTTTGTCGCGCTTTGTCTTGCTCTCTTCTCTCGCTGCGTGTCTCCCCTTCTCTCGAGTGCCGACGCGTGGCTGGTCGCCTGCCTCTTGGTCTCTTCCGTTGGTTCTCTCGCCTTGTGTGAGTCGCGGCGACGGACCAGTCTCACCACTTGACTCGTGTTCCTCGATTTTGGTGCCGGGGCTTCTCGAGACTCTGCGCTGCGCCTCTCTCTCACGTTTCAGACTCTCTCCTCCGCCAGCTGCACTCGCTGGTCTTCCTCGCTCCACATGCACCACGCCGTCCCGCTCGTCGCGCCCCTCCGAAGTTGATGTGTCGCTCCAGCCTCGCATTCTCTGTTCTCTTGGTCTTTTTCTCCTTTCTTTGCCCCTGTCTTCGCGCCGCTGCACACTCGCCGAATCCCTCTTTCTCCCTCTTGGGGAAGCACAACGCATTTCCACCTCAAGTTCTGGAGAGCATGATGTGCGGTGACGCTTTCCCTCGCGTGCGGGCATGTCTCTGGACTCCCGTCCTTCTCTCTTCCGCTCTCTCCTTCGCGCCAGTGTCCTAGCCCGCCTCCGGGCTGCTCGCCTCCCGCGATGGCTACCCTTCTCAGAGCCAGAGAGAGGCAGCGATCGACGCGCTGGAGACAGACTCGATGCGTCGGAAGAGACAGAACAAGTAGAGAGAGAAGACGTGCCTGAAGAAGCGAGTGCGTTCTGCCTTCTCGCCCGACGGTGGGGCCTGATGAAGGCCTCATCGAAGGCGAGAAAAAGGACAGAGAGGTCGACGCCCGATCCTGTCGCCTCGGCCGCAAAAGTCGCATAGAGAGAAGTCAGAACCCTACTCAAGTTCGGCCCTCTGTCCTCAGAGACTGCACGGTAAGGACACACTTCTCCTTTTTCTCCTGTCTTTGTCGGCACGCTCCTGACTCCCCGGGGCATGCAAGAGACCTCGCTGCAGCCGCTTCTGGTCCTCTCTGCCTCACAGACAGGCCTGCCGTGCGGTGCTCTACAGTCTCCGCGATGAAGCTTAGTCACCGCGGAACGCGGTAACCTTTCTCCCCCGCCTCGTGTTTCAGCTTGTCCTTCTCCACTCGGCTCGCCGTTTTGGAGGTCCGGAGTCTTTTTCGCGCTTGGCGCATCGCTCTCGCCTCGATCTTCTCTCCTCAACGGGTCCCCCATGGGCGCAGCAGAATCCCGCCCGGAGACCGGCACACAAGAGAGAGATCGAGGAGAAAGAGGAGAGGCACGGCCGGCAACGGTGTGGCGCCAGGCCGACGAGAAGGGAGAGCCAAACAACGCAGGGGAAGAAGACAAGGTGGACGCGCCTGGGGAAGGAAGACCGGGTGGGGGAGCGTGGCTTTGGAGGATCTGCTGCTGAGGCTGAAAAAGCGGAGGGAAGACGACCTGAGAAGACCCGTCTAAAGAGACGTGGACGGTTTGTGGCAAGTGGAAGGACGCACACGACGGAGGCACGGCAGCAGACGCAGGAGCCTCGTAGTGAAATCTTCTCGACCCACGTGCCTCCCTCACGGTGTCGCTGTCTTGCGCATCCCTGCTCCGGCCCTGAAGAACCTGCGGAGGAAGAAGGAAATGCGGAGAGTGGCTCTTATCGGCCCCCGAAAAGTATGGGCCAAGTCGCCCTCCAGTTCGCGTTCGCTCCCGCGTCGCATGCATCTGCGGCTCTTTCTCCCCCGATCTCCGGCTGCTCTGCGCTGCCCGGCCCTCTCCGTCTCTTCCGGCGGCTCTTTCTTTCTCCCTTTCTTCGCACTCTCTCCAGCTCGCCACGTCTTCTGTCTGGTGTCTCCGTGACGCCGCTCGGCCCGCGGCGCTGGCCCCGTGTGGGGGGCGGGAACTCGGCAACAAGCAGGGCGCGGAAGAAATCTTCCGACACGGAGGAGACAACTCGATGATTTCCCCTTCCTCGGCTTCGCGCTGCAGAGCCTCCCGCCGACGATGGTACTCCGCCGACACAACGTGTGGACTTGCGGCAGGCAGCTTCTTCAGACTGAACCGAATTCGAGGTTCTCGCTCAAGACAGACGCACGACAGCGGCGACGGCGCGGGAGAAGAGCCAGCAGAGAAATCAGCGAGGGGCGAGGAGGGACAGGAAACTGGAGAGTTGAGAGGCGACGAGGCAGAAGACACGGACACCACACAGGGGAGCTGTCGGGAAGCATGTGGAAGCTGGGAAGCGCGGGGACGGCTCCGCGCGGAGGAAAGACGCGGGGAAGTACGGTGGGGCGAAGACTCGGAAAACGAACGCGGAGACGACGCGTCAGTTCCGGAAGGAGAAAACGACGGAGGTTCTTCCTTTCTTTCAGGTGCCCAAGCGGAAGACGCAGAGAACGATACACACTGATCCGCAGGCCTCTTCTCTGAGATGGTCACTGCGCGGGAGCACGAACTCGAGGAAGACTGCACCAGGTCGGCATGTGCCACTGTCTGTATGGTCCTGCTGGTCCGGTCCTCCTCGTCGCTCTCTGCGTCGTCGATGGCAATCACAACGACGTTTTCCCTTTTGCAGATGCCCTCCTGGCCTGCACCCTTTTTCTCCCTCTTTTCCGGGGGCGCCTGGGTCTTTGGTGGAGAGGCGCCGGGACCCGAAGACATCCCGCGGCGATGACCCGCTGGACAGCGAGGCGGGTCGGCAGCAGACGAGCGCGAGAGGGGCGACGTGGAGCTGCGCTCCACAGAAGAACCTGCGACAGAAGACGCCTCCGGCGGAGACGCAGAGACTCCTCGTGCAGACGAACTAGAAGGAGAGGACGGGAGTGCCGGAGTTGACTTGGTTTTCGCTTGAAGCTTCTCGAGAAGCTGCTGTTTTGTCGCAAGCAGACGCTTTTGCAGACTCGGCAGGTTCCGCAGCAGCGAACAGGCAGGCCGCTGCAGAGTCGAGGGCGCCGAAGCAGAGAAAGTCGCGGCTAGTTCCTGGTCCCTTCGCGCAGACGCACCTGCATGTGGGCAGAGAGAACCAGCAAGAGAAAAAGACGACGCGGCAGAAGACGCGAGAAGGGACGAAGAGAGAGAGGAAGTGCAGGGAGAAGAGGAAGAACGCGAGGAATTCGAGAGAAAAGGAGTCGAAGCAGAGGCACTGGAGGGAGAAAAAGTCAAGACAGAAGAAGAGGGAGAAGAAGAGGGAGGAGAAGAAGAAGAGGGAGAAGAAGAGAGAGAGGTGGCGAGAGACGAACTAGAGAGAGAGGAAGTAGAGAGAGAAGTGGGAGAAAAAGTAGAGAGAGAAGTAGAGAGAGAAGACGAGAGAGAAGCAGCAGCGAGAGAAGGCTCTGGCCCAGAAGACGAAGTATAGGATGGCACCAACGACGAGAGAGGAACACCGGATGCGGCAGTTCCTTCCGTCTCTGTCTTCAAATGGGAAGTATGTCCAAAAGGACGAACGAATTTTTTAGCGGCAGCCAGTAATTTGCTTGCTGGATACGTTTTGTTTTTCTCTGGCCCCCTCGAGGCATCTGGTTTTGCACAGTCTTTTTCTGTCGCGTCTTCTCCCGTCTTTTCCTCTCTCCCTATGTCCTTCTCTCTGTCTGGGTGCTCGTCGGCGCCTTGCTCGACGGCTGCCTCTTCCTTTACTGTCTGTTTCTCTGCGTCTCCCTCGCCCTCCTCTCCGTCTGTTCCTTTCGCTGCTCCCGCCTCGGGTTCCTCTTCCGCCTGGCCGCAGAGCACTCGAGGGCGGTTGCGGCGTCTTCCGCCTCGGCTTGTCACCGTTCTGCCCGAGCCGCCGTCCTCGGTATCCTTGCCTTTCCGCGTCTCCGTCTTTTCTGGCTCCGCTGTCTCTGCACATCCAGACGACCCCGGCTGACGCCCGGGGTTCCCAAGTGACGCGATTGACGCAGCGTTTTCTGGAGAAGAAACAGAAGTGCGGAGACGCAGTCGCTTTCCCGCCTGCTGCCCGCGCTCTGCTCGTTCGCAACGCTTCTCTCCTTGTCCATTCTCCTCCCCCTCTTTGTCTCCTCTTCCCTCTTCTTTGGCAGCCCCCTTCTTCTCTTCTTCCCTCTCTGCTGCGTCTTCGCTTGCACGCCTGATGCCCTGACTGGCAAGGGGACCTGCCTGAGACGCCACAGGACAGTCGACAGCCTTCGCCTGTAAGGCAGAGAGAGAAGCCTGCGGAGAATGAGAGACGGAAGCGGCGGCCCAAGTACGTGCAGGGAGGCTAGAGGAGGGAGAAACACCGCCTCTTGCTAGGCGAGGTGAACGACGCGGCCCGCAAGACGACGCAGGCGCAGTGGCGGGAGACCGCGAGGATGACCAAGACGCTAAGGCCGAAGACAAAGTAGCAGGCGATGAAGAAGGTGAAGACATTGAAGAGGCGGGAAGAGACGAAGTGGAGGGGGACGCGAGAGCAGAGACGCTTTTGTTTCTGTGTGAAGCATTTCTCCCCTCACGAGTCCTTTTGCTTCCGCGGCTCGACTCGGCCTGCGGTTTCGGGTGCACATGCGCCTCGGGATCGGCCGCGGGTGTCTTGCCACATCGCTTGGTGTTTGCCATTTTCCCGGTCGTTCTTCGCAAGCATCCCCCAGCGCGGCGTTTTGTTCTCCAGACGCCTTCAAAGACACACCATCAAGAGCTGCCTCCTGCCTGTCTGCGGTCTCCGTGGCGGCTCCGGTTTTTGGCACTGCGAACGTCAGTAGCCAGCGAAGGGCGAAAACGGACCAAGGGCGGTCGGGAGACGCAGCTGGAAATCGACGCAGGTGTGCCAGGAGGAGCGGCAGGCCTCGCATTTCCCCTTTTTTCGGCGCGTCGCGCCTCCCGCCATTTCTGCGTTCGTCCAGAAGAAGGGCGATCTTGAGGAAGAAACCGCCGCGAGACGGAAAGCCGTCGCGTTCCTTGTGCTGTGTAGCGAGCAGTGGTCAACCGGCGGAGCGAAAACGAAGGGAACCGCCGAGTTTTCGGTGTCTGTACACTGCGTCGACCTGAAAGTGCGGACGAGGCCGCGGAAAGAAAGACAAGGGAAAGACAAGGATTCTCCCTGGAGAGCCGAGCGGAAAAACGACGCAGAGAAGGCGCCGACGAAAAAAGACCGCTGGACGCGCACCACAGGCCCCAAGGAAATCAGCGAACGAAGGTGGAATTGCCTTGCGACAGGCGCTTAAAAGAAAAAAGGAAAAAGATGCACAACCGGCAAAGTGCGCAAAGAGTCACCTGCGGAATCACACAGGTTTGCACGAGCTCAGCTGAGGGGTCTTGCATGTGAGCAGAGAGCCCCGCGCGACCTTCTCTCCTCCGTCGACGTCTGGCTACTCCGCTCGTTCCGCGCCAATACTCGCACACACACACACACACGCACACACATCTGCAGTTGCATTCGCACACGTGCCTAGACGAAACACACAAGCTCTCGCCCTTGCACCTGCCGATAGAAACCGAAAAATGGGCTTCTGCAGAGGCGCGTAGCGAGAGACGCGACTTGGCGTTCAAAAAGGGCCTTGCGGCGGAGAGACGGAATTTTGCATCTTTCGAGTGTGTCCGCACAGGCGATGGTGTCGCCTCCGCAAGCGGGAGCATCTTTTGCTCGCGCTGCCGCCTTCGCGATCCCCGTGCAGCCTCGCGATTAGGCGAAACTGGCCTAGGGGAGCAACCCAAAATCGACAGGGGGACCGAGAAAGGGACACACACGCTGCGTCACAACGTAACCGTTTTCTCTGCGGGTCAACTCAATCTTCGCCTCGCTCCTCACCTCCTGGTACCTCGGCCTCAACAGTAAGGCACAAATGGATATGCATTTTCGACCTCTATATACCACGCGTCCATTCATCGCTGTTTCTCTGCCCTTCCACGGACTTTCCTACTCTTGTGTATATGTGTGCGAGGCATGAACTCTTGCAGGTAGAGACGTGCGTGGGTTCTCTGAGACAGAAAAAGAGTAGCCCACGAGAAGAAAAGCTTCTCTCGCGGCAGTAGCCACGATATTCGTGAGGAACGCGCGAGGACGGTAACAGCGCCCCGTCGCCGTGTTCGAATCTGCGCCCGCGCGTTCTGTGGCTCTACCGGCGACGCGACTCCGCACATTTTCCACGTCAAGTTGGGGTGTGGTAAGGGATCCCAGATTTCTTGCTTCTTCTAGCGCTTCCCAAGCTTTTGTGGGGGGGTTTTGGGGGGGGGGGGGGGGGCGGGGACTCTCTACTGTCTCGGTAATTGCGGCAACGGAGTGTACCTTACGCGCCAGTGAACGAGGCGCTGAAAGCAATCCCAAGTTCTCGCAGAAAGTCCTCTCTCCAGAGCGGTCTAGTCCAACACAGAGCCACACAAAACCCCGCCGGTCTCGTCTCTCCACCAAGCGATGCACGTGGCTGTCTCTCTAGTGGTATCTCTGTCTCCCTTGAGGTGTATTGGTCTTTCCATGTCTCTCTATCTACACCTCGACCTGCGAGGAGCTACAGAGCACACTGCCTCTGTGCGCGGCACTGTGTCTCCCGGTGGATTTGTGGGGCTCGAAACTGATCGCCTTTGTCTCTTTCTGCCTCTGTGTCCGCCTCCCCGTATCGTCTGCCGATTATCCCCTATCTCTCCCTGTGTATTTGGATGTATGCTCCGGTAAAGCTCATGGCGAGAGTCTCCTACGAAACGCTTGGGTACGCGCACCGCTCCGTCCTTCTCGATGCTGCCTCTTCTTCTGCATCATCTCTCCGTCTGCATGCGCACGCCCACATCCAGGTGGGTTTCTCTGGAGAGGAAATGTGCCCCGGGAAAAAACGTTTCAGGAGGAGCTTTGAGAGAAAACGTGCAAAGCACACGACGGGCCAGCTGAGAGTTCCCTCACTCACGCCGCCCGACTCACCCAAAGGGATTTGCCACACTACACATGCATAAGTTCATGGAAATAATTTTAACTGCTGATAGGCCGATGGGTGACTCTGCGTCTCGAGTTAGCAGACTGGGAGAAGAACGGACAAGTCGCCGGCAGAAAACTTTCGGGGGATGTCGCCGTCTCAAACAACCGGATCGTGTTGGCTAGGTGAACTACTCACGTTTCATAAATACAATCAGTGAACGCTCTTTTTTTTCCATGAACGGAGTTACATTTTATATTGTCTTCGCTCCCATGGTATGTAGTACGTTAACAGTAAAGCGTATCCAGTGTAGAGTGTGGACATAATGCAGCACGAGCGGTGTGTTTAAGACTAGTTTATATGCGCTCCTTTTGATATGTAGTTTAACTGGAAGCTGCAAGACGGAATCGTTATTAAGCGCCAGGCAGTCCTAGACACTGAATTCATGAGCGTAAACACCAGCGGCTAAACATACCAGCAAACAGGCAGAGGGGAAAGACAAGATGGAGAGAGGAATAGAGGAAAAGTTTGAGGCGTGCACCAGAAACCTGTCTCTGCGCCTCAGGACTCCTGTCGACACTGAATACATGCGTACAACTAATTATAAATGTTTATAGAAATACCATCTGCTGGGAGGATGTGTCAAAACTGAGGCAAAGGAGACGGGAAACCACGCAGAAATGGATACTCGAGAGACACAAAGAGAACTGCGCAGAAGAGTTCCGCACCTGACGAGTTGTCAAGAAACAAAACTCTCCCCGTCACGGATCAGATCGACTCCTGGGGATCGCCCGCCTCCAGGTTCTTCCCGATCTCCCTTTGTCTTGCGCACCGGACTGTCTGTTCCTCTCTGCCTCTTAACAACCAAGGGACATCTGACCCTGCGGTTGTGCCTCGATTTCCAGGGTTCTGAGCCACCCTTTCGCATGCACACCAACGTGCTCCCACAGACGATCTGCCCGTTCGAATGCCCACGACACGACCCCATCCCGCAGTCCTCACTTATATATATATATATATATATATAATTATGTATATATATATAAAATTATGTATATATATATATATATAATTATGTATATATATATATATATATGCACATGTGTATACGTACACAGATATACGTATGTTTTCGGTGTGTCTCGTGTTTTAACTGGTGGTTCCGAATCCCCACATTTCCCGGTGGAGGATTGTTTCGACAGTTTCTAGGGCATTTAGGGGTAGGACTTGCGCCTCTTCGTCCCTGTCTGCTGAGAGCGCGCTGTCCTCCGTGGACCGTCCCGGCCCCGCAGTCAGTCCCCTGGTCTGACTCTGCGTGGTCATGCCCAGCTCGGCGCCCCACTCCTCGGAGAGAGACTCGGCGACAGTCCTGAGGCCCTCGAGGAAAATCTGCTGTCTCTGCAGAACGCCCGTCCCTCCGCTGCCCCCAGTGTTGGGGTGGAGATACAGGGGAAGTTGAACGCGCCAGTCGAGCGCAGGGCAGGGCGCATGCAGCGCGGTTCCAGTCCCCCCTCCGTTTGACAAACCGAGGAGGGACGCGGCGTTTGCAGTGCTGCCTGTGCTCTGCACACTCGAACTTTTCCCGCCGAAAAGGACCGCCGCCGTCAAACTATCTCTTGCTCCCGAGGCGCCTCCGCCGCCTAGGGCTCCAGCTGAACTCAGCCCCGCCGAGCTCGACGCCGTTTTCAGGAAAAGGTCGTGCTGTTGCGCCAAAACATGAACGAGCAGCGAGCGAAGGATTTTGCCCTTCGCATCGCTTGCGCTTCCCCCCGGAGCTCCCTCGCCGGTCGCAGAGCCCCACAGGTCCGGAGACAGGAGACGCAGGGCGTAGGGCTGGCAGAGTGGATTGCGGATGGGCGATATGGCCGGGAGATCGAGGTATTTCTGGATGAAGACGACGAGGTGGACGAGAAAGCCGACAGCTGCTGAGAGCGCTTCCGCCTCGGGCGGCGCAAGAGGCGAGCCCGCAGAGGAGACAGGCGTCCCCGCGCTCGACAGGCCGCCGAAGCCTGACAGGCCGCTGCCGCTCGCTCCCCGAAACCCGATGGTCCCGCCTTCTGGAAAAGAACTCGCCGACCCCACGTTCTTCGCTCCGCCTTGTTGGGGCGGAAGACTGTCTCCGCCCTCGAGCGGCCCAGTCCCCGGAGGCTGCGAGCCTGCGGGGCCCCGCGCCTGTGGGGCGCTGTTGCATCGTCCGGAGACAGCGGGCGTGAGGCCGAAGAGCGACCGCTCGAGCACGTCCAAGGAAGGGATCTCAAGTCCGCGAATGGTCCTGTCTCGGCCGTAGTTCTCAACTGGAAAAATCTGGACCAACTCGCAGAGCATGCGGATTCGCCGACAGTAGAGCGCCTGGTGGAGGAGAGAAAGATCGTCCAGCACACTCGCCGCAGGCCCGCTCCAGCAAGAAGGGCGAATCGGAGACAGGGACGCCAGCCTGCGGCGCTGGCTGGCGACTGCGCGCCTGAGCGCTTCAACGTGCGCCTGAAGGAGAGAGAGACGGAGACAGCGAGACAGAGAGGCGCCGGGAGATAGGTAGCTGCGAGGTGTGAAAGGAGACGCGAGCGATCGAGAAGCGAAGACAGGTGAGAGGCCATCCAAGGGAGAAGAGGAGGAAGCCTTCACGACGGAACGCGAAGCGTCACCCATCCGTTTTTTCTCTGCTGGCCCCGCCGCAGTGGGACAGGAGCCACACCGGGATGCATTCGTCTCTTCTTTGTTCACGCCTGTGGCTTCGCTGCCGTGCGTCGGCAAAGAAGGGCGATCGGCCTCGGCAGTTGACTCGCCTTCTTCTTCCACGTTTCCAACCGTCCCCTCGGAGACGCCATGTGGAGTCTCATTGCTGCGCAGCAAAGCGCACAGCTCTCTCTCCCGCCGTCTTCTCTGGCGAGTCGCGAGGGCGACATCTGTCGCAAGTTGCCTGAGAGACTCCAAGCGCGTCCACAGCGTGCGGGCGGACAGGGAGGGGAGCTCCGCGGGCCCTCCCGTGTCTCTGTCGCTGAGAAAGCCTGCGAGGGGAAGTGAAGAGCCGGGGGAAAGGTTCAGTTCTTCAGCTTGTCTCGGCGGAGGAAACGACGCAGCCGATCGGGAGAACACGGACGACGAGACACTCCCGCTGCCTCCGCCGGGCGCTGTCCCTGAGCCGTGCCACACGAAGCAGCGAGAGAGCGGAGGCGCAACAGAGAGAGAGACAGGAGCCGCGGGCGACGCTTTTGCACGCGCCGTGCCGTGGGGAGGCGGGAGTGCGCGATGGAGACGCGAAGACTCGGCCGTGCTTTCCCCCGGCTTCCACCGCCCAAGGCGCGTGCTCGACGCTGCGCGCGAAGGCGGCGAGACCGCATAGGGAGAGACACCGTATGAAGAGGGAGACAGATTCGTCAGTCGCTGGCCATCCGCCAGCGTCACGACCACGACCGGATGAGACGGGAGACTCCAGAGCATTTCTCTAGGGTGCAGAGGCCGCAACTCTCGCAGATCCACCCGACACAGAGGAATCTCAGAACTCTGTGAGGCTTCATCTTGAGAAAACTGCAGTCCCGAGAAAGACCTGCGACATGCTTGCGAAGAAGCAGGAGAGACAAACAAAGCTGGCGGACAGGGAGACGGAGACGAAGAGGAAGACGAAAAAGAAGAGGACGAGAGAGATGAAGAGGCAGAATGAGACGAACAAGAGGGAGAAGAAGCGGGGACAAAAGGCGAATGCCGGTTGGGCCCACGAGAGGACGGCGAAGGGGAACCAAGACGAAGCCGTGCGGTGACGGGCACCAGCGAAAGATAGAAAGAGTGGCAGAGACTGGAGAGAGCATCGATGTCGTCGCAACCAGAGAGGTGCCATGACGGCTGCGGCATGCAGACGAACAGTCCGCTGCGGATAGCGGGCAAGCAAGCAGATCGTGAGTCTTCCTCAACCTCAGAAGACGCGAACGGCAGAACCGACCAGAAAGAAGGGGAATGCGCGAAAGAAGAGGAACGCGCGAAAGAAGAGGAAGACGCAGACGAAGACGCGGGTTGAGTAGAGGCGACTTGACAGTTTGTTCCAGGCTCGAGAAAAGCGGCAGAAGCAGAGGGATTCGAGGGCGTAGAAGACGAAGTGGAGAACGGCGTCTTGAGGCTGCTCAACTTGCGGTTCTCTCCATCCTGCTGGGTCTCGTGTTCACCGTCCAGTTCTGCAGGCTTCTGTGTGTGGTTGATCGTTCCTCGAGAAGAGGAGACGGCCGAGGAAGAAAGGAGCAAAGAGTCTCCTTCCTTGTCTCTGCCCTCTGGCCCTTCTGCTTCCGCTTTTGCTCCTTTGCGTTCTTCGCCGCCGCCCTCGGCATTCATCGCCTTCTCCCGGGTCTCTCCGTGAACACTGCGCACGCGCTGCGCATGCGGCGGCCAAGGCAGAATCGGATGCAAAGCCAGGTAGAACGCGGGAGGAGCTGCACAGGGCTCTCCACCCTCAGGTGCTCGCCAGGAAGACTTGCAAGCAGAGCGGGGAAGGCACCCTTCAGAGCCATGCCGAGAACCTTCCGGGCGCAAATGTTCAGGTTTTCCCTGTCCTGAGCGACAGGTACACGACGCGGAACAAGACCAGGGAGGAGAGCAAGCAAGAGAACAAGAGGAAGGAAAACAAGGATACGGAGAAGCACAGGGAGGACCAGGAGAGCGAGAGAAGGGATCGGACGACTGGGGGGGAAGATTGAAAAGAGATATGCAGCGAACAAAGCGAAGGCGCCGGCCGGGAGAGAGGACGGGAGACAGAGAGAGAGGAGAAGAAGAAACGGAATCTCCGGATGACTTTCGAGGAGAAGGAGAGGAAGAAGGAGAGGAAGAAGGAGAGGAAGAAGGAGAGGAGGAAGGAGAAAGAGAGGAGACAGAAAGTGCGGAAGAGGAATCTGAAGTCCAAGAAGAAGCACTGTCGTCAGATCCGTCTGTTTTTTCGTCGGAATGAAACACACTCGCAGACGACGCCATTGCGAGAGGGTCACGGAAATGAGTCTTGTTTTGCATGTAAAGCGCTTTTACGCATGCAAATAAGCATTTATTTGAGCAAGAGGGTTTGCCCAGCGCCTAAGCGGGACGAGCACGGAGGAGAGAGAGTCTCGCTCTCGCAGGCGATGTGGAGCCTGGCGCGCTCCGGTCACCCTTTCTCCTCTCATCCCTGCGCTCGGCCACGAAACAGAGTGAAGAAAAGGGTGACGAAACAGGAGAGGACGAAGAAAAGAAGACAATGACAGACGAACGAGCCGGTGAGAAGACAATGACAGACGAACGAACTGGTGAGAAGACAAAGACAGACGAAGAGTCGAAGAGAGAGCGGCAAACAAAAGCCGCAGCAACGGAGAAAGCGAGATGAAGCGAGGAGCAGCACAGTACACAGAGACCGAAAAAAAAGGTGAGGAAAGAGGAGAGAGAGGAGAGATGAGAAAAGAAGAGAGCGGCGAGAAATAAGAGAGAAATCAGAGGGAAAGAGGTGAGAGACGTCGACGTGTTTTGCAAGGCGTTGAGAAAGTCATGTCGACTCCTCGCTACGTTCTCGTGCGGGGTTCCAGCGGCCGTTTGCGTGGTCTCTGCGCGAAGAGTGGAGAGGTCCGTTGTCCTGGTCGAGCAAAGGGAGCCAATGGTGCATGCGTGTCTTCGCCGCGAAAAGAGAAGAGAAGAAATTTTTTGATGAGGAAGCCGGACCAGGCACCGCCGCAGCCCAGGACACGCAGCGACTCTGCAGAGCTTGTCGCCTGAGAGGGAGGAAGCACCAGTGCGAAGGAGAGAAAAAAACGAGGAGGCAAGCGACGAAGCATGCGATTTACAGAAAAGGTCGCGGAGAGATGAAAATGCAAAGAAGAAAGCACACACGAGCACGGCCACACATGTGTGTCGGCGTGGTCGAAAAAAAAGATGCGCTCTCTGCCGGCTGTGGGTGATGTTGATCTTCTCATCGCTCTTTTGCCTCTCCTCGTTTGCTTTCTTACCTTCTTCATCGGTTCTCGAATCCCCCCTCCCTCCTGCGTCCTCCACGACTCCTGTCTTCTCCCGCCTCGCAGCCGTCGTGCAACGAGTCGGCTAGCCCAGCAACCGAACGGACCACCGCGGGAGATGCGATTTTCCGAGTGCATGCACTTGTTCAAATGCGCCTTGCACGGGACACAGCAGCGGGCACAAAATCGACGCGTCGCAAGACAGCCGAAACTCGGTGTGAGTGATATATTTTGTGTGATACATGTATACATATACATATACATATATATATATATATATATTTATGGTGCAGACAGTTTTCTATATACGCCGAAGATACGGGATAGGTGCAATTTGGCAAGTGAGTGCAAAGATTGGCATCGTGTGTAAAGATGCATTATATACATATAAATATATACATATATATATACTAATATACATATACAAATATACATATACATATATATATGTATACATCTATTCACTCGGGCGAAAGAAGCAGAGAAGGAGAGAGAGGAGGCAAAGCGAACGAGGAAGACAAGAAGAGAAAAGCAAAGAAGGGCGACGTCGGGACGCGAGAGGAGAGAGGACGAGGAAGGCGAAAGGCACTAGATGGCCTAGACTTCTCCGGTTAGCTCCCGGACGACGCGCAGAGAGTCCAGCACGACACAGACGCTCCTGTCTCTTTTACAATGAGGCAAAAGAGTCTGATAGGTGGGGCCTCTCGCATCTCTCATCCTCGTTCTTCTGCCGTACTCGGTTTGTTCCCCTTCCTCCGGGTTTATTTTCTTTCCACGCGTTTCCGTCGTCTATCCCCACTAAAGTATCCTGTTTGCCGCTCTCTCCTCTTTTCCTGCGGCTTCTGATAGGCGGGGTCTCGCGCATTTCTCATCCTCTCACATGAACTACTAAGACAAGAAATGTGGACGCCAAAAAAACATGGACAGAAAAGTGTAGATCGTCCGGTTTAGAATGCAGCACAGAAGGGACGCAGAACCCGCAGACTTCCTGAAAGATCTCCCAAGTTTGGTGCATCTTTTCTTCTCGCCCCCCTCTCCTCTCACTTCATCTTTCGTTCTTCCTCATGCACTCCGCATTCGCTGTGCGCCCTGAGACCAACTCTTCCGCTCTCTTTCCTTTTCTTTCATCTAACACTCTGTGTCCGTTTAACACTCTGCTTGTGTTGTTCTCTCTAGCACTTTGTGGTGGTGGCTCTAGCACTCTTTCCCCTTTGCTTGCCACGAGCGCTGTGAGTCTCGGAAGAACGTCTGATGTCATCACAAGTCGTTTGGGCTCCTCGCACAGTTCACAACGGCTTCCCGCACGGTCTCGCCCGCGTGGAAGTTGATTTTTCGAGCCTCGCTCTGCGCCCTGATTCAGCCTCATCTGTCTGTTCCTCTAAAAGAGTTCCTGTTTCTCTAAAAAAGTTCCTGTTCCTCTAAAAAAGTTCCGGTTTCTCTAAAAAAGTTCCTGTTTCTCTAAAAGAATAGTCAAGAGCGGGTCTGGCGCAAGAGATGCTGAGCGGGCCGCTCTCGGGTGCCCCTTTTTGTAAAGACCTTTTCTAAAAAACGTTCACCGCTAGACAAAAGTGATTCCGCACTGAGGAGTCGTCGCCGTGCACACCTAGAAGACAGTGTGTGTGCAGAGAATCCCTCCGCCGTCGCGGTTGTCTTCTCATCCGGAAAACGTTTTCGAAGTTCGAAAAACAGCTTCCATAAAAGAAAACGCTAAACCGGGAGAGATAACGAAAAAGCAATAAAAAGGAAAGGAGAAGAAGAGCCATAAAAAGGAGGCTCGGCAGGCGGCATGTACGAGACGGGAGCACCGGCATACCTGCTGGAGAGGCAAGTTGCTCTCTGTCGCCGAGTCTCTTTCATTTCCAGCAAAAACGACCAGGAAAGACCCACGAGCTTATCGCTCTTTTCCCAAAACGTTTGCGTCTGTGGAACGCAAGATGCAATTCACAAGTCTCGACCGCCCCAGCTGCTGGTCCGACTCCCGCGCGGGCGTGGAGTCGAGGAAGGCGAGAAGAAAGACAAAAAGGAGACAGCGAGACACCGGAGAAGAGATCGAGAAGCAACGAGAAGGGACAAGAGAGGAGAAAGCAGGCAGAGAAAGAGAAGAACAGTAAGAGTGAGCGGAAGAGGACGAGAGGAAGAGAGAACGATAAAGGAAGGAAGAGACGGAAAGAGAGATGGAGGAAGAGGACAAACAAAGCAGACCAAAGAGGCAAGAAACGACTGAGGTCCCAGAAACACGCAAGCCCGCATGCGTGCTCCATCACACCCGTGTTCTTCACTTCACGCCGAAGATGACGGAGGAACACCGTCCTTTTCCTCCGGATCATGCGATCCTCTGGGCGTTGACGTTCCTCTTCCTTTTCAGTGAGGAGGCGCTGGAACTGTCTCATACAGGCTGCGCCGAGACTCAGAGTACAGCGATAACCACAAAGGAGGCGTAGAAGAGAGATATAGGATACGCCACCAGGAACCTCTGGTCGTGCATGTGGAGAGCCTGCATGCACGGGAAAAACCAAAATCTCTGCCCCACATGTCCTCGCCGCATGAATACATAGATAGAGTTTGGGAGATTACACCGAAAAAAACGTGTAGATTCACCAGAACTACAATGCTCACCCCACATACACACACTAGACACACACATGTCCATAAATAAATGTACACATACATGTACATATATATATATATATATATATAGCTGCGTTTATATTTATATGTATGTATGTATGTATGGACACGTATGTATGTATGTATGTATGTATGTATATATATATATATATATGAAAAACCGAGGAAGGGTGAGGAAGGACTTACGGATTCGAAGAATCTTGAGGCAGTGGCTGTGCACCAGAGGACGCACAAGACGGAGAATATGAGACCGACGGACGTTTTGAGGGAGATGAAGATGGAGGCGAGGGCAAACAAGACGACGGGTAGGAGGCTGTAGCCGAGAATGCTGATGGTGCTGTAGAGGTCGATCCCTTCATTCTGAGGAGAGCCAGGGGAGGAGAGCGCGAAGCAGATTTGAAAAGAGCGCGAAGAGCCCGACGGGAACGGAAAGGGTGGCGATGAAGCGCGCAGAAAGCGCCAAAACCCCGCAAGAAGAGACAGAAAAGCGAGAGAGAGAAGAAGGAAGAGACGACAGCGAGAGCCAAGAGAACTCCCCCCCCCCCCCCCCCATCGCACTTCCCTCACGAATTATCTCTTACGGGACTCATGAGGTTGAGGAGCACGTAAGTGCATAAGCTGCCGACGATCGAGAGGCCGTAAATGTGGCTAAAGGAAGCTTTTCCTGACTGGAAAAAACGCATGGAGAGTGGAAGCGTCTTCATGCTGCACTCAGGACACCCGAAACCGCGCGAGAAGCGAACCCCCCACATATTTCTCTCCTCCCCCTCTTTCTCTCTCCCTGTTTCCTTTTGGTTCTCTTTACAGAAGAGCAAGGGAGAGCAGCACCGCTTTCTTTCTTCGCGCACGCAACCCCGCGTAGCGTGGGAAACTCTGCATGCGATTCTCAGCTCCTTGATTCAAAGACGCGCGATCTGTGAACTTCTCTCACCATAAGAAGAAGAAACGCGAGAGTCACGGCGACGACGAGGGGTCCGCACATGTCGGAGTGGACGAGGAGGTCGTGCTCGACTCTGCCGGGGGGAGAGAGGAGACACACACGAGGCGCCAACGAAGAGGGAAACGAAAAAGGAAATGCAGAGAGACAGACGCGCCGGGCCCTCGAGAGGCGAGACAGAGAGCGGGAAGAAGACGAAAGAAGCGAGAGCGCACGGAAGCGGCGAGGCGCGCGGGAGTGTAACGAAGAACAATAGATGAGGGACCAGCAGCAGAGAGATGAGGCCGGCCAAGAGACGAGGAAAGACGGGCAGAAATCCGGTGTTTGTTCGCGGAACAGGTGCCATGCAAAAAAGGGGAAAAGATGAGGGAAGCGACGAAAGAGACGGGAAGGGAAAGAGGAGGCGCAAAAAGGAAAAGGGCGAGGCCTTCCGAGCTCACTTGTAGAAGAAAACGACGGATTTAAATCGCTGGACGACCTCGTCGGGGTGAATCCCCAGTTCTGCAAAGCGACAAAAACACAGAGAATATGCAGTCGTGAAGCCACGAAGTGGCGATATTCCAGGAAGAAAACGAAAACGCCTGCACATACGCTGGGATGCGAGAGACGAGAGGGAACGCGCCTATCGCTCGGTGCCTTTCTCCTTTTCGTGCCAGGTGTATCTGTCCCCGTGCGCCACGAGGCCCTACGATTCCTTCGTTTCGCGAGTTTCTCGTTTCTGTTTCCCCTTCTCAGATGCGTTTAGACTCTCATCCCGAGTCGCACCTTCCAGGAGAGGCGGCTCGTCGCCGATTTCGTCGCTCCCGTCTCTCTCCGTCCCGGCTGAACAGCCTGTCTGCAGCTGCACGCGCTGCTCCCGGGCTCCGCTCGAACTGGAGCCGAAAGAGAAGAGGCGGCCAAGGAAGCTCGGAGGCTCTCGCGCGTCGGGGCTGCCAGTCATGCAGCCACTCAGACCGAGAGAAGAGAGCGAGGAGACAGCAGCCGAAGGCGCCGAGCCGTGAGAGGGGACAAAGGCAGGCCCCGGCACCGCCACCGGATGCGGGAAAGCACCTGCATGCGATCCAGACGCGCCGTCTGGCGGAGCGAGGCCTGGTCGATGTGGATGCTGCCATACACACACACACACACACACACAGATTAACAAACCGGACTCGCTGCGCACCCACCAAAGCAAAGCCGTCTTCTCGATATATATATATATATATATATATACAGATATTAGAAACAGCAGCGTGCCGCACACACATGCCTACTTTGGGACACGTAGAAATACACTGAGTTGTCCCATCCTGCAGACAGATATCAACTTTCTACTTCCAGCTCTACCTCCCCCTCGAATGCCACTCCGCCTCTATCCATTAATTATTTGTTAAATGTACAGACATGTATGTATATGGAGATGCACACGCAAAAACGCATGCATCTCTATCTCTCTTTGTATACATATACACACATATATATGTACAGTCATGGATGAATAGATAGATATAAGCACGCACATGCATACAAGTTCGTCTGTATCGGAGTTGTATGGGGAGGCGTTTCTTCTGTTAGAACTGGAGTCACCACTTTCTCTACTGCTTGGTATTCTCTTCTTTCACTCGCCTCTTCAGTGGTCTCTCTCTGTGCGTCCTCGGTGGGCCGCATGTCCTTCGGAAGAGAGAGAGCTATATCGCTTTTCACACGAGATTCCTTCTCACCTGTCCCTGCGCGCTTTGTGTGTAGAAACTGAGTCCTGGGGGTCCGCTGGGCTTTTCTCGCCATCCCTCCTGGATCGTTGGCGGTTGTGTGGCACCAAAACCTCGCTCTTTCTCGCCAGTTTCTCTCTGTCTCTCAGCCTGCAACTGTTTCTGCAGAAGGAACTCTTGGTGCTCTTTCAGGCTCTTTCCTGCATGCGTTTCCTCTGCTCTTTGCACGGCCGCCTCTGCCGCTTGCCCCGGTGTGCTTCTGTTCGCCGCAGAGGAGGCTGGATACGAGGAAGGAGGATAAGAAGAGGGAGGATACGAGGAAGGAGGATAAGAAGGGGGGGGATAAGAAGAGGGAGGGTACGAGGAAGGAGGATAAGAAGAGGTTGAAGAAGAGTGCTGCGCTGAAAACTGGTTGTTTGCGGGCCTGGCAAACCAGGGCTGCTCGCCTGGCTTTGCCTGGTCTGGAGAGCCTTGAAAAGAAGAAACCGCGGGAGGGCGTGTCTCGCGCTTCACTACAGAGGAAGGAAACGCCCCGTTCCTCTGCATCGCTGGCGGTGTCGAGACAGCAGGATTCCCCGAGGGGACTGAAGGAACTGTCTGCACATTTCCCTCGCGAGCCTGCGACGCGTTGCCAGGAACAGGAACCCCAGGAGTTCGATTCCAGGACGCAGCCGGATCCATGGCGAGGGAGAGAGCGGGGAAAGCGCAGGAACCACGGGTCAGGAAACACTGGGAAGAGCGTGAAACCAGCGAGCGAAATCGCAGGAAACACGGATCAGTCGCAGAACTGTCGAGGGCGGAGAGGCAGAAGGAGGGAGCGCAGACGCAAGGAGGGGGGAAATGGGGCCAGAAGCACACAACGCTGAAAACGGAGAGGGAGGCAAACGCTGGGAAAGAGGAGAGAAAATGAAGTGGAAAAACGAACACGGCGAAGGCTCCCCCTCCCGCTTGTGTCTGCCTGTTTCTACCTCGCGTGTCGCGAGATTTCCTCTCCGTGTTTCACCGAAGAACGGGACGAAGAAGCAACAAACGGTGAGCTTTGCGAGGAGGCGAGTGACAAAAGCGAGCGACAAAAGTGCGTAAACAGAGATGGGAAAACGGACACGGGAGACCAGAGGCGCTGCCGCACCACGCGTGTCCCGTCGCTGGGGTTCAGGAGAGGAGAGACGGAAGCGTCCGTAGAAATCCGAGAAGGAAAAGGAAAGTGCGCAGCTTCTCCAAGACACGAAGAGAACGGAAAGAAAGACAACAAGGGACGGAGAAACCCGGAGAATCCCGCGCGCAAAAAAAGGCGTACGCAAGACACAGAAAGAGAGGCTGATGGGGTCGGTTTCGCGACAGCGCGGAAAGACGCAGAGAGACGAACGTTCTAGAGAAATCCTGTTTTGTTTCATGCGATCTCTCTATGCAGAGCAGAGGGGCGCGGTTCCGTCTACGAAGTTCCGTTTTAAAAGTGACCTGGCGCGCGTGCGCTGCTCCGTCCGGGGATGGCCGGCGCCAGTCGTGGAAATCGGCGGTTTTTTCCGCTTTCTTTGTCGGAGAGAGCGAGAAGAAGTGCCGAGTGAGGAGGACTTGGAAAGAGGAAGAGATAATAAGAAGCAGAAACGCTAGAAGAAAGGAGGCAAACAGGCAAACTGGAACGAGAAGGTCACCGCTATCACCGCTACGGAGACTCGGGATTCCTCCTCTCTCCTGCGGCGCTAAAAGCCGCCTCGCTCAGCACACACACACACACACACTCAGAGGGAGTTAGCGTCGCCGCGTTTTCCCCTCTTTCCTGGTACATTTGTGGATGCCTGTTTGCTTTTTCGTTGCATCTGGGGATTAAAGACACCGGTTTCCTGTCGTCGGAAGGCAGATTTCTTCCCGCTGTGTGTCTACTTCTCGGCCCGTCGCCTCCGGCACCCTCCTCTGTCCTTGGGCTCCACGGCATCTCGGCAGTTTGCTCCACGTTTTTCGTGCTTTTTGCATGAACTCAGGCACGCCCAATGGGAACTTCCCCAAGAGCTGCAGGGTTCGTCAGGCGCAAGTCATTCGAGGCAAAAGTATGCTCGCGAGTGAACGAATCTGACAGCGCCTCTAGATACGCAGCGAATGTGTGGCGTCTGAGAAGAAATGTTCACCGCGGGGAGTCCGCGGAACCTTCCTCATCGCTTTTCCTGCTTTGTCAGGCAACCGTTCGCCAGGACTCCCGCAGGAAGCGAGAGATGACGGTGTGTGGCATGCCAAGCGCTAAGCCACGCAAACCCGGATGAAGTATGGCCATGTGTGCATCTGCGGTGGTACTCGGTTACGGGTTGTAGAGCGAACTTCGCGGGTAAACTCACCCGACGCCACCCTTACGCAGCAAGAATGCACTCTCGGGGACTACTCGCAGATGCAGTGCAAACACCGAGTAAGGAGGCACGTGGGCGTCTCTGCGTTCTCGGTCCCTCGCAGTTGTGAATAAGAGCGAACCCGTCCGAAGCCGTGTAGATCGTGATCGATTCTGAGCTAAAAGTGACCTCGAAAGCATTCGGAATCCCTCTCGGCCGAACGCTGAGTGGTTTCCATAGCAACTGGAAACAACGGAACCATTCCACAGAGGCAGTCGACATGAAGAGGCTCTCTGCGTTGTGCGCGCGCTTAGTGGAGCCAGCGCGAATGCTACAGGCGCCGTCGGTATGTAGGATCTCCCAGAGAATTTGCACAGCTTTGTTCGTAGCCCGTGAACCCACGGGAGCACCGGTCGACCAGGCGTCCTCGGAGAAAGAAAGGCAGGAACGTTGCACGCTCCATCACACGCAGATTTGCGCCTCTCTCTCCGCTCAGATCAGGACATCCGGGGTTTAAGATACGTCAGCCGGCGGGGGAGCTCTAGTCTGAAAGTTTCCGTGCCGCGTGGAGGCTGCCGTGTACTCTGCCGACTTTGGACAGCTTTCCGAGTTCTTTTTGCCTGAAAGAAAGGCCACGGTGACTCAGAGCAGCAGGGGTATACGTGCAGAAGGCCTGCTGCAGCCAAGTCACGCAAATCGGCTCGTTTTTTCCGTCTGCAAGAACAACGCGAGAGCCGTCTTGGTTGCGCCGACCCGTCAGGTACGAGAGGGCCCTCCACCAGAAACGGGACGACGCAGCGTGCAGAGACGTCCCTGTGTCGGCCTTTCGGTTTTCTCGTGGTACCGCCTACGTGGCCTCGCCGAAATGGTGCGGCCATGCGCCAGCAACGGTATTCCCGCGTCTCCACAAGGCGCGCTCTCAAAAGAGATCACTGGCGTCTGAGTATTTCTTTCCTGCAGGGGCTTGGAGGCTCCGCGTCACAGACGCGTCGTTACCCCCACAGGCATGCGAGACCGAGCGTCCGCGTACGCCGTCTGAACTGACCGGCGCAAGGAGTCACCCCGGAACCGTGCTTGTTCGTCCTGTGTACGGACCTGTTTTCACGGCATCTGTTCACAAAGAAAAACGCGCAGCCCTCCTTCGGCAGCCTTCTCCAGTGTGCACCGGCAAAGCACGAAACGTTCTCAGGAGCATGGTTCCTGTCGCGCAGGACTGCGGCCGCGCGAAGCGAGAAAAAACCCTCGCTCAGAACCGATCCTGCACGACCAGGACAGCGAAACTCTCCCATTATGCGAGAAACAGTGGACTTTGCACTGTGGAATTCTCGAGTCTCTCGAACGCGTGAACGCACGCGTACGCTACAACTTCCCCTTCACTGTGCCAGTTCACACCTTTCCACACAAACAGAATGCGGCGGATTCGCATCGACAGCTCAAAAAGCTGGAGCCACACGATCTCAAGCGTGACACAAAAACCGGGAAAAACCCTGCACGTCCGGTAGTGTCCTGTGGACCGCATCCTCGGCTGCCACACAGGAAGAAACATTGGTGCATTTGCTGCCAGTGACACACTTTTCGCTTCCAGAATACCATCTAGGGGACACACACACACCAGCGGCGGGAACACTGGTGAGAAGCGCTGATACATCCATGCAGACATCGTCGCCTCACGGGGCAGTCGGCAGGTTTTTTGCCGGCCTCGAGGCGAAGTGAGCGATCTGGCGACAGCTCGAAGTCGGAGAAGCTGAGGCGAAAAGGTGCGCTCGCGGTACAGCCTCCTAGAGTGTAGCAGGGCTCTGCTGCCCGTGCATGCGCCTCTCCCTCTGTACCGACGTCCAGTCTCGGCACCTCGCCCGTTCTTCTGGGGCGGAATCCACACGAACGTTGATCGCTCTTCCCTCCGGTCCCACCACCGGCGAGAGGAAACGAAGATGACGGGAGCAATGCATGGATAGATACGAATGCATGTGAATGCATGCAAGCATGTCCGCAAAAAAAGGAGAACAGCGAGAAGCCAGTGAATCACGCAAAACTGCGACGGGGAAAAACGTGGTTCCACATCGCAGCCGCGCTCCCACACACGTGCGTTTCAACTTCGGTGCATGCACTTGCTTTATTCGTGGGCAAGTGCATGCAGTCCTCGATTTAAAACTGCTGCGTTGACCCCAACTGCAACCAGGGCGGTTCTCTTCTGCTCGCTGGAAGATCCCCCAAGTCAACAGAGAGAAGCGGGCGACGGCTACTCTCTCGGTTGGACGCGCACAACTTAAGATCCGGACGCTTGCCAGTCCCTTGCATGTCCCCACGACTGCATGCATTTCTTGCGTCCTGGCGAGGCAGTGCAGGTGAGAACAGGGCACCGGCGGGGCCACGCGACTTGCTGTGATGAACGCCATGCATGTGGAGACTCGGAACTGCCGCAAAACGGCCTCAGCTCTGTCGTCGCCTGTCTCTGTTCTCCTGGAACGAGAAGGTCGAGGAAATCGCCGGTGAACACGGCTCTGCTTCGCGCGCGATGCCGTCGGGGGGAGACGAGAAGGATGCAAGGGGAAAACGGCGGATTGCAGAAGAAAGGGAAATGCGAGAGCGAAAGTGGAGAGGGGACGCCGGGGAGGTATGCAGACGATGTGTGTGGTACACAAAACGCCGTAAGAGAAGCGCGACGACACATCAAGATGCCGCGCGCCCGGTGGTGGTCGTCGTAAAACCGTGCAGAATGTGAGTGGGAAATGAGGGGTGTCCACTCATGCACTCCCAAAAAAAGCGAAAACAAGTGCAACGACCTTACGCTGAACGGCACATGGATCCACCTCTGCGTGGGATGCGGATTTTTACACCTCGGCCACGCACACCAGGGACACCCTTCTCGAATGCAACTCCGTGCCCACGGATACCCGTTTTTTTGAGGTCGCACGCAAAAGCACGAAATGAGGACACAGAGGATCCACAGGCACAAGCGACGCGGGGCTCCGTGGAGTTAACATAAAAAATGCGCAACGTCAACCACAGACATTGAGACCGGCGCGCCCTCTCCAGGTGTACGTACACCTGGGACGTTTGCAGTCTGAGTGTTCCGCCGCTCGACTCGCTTCAGTCTGCGCGGTGAATATTCACACTTGAAACCAATTACCCCAGCTTTATTGTGGCCTTTCTGTTTCCGAAAACGGAGATTCACCTACGCAAAGTGGAAACGTGCTCGGTTGCCTCTAGTTTTCGCAGCGTCACTCCAAACTATCAGCGAGGCCTCCGCCGGCGACCCTGCACGCTCCCCACGAGACTCTGCTCAGCGTGGACGCCTTTTTCCCTCAGTCGCTTCGTGGACGAAAGATTGCATCAGGACGTGTATGCCCCACTTGCTCCGCTCATTTAACAGCACGCAATTCCTGTTTGCTTTCTACCCTAATGCACTCGACTCTAGAAAAGTTCAAACATATATACATGTATAACCTCTGTCTCCTCTCCTGGCTTCGTCCCGTTACAGTCCTTTTCGATCGGCACGCCAACCAGCCCCTCGAACAAACGCGTTGCATTCGGCCTTCCTGGAAACCGAGTACCGCCTGAATCCACGGTTTGGTCTGTGTTTCCACTCATCCGCCGTCTCTACATCGAACACGGGTCCGGAGAGGAACCAGCTTCTCCAGTGCAGTGCTACGCATCCACTGCGAAGGTCGTTTTCTTCTGTGCCTGCTTCTGGCGTCTTGCCGCTGTGAGTTGTTTTTGGATGCCGGGTACGCTGACCCGCACGTCGCCAATCATGGAGAGAGCGACTTCGGCGAGCTGAAGAGGAAGCAGGAAACCGAAGACACCGCAGCGACGCTCAGAGGCACCTGTGTAAACGCGATTCCTGACCAAAAAGATCTACATTTGGACATCATGTGTGGACACGTCTCGCCGGAGACAGACTCTATAGGGACACACACTGTGCTCAGACAAACACACAGAAGTATACGCACACGCCGATCCATACACACGCATACAAGTATATTCATGCATGCGTATGTGCACTATGAGAAGCCGGCGTGAGAAAGGGAAAGAAGAGCCATGTGCCTTCCAAGTGTGCATGTTCGCATGCGTTCGTATCTACGCTAAATCCCCTTTTCGTGCGTCGCAAAACTTGATTCTCCTGTCTTTTCTTTCAAGTGAATGGGTGCGTACTGTGACAGATTTGATGAGGTGCTTCAGGCGGATGTCCTCAACTTGCTGAAGAAAGTGCCTGAGGACAGCCTGGCCCGCGTTCCCCTTCTTCATCGACCCCGGCACCAGCTTCGCCTTAAATTTGTATTTCTGAGAGAAAGAACCAAACACGAAGTCCAGCGCACGGATAGTTGCTCCTCCATTTCCGCGCATGTATGCGTCCACCTCTCTATGACGGCATAAGCAAATGTGGACGTACATCTATCTACATATACGCACATGCACGGAGATAGGCGCATATACATCAAAAAGGTGGATACGCAGGGGTACATACAGAATGCAAACCTTCCACAACGCATTTGCAGAGAGATACAGAAAGACGCGCAAACGTGGATGCTACGAACGGCGCAGAGGAGAGCCACTGTTTCACCAGTCGCGCTGGCACGACGGACAAAACTTCGCAGGAGGACACAAAAACGTGAAAAGAACTCACGCTCATTGCCGAGTACGGCGCTGTGACAGGCACCACGCACAGCAAGGCGTCTTCGGGAAACGGCGAGGCAGTAAGAAGGTCGATTTGACTGCATTGCTCCTAAGGACAAAAATGCATGTCAATCAATTTCTATCACACACACACACATTCCTAGCGCCGTGAACCCCCTCTTCCACACTTGTACCTTGTATATATATATATATATATATACGATGGACATACTCGTGTGTATATATATAGATGCAGAAAAATATGAAAAAACATACAATTGTATACATCTATATTTATGTATAGGTAAGCATGGATGTCTATCCACCATTTTGAGCACTAACTAGGATATGGAGCTAAACTGTACAGAGGCATTGAGGGATTTGTCTGTGTTCGGTCATGAGTTCCACGTGCATCTCCGCTGCAGTCTCTGAGAAGCTTTTCCGGCGTTTGCTCTCGGAGGAGGATGTCAGCCCCAGAGAGGAGGAAACAAGCAAACGAGGGTCGGAAAGATCGACACCTGAGGAGTTTAAAAAAGTTTTGTTTTTACACAGCTCCAGGGCGGGCAGATGCGCAGTCCGAAGGGAAACCGAATGTGTTTGTCCGAAGAGACCGAAGATGACGCATACACAAGGAGACAGGCGACACCTTATGTTCATGCAGGCGAAGCGTGCGCCAGTGCCGTGGCCTCACCGCGAGTTTCTCCTCTCCTTCTTCTTCAAAGAATTCCTTCAACTCTCTCCGTTCCTCTCGCTGCTGAGCAGCCTTTCGACCAGGGAGTTTCTTCGCTGCGCCTGCAGCAGGTGCCGCCGTGTTGCCTGTCTCTTTGGGTCCAGGCTGTTTGATCTAGAAAAGGCGAGAAAACGAAGCGAAACGGAAGGGACACACGACCAAAAGTCTACATGTTCAAGCGCACCGCAGCAAAGATACACGAACAAACCATGAGGCAGTTGCGACATGCATCCTAATCTCGCATAGAGACCAGGCACACACAGACGACCAATTCCACATTCACGTTTATACGTAATACCTACCCAGAGAGTGCGTGCATGCACACGTATGCGTGCACGGCCTTTGGACAAATATACATCGTTCCATATGCATTTGTATCTGCATGTATATATATATATATACATACGTATCCATGAAAATACACATACGTTGTTTTGCCGGAGAACTGTTGGATTTACAGAAAAGGTGTGCGTGGCGCCATACCGAGATGCAGGGTTTTTGGAATTTTCAGCGAAACGAGGGAGAAATACGCTTACCTCTTCAGCGCCGATGAGCGACATTTTGTACTTTTTTTCTTCCTCGTCTTGTTCTCGGTATTTCTTCTTCATCTTTGCGAGTTTGCCTTTCTTGCCCCTGGGAACAGGTTGAAGGCGTGGGTCCTTTGCCTTCTTTTCCTTTCCTCCCTCTTCTTCCTCTTCTCTGTTGGTCTTCTCTTCTTTCTCTTCTCTTTCTCCTTTCTCTCCTCTGTCTCCCTTCTTCAGTCTCCGTCGCTCCGCCGCAGAGATCCTCTTCCTCGGCACTGTCCCAGCTTCGAGCTCTTCTTCTTTCACCTCTTCCTCGACCGCATCGTCAGCGTCTTGGTCGTCTTCTGTAGTATCCGCCTCTTCGTCCGAAGGAGACGCCTCCTCTTCTTGCAACTCTTCCTCGTCCTCTTCTTCTTGTCCTTCACAGGGTTCGCTTTCCCCTACGTTTGCGCTCGCATCTTCCTGCCACCCTTCTCCGCTCGCAAGTGGACTGGCGCATGCGTCGAGGAAAAGTTCTTTTGGTCTCTCCTTCAACCTGCCTCCGACCCCGCGCTCGGCGAACAGGGGAGCGTTGCCCTCGCTGACGGCTCGTCTGCTTCTTCTCGTCCCGGCCGACGTCGTTTCGTCGTCTTCCTCCGAACGAACTGTGTTCAGACACGCAAAGAAGACGCAGCAGGAGTCCGAAAGGAAAAGCCAGCACCTCTCTCGACTCTGCAGAGCTTCCAGAGACAAAGATCCCTCGCCCTGGAAGAAAGGAAAAGAGAGACCACGCGGGTGCGGCAACGTGCGCGACGGGTCCGCGTCACAGGCTGCATTCCACTCTCTCTCTCATGTGTGACCGCCGCATACAGGCGGAGATGCAAACAGGCTCCCCTCGAACCTGGCGGGCATTCGAAACACGACGCACTGCATGTCCATACACCCACTTCCATACTTGCATGCAGACACGTATGTGTACGTACAAGTGTATGACAGCATATGCAGATATACAGATACAACTGAATACACATGCATGTGTATAGATTGTTATATGTATAGAGATGTAGATAGATGAAGAGAGAGAGACGTGGAAATACCATGAAGGCCTTTATACCTGGAGAGGCGAGTTTGTCGGAGAGGTACTGTTGCAGAGTGAGGAGATCCTTTGCAGACGGGACATCTCCGGAAGAGAAACCTTTGGGAGTTGGGCCGTGGTCGGCGCTGCGGCATCGAAATAGTTCCTTCTCCTCCTTTATCGACAAGCGCCGCACCTGTTCACAAAAGACAAGTCCTCTGTCAGTTTTTGCCACTCGAAAAGCGCGAAATGTGACGCTCCCGCATCTACCGGCGAGACGGCACGCCTACGCTGGCCCGCGAAACACACAAATACACGCACAGGTATCTCTCCAGATATATATGCATCTCCACAAGTAAATGGACACACACGCGTGCCTCTTCAGGCAAATTCACACAAATCCCCATATATACATATGTAGAGAGAGGGTGCGCGTAGACATCGGGAAGTTGCGTGAGGTGTTTTTGGCGTTGAAGATGCATGCATGTCGGAGAGTGTACCTCCACCGCACGCGCCTCGTGGTTCGTCTCTTCGCCCGACTCGTGCGTTCCGAATTTCGAACTTACAATGATGTGGATTTCCTGATCATCAACTGATTCTTCTGCGTCGTCGCCTCCACTGTTCTGGAAGTCGATGCTGCTGCGAGAGAGGAGTTCCCGCGGTGTGGGCAGTGTCTCTTCGGTGAAGCCTTCACAGGAAAGCGCAAGAGGCAGCACGCCAGGACGTGAGGGAAGCGTTTTGGCGCATCTCGGGTTCCCCGGAAGCTCGTCATCCCGCTCTCCAGCTCAAAGCTTGGCTGCTTCTTACGACGCTGCATCTCTATCGTCGCACCTGAGCGCAGCTCTTCTTTTTTCTTTCTCCTCACTCTCTCTCGGTAGTCTCGTTTCTTTCTCCCTTTCGTCTTTTTTCCAGTTTTTCTTTCTCGCCTCTCTCCTCACTCTCTCTTTCGTCCCCTCGTTTCTCTCGCGTTCCTCGCGCACTCACCGACTGGCGGAGGGCCCCCGTCGACGCTCATTCGTCTGCTGATTCGACTGTCAGCTAGAGTCAAACTCTGCGCCGACAGCGTCGACCTTTCGCTGAAGGCAGAGGGGCTGCGCCGGTCGCTGCCTTGTTTTGCAACGGCGTCTCTGCCCGTGCCCGCGGAGCCTGTCGGCCGGCAGGCGCCTCTCTTGCCGCTCCAATTCTCAGCCGCCTGCATCTCGTTTTCGTCCCTCGAAGCCCTCAGGGACGGAGACGGCGTCTTTGCGAGCCCAGAGACGCCGGGAGTCGCAGACGCGGCCTGCCGCGATATCTCGCCGCCCTCGCCGGGGCCAGAAGGCGCGCTATCTCCCACAGGCGCGTCAGGAGACACTTCTCGCGACGACAGAGGTCCTCCCTCTGAGACAAAGAAGCAAGCGAGGCAGCCCATCATCAAGTGACAGAGAGACAGAGGGAGTGGGGAAGACAGAGAAAACGAGAGAGAGCATGGGAAACAGACACAGAGCGCGAAGGCCTGAGTTCGCGAGCGGTCTGTGTGGACGGCCACGTCTTGGGAAACTGCGCCACTCTGCCCCGAGCTTCTCTACGGGGGCTTCGACAGCTTACCCGCCTCTCGCGCGTGACCGGGGCGCGAATCACGGTCCGACTCTGCTTGCGTCTCTGCTTCTTCGGGCGGCACCCACGCAGGCCAACCTGTGGGCCTTCTGCGGAGTGCCCAGGGAATCTGTTCACTCGCCTCTGTCTCGCGAGCCTCGCGCAGTTCCTCCTCGATTTGCACCAGCAGCGGACTCGCGGGCTCTTCGTGGCGCGGAATAACTTCCGGCGGGAGGCCGTCGAAATCCACATGCAACGCAGTGATGGTCTTCTCGACGACTTTCGGCGGGTCTGGGGAGAAGGTGACGTGGCAGTCGTCGCCGTCGCTCTTGGCGAGTTTCGACGCGCGGCGGCTCCTCGCACGCTCGGCCCGGACCACGCCCTCAGCCCCCCGCTGCAACACCACCTCGCGCAGCTTCTCCGCCATCAACAGCCGGTGAGTCTCAGCACTGTACTGCCTCTGAAGCATCTCCTGGTGAAGCGGACGCAAATCCCCGACGTCCACCTCAGCTGCGCAAGAGGAAGGCGCCGCGGGGACTCCGGCGACTCCGTTCAACGCGCCCGCCTCCGGACGAGACGCAGCCGCCTCCTGCGAACGCGCCTGCTCCGCAAGAACTGCCTGGCGCATCTCGACCAGCTCTGCATCTGCGGCTTCGCCTGCGGGGAGAAGCACACACGCAGGCCGTCGAAAAAGTTGCCGAAGAAAAGAAAACGCGTCGACCGCGGGCGGTTTGGGTTCTCGTGTGCGGCTCGACGGCAAGAGAGAGTCTCTCGCGCGTCGCAGCGGAAAAAGTCGAAGCGACTTTGTCCGTCCACACTTCTCGCCTTCGACGAGGACTGCTATTCCCAAGCGAACTTCCATCTTTGATTGGTCTGGCAGGTGTACATACAGAAAGCAGCTGCGCAGACAGGCGGCCTTCGAGCTTCCCCACGACTACGCGAAAAAGAGATCGCGTCGAGGAGGGTGAGTCGCACGTCCCTCTGTTTTATGAGCGCATTTCTTCCCTCCCTCCGGCGGCTCCATTTCCGAGTTTCTCCATACCTCGCAGCTCCGCAATGTCCTGGACACTCAGACGTCCCGTCGGGTGTCTCCGCCGAATTCGCCGCCCCACAGAAGTGTCTCTGCTGGCTTGAGCGTCCTCGTTGAGCGTTGCAGGGGAGAACTCGACGCTGCCTCTCGCATACCGGCCTTCGCGGCGCGCACTCTGTGTCTAGGACAAAGGGACAATGCAAAAAGGCCGTGTTCCGGTATCTCCAAGAAAAACAATGTACCTTCTGTCCTAGTCCGCCCCTACTCACAGTATTTGTGTAGGTTTGTGACAAACGCGCGAGCTTCGAGTCTGGCAAGGACACCGTCCCCTCTCCATCGACCTCCCAAGAATCGCTGTTGCCGCAGTGTCTTCTGCATTTTTATGCAAACACTCCACCGGGGGCTCTGCGCCTGCACACCCGCCTCTTTCTCTCGCTTTTCCATTCCGACTCACTCCGATTGAAGGGCTTCTGGACGCTGTTCTCAGTTGTTCTTCAAGTTGATGTTTCACTTGATTCAGTTGCTCCTGCAGCTGTCTCTGCCGCACTTCCTGCCGTTCGAGGTGCGCGAGGACTGCGGCAGCCCCATCCGGCGCCGCACTTCCCTCGGCGTCGCGCGCTCCACCGGATGCGAGGACTTCGCGAATTGCGTTCACACCCTGCAAAAGCCGATCAAGAGACACCGACAGCCAAGTTCTTGAGTTCCATGGCGACGCATCAACCGCACCTTTCCACAGCGGGCCACGTCTTTGCGCCTCCAGCAGACAGAACACGCGTCTGCCTCTCTCTACCGGCCCTCCGTGCAATTCCGACGGCCGGTGCTCTGCAGCATGTGTCGTCAGGCTTCCTTTCACCTTTCTGCAGCTTCAGCCCGAGATTTGTGCGCTGTCTCTGTACCCTCTGCGCTGTCTCTCTACTCCTTCTCTCTCACCGCGCACTGCTCGATGTCAATTTCTCTGAGGAACTCCGCCGGGTTCCTCTGTTTTCTCTCCCAGGTGAGTTCTCCAGGACCGCTTCGTGACTGCGCCGCAGGCTCCACGAATCCAATGCGGAGATTCTTCTTCTCGCCACACACGTTCGCCTTCACTCCTCCACGCGCCCTACTCTCTTCTTCAGGAACAGCAGAAGAAGACGAAGAGGAAGAAGAGGAGGAAGACGAGGAAGAGGAAGAAGACGAGGAAGAGGAAGAAGACGAGGAAGAGGAAGAAGACGAGGAAGACGGAGGGGTTTTGTTGTCATCCTCCTCGAGTTGCAAGCGTTTTCGAGCGGCGACATGTCGAGCAACGGATGCCTCGTCAGCCAGGCGAAAGAGAAGGCCAAAGCCCATCTCGAGGCGGTGGATTTGGATGAAGTTGCGTCGTCCGCGAATCATGAAGGAGCCGGTGCTGGAAAAAGACAAAAAAGGGACAGTGAGAACTGGAGAGGATTAAGAAGGCCACGAGGATGAAGACATCAGAGGAAGGGTAGTGCATCGCCGCGAAACGCATGCGCCGTGGTGCGGAGACAAGGCAGCATGGATAGGAAGCGCGCGACAGGAGGCGGAGAAGAGGGGGAAGCAACGGAAGGCAAGGACAGAAAGGACCTCGCCGGAGAGGGGAAAAAATGGGGAAGACGCGCTGCAGCGTGCCGTCGATAAAACCCCGGAACGAGAGAGCAAGTGCCACCGGCAACACGTCGAGAAAAGAGCCTCACAGTGCCACGGACGCCATGCGGGGTCTCTCCACACGCCCCCGGAACAGCGAGAAAAACGGCTGAGCAAACGAATGACAAACGAATGACAACCGAATGAACGGACAGCGCTAGAGAAAACGATGAGTGCCCTGCAACAGGAGGCGACGCGTCGGCGAGTCCTGTGAATCAAACATGCGAAGTTTGCGATTTCCACGAGAAAACCAAGGCGAAGCTCTCGATGGATCTCCCACCAGAGCACACCCAGCGCGTTCTCCAACCGCAGCACTTTTTCCAGAAGGCCCGTCCCTATTCCTTTCTGGTCAAACCGTCCGCCTGTTCCAGGCAGTCGTTTCTTTTTCGTTTGCCTTCTCACCTGAGATAAAGGCCGCTGGGGGCGGATTTCGAGACTTGGTGTCCATACACCCACCAGGCGGCAGCGGGGGTTTTTGTGTTCCACGCGCTGCTTCTGCAGACCGCAAATTCGCCGCACTGCTGGAGCGTGGCGAGGGGGACGGGCGGTTCCTCAGTCTTTCCTGGGTCGGTTTCCCCGGTGTTTTTGATGATGCACGTGGCGGCGCCGTGGACATCTGCGTGGACGTACACGTCGTTCGCGCGGAGGTACCGGCGGAAGAGGATCTCATTCTGCTGTGCGTCTCTGCCGGCAAGGACGAGGTAGTGGTCGCTGGATATGAACCAGTGGAACTTCTCGAACCAAAACGCCTTGCGAACTTTCTGCAGCTGCTGCTGGGCCTGCAGCACTTGTTGCTCTTTCTGCTTCAGCGTCCGCTGCGCCTTCCGGTCTGCCGCCGCCAGCGCGGCGGCAGTCGCCGAGGACGTTTTCAGCGTCTTCGCCTTCAGCTGCTTCACCTGCGAGTGGAGGAGCTGGGCGTTGCCGTGGGCAGAGAGGGTGATGTCGATGGAGACCACCGTCGTCGCACCGCTCGCTTCCTCGCCCGGCGCCTCCAGCAGAAGGAGAGCGCGTTGCTTCTCCAGCCTCAGCTCCTGCACGTGGACCGCGAGAGGATGGCCCTCCTTGGCCTGCTGCTTCATCTGGCGCCCGAGCTCGTCCCAGTCGACGCCGGTCGCCAGCGCTGCGCGCAGCAGCTGGATGATCTGCTCGACAAGCCCCACGTTCGCCTCCACGGCTTGGGCCTCCTCGAGGAGACTCGCGGCCTCCTCCTCAAGCTGCTGCATGCGCTGCGCCTGGTCACTCCTGATCTTCTCCACTCGACTCAGCGCCTCGTGCCTGGCCAGCGCCTCAGCTCGCTCGCCCTTTTGCACGTCGACGCTGCTGAAGTACTCGTCGACGCACACGTTGATGTCTCGGAAGTGAAGCAACACACGCGTTCCCTCCGCAACCCCTCCGTGCACTGCGGCCACGGCAGCCGCCACATCTCCATCGTTTCTGGCTTCCATTCTCGCTTCCTTCTCTTCCTCTTCCTTCTCATCTGCCTCCTCCTCTTCCTTGTCGTCCTCCTTGACTTCCTCGTGGCCCTCTGTTCGCTTCTCCACTTGCGAGCGCTGCACAGCATCTGACGCGCGTTCTTCTCTCTCGCGTTGGATGTCCTGCGGGGAAGCCAGCACCGGGAAATCTGCAAACTGGCGGAGAACGACCGGCGCGAAGTCTTCGTAGTCGTACAGAAGCGAGAAAGAAAGGCTCTTTTGCGCTTCCGAAGGTAGCGACGCACGCCGCGTGGCCAAAATGTAGCCTTCAACGGGCGGCGACGCCAGAGACTGAGTCGCCACTTCGGGTGGCAAGGGGCCGGACCCGAGAAAATCTGCCGACGAGCTCACGGCGCAGAGCTGAAGAAAACAGACACGAGAGACGCGAAAAGCGAAGGAACGATGGACGGAGGCGGGGCGAACCAAGCGGGCTGCACGACAGCAACGCGAAAACACGCGACCGAAACACGCGAAGACGCACACGCGGACGAGGCAAGGACACGGCAAGACGCCAATGCTAAAGAACAGGCACCGGAAAGGTACGTGGAACGGGGGAGAAGGAAAAACCCGCCCCAGCGTGAAGACGCCTTCCTTGCTCCTTTTTTCTAACCAGTTGTCGCCCCACATTCTCCCCCGCTTTCCTTGCCATTACCTGGTCGCCCTTCGTGAAATCTCCCCCTTCTCCCTCTCTCTCCTGCCATCCATCTGTTCGTTCTCTCCCTCCAGCCGTCTTAAAAACTCTATTCGCCCTCCTCCTCTCGAGCTCGCTCGGCTTCTCTATCTCCTGTCTTTCCCTATATATGTGCTCTCTTCCTGTCTCTGCGTCCCTCTGTTCCCGCCCTGTTTCCCTGCTCCAGGCTTTGTCTCCTTTCCTCGTCTGCACTCCCACGTGGGGAGAGTGTCTCGCCGGCGCTCGTCCGGAGCTGGGGACGGCGCGCCCACGTACGCCTTCTCTCGCAGCGAGTTTTTTTCGGGCGCTGCATGTGTGCTCCATCTTGCGTTCGTCGTTCTTTTTCTGGGCTCCAAGAGAGGCCGGGACGCACCGTTCTGAGGCACTCGACGACTGCGCGCCGCAGCACATGCACAGCCTCGTCGAGTCTGTCCTGCGTCAAGACTCTCTTCTTTGCCGTCTCGTCTCCCTGCGTGGCCACCAGGAGCGCGTGGACGGCGACGGCAGGGCTGACGAAGGGAGCAAGGCGTGCGACAGCCTGCGACCAGGTGATTGGCGGCCTTGGCTTGGTCTCTGTGCGCGGGCCTGACTCTTCAGCTATGGCCACCAACTGCCTTCTGACGACATCGGCGGTGAAGTCCACCGGGCGGACGCCGTCCCGAAGCAGCGACCTTTCCGGAGAGTCCAGGCGGTAGTACTCGTTCACCGCGATTCGCTGCTCTGTCTCTTGGGGGCCCTGAGGGCCGCCTTCCGCTGACGGCGCGCTGAGCGTGTGACGTCTGAGGACCGCCAGAATGAGGTTCGTGTGGTCCGTCAAGACGATGTTCCCAGACACGTACAGCTCGACGATGAGACGGAGTGTATTTTCGCCCTTGCCGAAGGTGAGGAGGACGACGCGATCGGCTCCATGTTGGTGGATGTCTTCCAGTTTCTTGCCGCGCAAGCTCTTGCGGAGCCGCATGCAAAAGGGCGACGGCAGCGCCCCCTTGTCCTTCTTCCACTCCGTGGTGTACAGACGGAAGCCGGCGTGAATGAAGAGGAAGATTTTCGAATCCTTCCCCGCTAACTTCACGATGTAGCTACTGCTGCCTGCGCCGCGGCCGCCTCCCGAGGAAAAGTCGTACACGTTTGTGACACGCAAGCCCAGAACCGCGGGCCGGATCGATGCCACGAGAGCCCGGACGTCCAGAGCTCCTACGCGCTGCTTTGTCGGCGCCATTCCCGCGTAGAAGACGAGGGGGGGGGGGGGTGGAAAAGGCAGGGGCAACGGCAGAGCGAACGCGGCGCGCCACCAGAAGAACGAAGCACAGTGGACGGAACCTACATGCGCCACGAGGCGTATGTACACAAGGTGTGCGGTGATCGCGAGTGCAGGAAACGAATCAACGGCGCATGTCAGCACGCGCGAAACAGACGAGACCTGAAGAGAGGGGACACGAGGCCGTGGGAAGACGCATAATATCAGAACACGTCCACACAGAGAGGAGAGCGGAAGGGCGGGAAACGAATACCCAACCGGACGCCCACATGCAGACACAAAAGAAGCGGAGGGAGGAAAGGAGTGACGAGGGAAGGCAAAACTGCTGCCTTCACACGCACACAGTGGGGGCAGAGTCTATTTTGCTGCCGCGAAGAGAAGCTCGTCACCGGTGAGATATAGCTTTTTGCGCACGAGACTGAGCGCTCGGTAACTTTCCCCGTCGCACACAAAACGCCGGTCGGAAAAGAGAATGCGGGGGGGAAAGCGGAGCAAAAAGAGATGGAAGCATGGTTTTGAGCAATGCCGCCGTCGATCCGGCCGATTCAACCGCAAGAGGCATGCGCACCAAGTGAACTATTTCGACGACAGTTGTCTCTGACTGTGTTTCGACAAGCGAAAATCTCCGCAGACACGTCGACCTCGTCCAATGGGCGACGGGAGGAGAGAGAGAGGAGATTGATTAGTGAAGGTTTCACCACCCAAAAAGTACCAGAGCGGGGGGAGAAAGGGATTAGACCAGAAGAAGGGGAGTGGATTGCACGCTCCCCGAAACAGGAATGAGGACGCATTGGAGAGCTACGATCACATATTGTATGCGAAACGTGGAAACAGGCAGAAAACCACGAAGCGGCTGATCGTGAAGCGGACAGAAAGGCTCGACGGCATGTGTGAAGGACGGGAAGGCGACGCGGGGCGCTGCCTCCGCGTTTGTTTCGCTGCACATCCGCGTGGAAAACCCCCTCTCGGACCGGACGAAAGGTCGCGTCGCTAGCCGTTCCTTTCTCGCTACGAGAAAGCTGAGCCACTGACTCATTGAAGTGGAGAGAACTGCCAGCGAAATAGAAAAGCAACACACAACGGAGAGAGATGGAGCGTCCGCTCATACCATCAGTCACAACACATTCCATAAACCCACCAGCTGCGGCCTCTGCGCCGGCAGCCAGTTCCCAGCAGTTCCTCGATATAAGAATGATGTGCGATAAATTTTAGATAGAGCTTATGTTAAGGAGCATAGGAAATGGTACACACCTGAATTGGTATGCATTGATATGGCTGGACCTATCCAGGGGTTTATGAATATGGCCAAGTGATACGTTCCCTCGGAGCAAGAACAACGGAAGTGTCCGTCACCGGATCGATGCTGACACCACTCGTTCCACGATGTTTTTAACTGTCAATTCTCCCCTTCTTAGCCTTTCTCTCAAACAACCTAACAAAGCAACTCGCGAGACCCCTGCCTTTGTGTGCTTCTAGTGGTCGAACACCATCTGGCCTGCGCTGCCTGCTGAAAGCTTCCGCTGAGAAATACCGACTGTAAGGTGCGCCGCCTATCCCACTTTCATGTAATAAAGACGCCAGCTGTTTCACCTCACGTGAATAAACAGTGATCTCCTCTATCCTGCTCATCGCATGGAGAACTAGTGGTCCGCCTCTAAATGAAACTGTGCCATGCAGGAGTCTCCGTGAATGCCCCGAAAGTCGATTGAAACCTCATGGTGCAACCCCATTATTGTTCCACTGAACGGCTCACCCGCACGGCAGATGACTAGCTGCAAATAGATCGACTCCCGTTTCGTGCAAAACAAGACGAAGAATGGTACTGGAAGGCAAGTACAAGAAAACCAGCTCAGCTAATGTCGCCAGCAACACAGAAGTCTACGGTTATGGTCACTCTCAGTAATGTCTGAAGGGCCCATATGCGAGAAACCGTTCAGTTCAAGTCCCAGCTTAAGCAAGGGATGAAAGAGACAGGTCATTCAGCTCTCGCTGCTCGGTGGAAAAGCAAATTGAAAGTGGTTGCTGTCTTTCGACATGGAAAACGATTGACCGGAAAAAGTGCGGTGTCGCCAGCTTTTAACCATCCAACGGTGGCCTGGCGCCAGTCGGGCTTAAAGGATGTAGCACGCCAAAAAACAACCACACTCTACGAAATCGTGCGATTCCCGAAACGTCATCGCTTACACACCGCTCACAGGCGCGTGTCGTTCTTGGGCTCTGGCTTTTGTTCCGGCTGCGCCTGTTGCTGTTGCGCTTCCTGCTCCCGTTTCTCCTCGGCCTCAAATCTGGTGTTCGCGTGTTGAATTGCTCTTCCCACTGCGCCTCTGTTAAGATTGCCTTTTTCATCCCTGTCCTGGTTAAGGTGCGTCGCTGCCATCATCATCTGCTTCTCCATCCTGTCCTTTTTGCGCTTGAATAGCAAACGTGCTAATCCTGTCTTTTTCTTTTCGTTCTGATAGGAGCTAATAAGGGCTGCCTTCTGCTCCGGAGACATGGCGTTGATTGACTGCTGTGTGTCTTCATAGTCTCTCTGTTGGTCCGCGTTGAGATTCTCGTACTTAGACAAGTCGATTCTATTTAGGGTGTTCATGAATTCCGTCAGCATGGCGGCCCTGATTTGGCCGGGATTCATCAAGAGTCCTCCATGCTGGTGTGCAATTTTCCGAGCTGCCTCCAAAATTTTGCCTTCACCACCGTTGGATCCGATAACCGGTTTATCTTTAGCCCATTGGACATTCATTTTTATCTCCGGACGGGTCTGATTGGGTGGGTTTTCCTCCTGTCCTTGAGAAAATCTGTTCCATGCCCCAACCATATTACGAACACCAGGCCCGTTCGCCGAGCCCACTCCCGATGTCGCGATTCTCTTTGCACTCACAGAAAGTCTCCGCAAGGCAGAGACGGAAAGCTGCACTCCCTCGGACGCGATCAAGAGGGATCCAAGGGTGACGAGCAGCAGGAAGGCCGCCAGAGAACGTGTCTTGGGTCGCGCCATCTTGACGGGATGATATTGGAAGGTTGAGGCGGCAGGAGCTGGAGTAGTCGGGGCAGTCGGCAAGCGGGAAAGCTGTATGGAAAAACTTGCGAGAGGGCTTGACTCGCAACGGCCGCGAAATGTAAAACTGGCGTTGCCAACGCGCTCGTCGCGACGTCTAGCCGAGTGAACGGATGATTCGGCTAGAAAAAGACCAGTGTTGGGGTGTTACCGGAATGCGTGCCGGGGCCGAAACGTGAAAGTGTGTCTACAGCTGACAGCGCAAACGTCTGTCAAGGGCCAAATTAAAAACGATTAATTTTGACAGACGCGTTTGTCCAATCGCTGCGTTCGTTCTCGCTCCCCCGGTGTTTTTGATCGCAGCTCCAGCGGTCGTCATCATTCAACGGGCGCTTTACAGCTAGCAGCCGCGAGCAGACACACGCAGAGGGGCCGCAGAAAAGGAGCGAAGACACAGACCGAGCACGGCTAGCGGCGCTTTGAGCAAAGACACAGACCGAGCGAACAGGCCGTGTGGCGCTGACAGGAAGCGGTGCCCGGGATCCAGGATTGTAGAAACTAGGGGAGTGTTATTGCTTTCGGCCTAGTTGTGTTTGGCTCTCACGACCAGCCGGTCGTGGACGCGTGTTTCAGGGGCGCGTTTCTGGCCCAGGCGCCTCGGAAACAAGGGACAGGCCCTGAGACCTTTTGTTCTCGTGGAAAGAATTGTCACCATTCGTTGCGCGCTTCGTTTGGCACGTTTGGCAAGCAGTCGCCACTCCATACAAAGACAAGGCGTCCCTCGCTGGCACCGCTGGCATCAAAGAGCGTTCACAGGATGCATCCGATCAATATCCCGCAACCAAGGACGAGCCCTGGACAGAAGAAGAGATTGGGCCTATCCCATCGGCATTACTGACAACGAAACACAGTTTGCGCGAAGCTTCTTCGACGAGTTTCCTTTCTTGCACAAAAAAAGTGTCTTTCTCCGCGGCACCGCCGAGTGGCCGCGCTTTCTACTAACTCCATTCAGCCCCAAACAGTCGAGCAGCAGTCGAAATGGTGGTCTCACACTCTCGCTTAGGAAGGCAGTGGAATCACAACTCTCAGGCTACGCCGTACACGTACGAAACCCCAGAAACCCGCATTAGGCGAACACCCCGGGGGTTTGCAAGTGCCTCGTGGGGGATGTTGGTAGGCGCAAGAACTGAATCACGGACCGAGCTCCTCGGCAGACGGACTCTTTTAAACTTGCATCAGTCTTCCCCTTGTCCTTCGCTCCCTCATGCGAAAGAAAGTGCAAGGGCCGCTGGAAGGAGCAAAGTCTTTTATGAGTTCGCTGTGTTTACGGAGACGAAACGTCTGCAGAGAAGCTCGTGTCACGCAAACAAACTAGAAAAGGAATCTCTCACCGCTGTTTGCCTTGAGTTCTCACCCCCCAGCAGCTCGGTGTTCATATTTCTTTTCGTAGCAGTCCTCAATTTTGATGTGTGCCAGCTTCTTTTCACAGTGTCCTTTTCAATGCGGCAGCACCGCGCAGGGATGCGGATTCACTGACCACAATGAAGTCCCTGTCGTTCCGCGCGGTCACGAGGAAGATTCAATGTGTCCATTTGAAGGCGAGGATTCCTTTGGTATCCACCTGGAATTTTCAAGCCCGTTGAGGGCGGGAGGATGATCGCGGGTAGCTGAATGAAATTTGGGTCTAAAAGCGAGAAACTACGACTCTTTCCATGTATGGCAACTCGGTTGTGCGAGACGCGCTGTGTGCACTCCAAGACAGGCTCAGGCGTATTTTTTGCTCGAGCCTCCAACCCTAGAGCAACTCCGTGCTCGCCGCCACCCGCCATTCCCACGTGTCCGCTCGCATGTGTAGACCATAGCTTGATGTCGGCCTCAACATGCCAAGTCGTTGTGCTGCCGCAGCGGAACGTGTACCTTCGGCAGAAAAAGAAAAGTTAGTCCTCTCATTTACAAGGGTGTGCTGGATTCTCAGTTACCAGCTCAGGCAAATCAAGCACCAACACAGTCAAGAGTTAAGGCACGAACTTTCCTTCCGAGATCGGCACTTGGTGGGTCTGAACCGTACTGTTGCAACTTGGACAGGCTGTATGCAGCCATGCATATTGACGCAGATAAAAAAGTATGCAAACACTTTGAGTGGTGCGCCACTTCTTCATGCCTATTTATACACGACTAAAAGTACTTGTTTGGTTCCCGTCTTTGGCGAAAGTCGCGCATCCGTCTTTCGCCCGTCGTCTTGCCTACTTGTCGGGCGGGCTCGGTTACTTTCGTTTCGTTGCTGCGCTGAAGACTTCGCCCCAAGATATCGACAAGCAAACAGGAAAGAGAAAAGTGCCTGGACGGGAACGGTACTCAGCTCTCGTGTCAGCGGACAGCAGTCTGCGCCTCTCGAGTCGACAAATCAAACGGAATCCTTGCCGCCCAGCCAAATCCGTGGAAACGGAGCCTGCCGGTCGTTAGCTTCTAAAAAGTCGTTTCCCATCAGACGACACTGGCATGGACTGGTGGCCATCCATCAAACACTCCAGGCCACAGGGCAAAGTCTGAGGCGGAACCGCGGCGTCTCCTTGCCCCCGGCAGCCCCCGTCAATCCTGTTTTCGCGCGGGATGAGTCTCGATCCGCAGGCACGGCTTTCCTTCGACATGCTTTTCCTTACCAGGTAGTCCATGATAGCCTGCTCGCGGCGCTGTTGATACTCTTGGATCAACTGACGAACGATGAACCGATGCCGATTGACGACGGAGGCGACCTCAACAAGCGCCTCTCCAGTCCGCCCAATACGAGCAACCAGGTCAGAACACAAACCCGCCGGCTGCTGCTGGAGTTGCTGAACAAGGAGTTGCACCAACATCGGGCACTCCTCTTCGAGAAGCAGTGCGCTAGACAGGAGCAATAGGTGATGGCACGTGCACGCACAGACATGCCTATTCCCGCTGTTCTCTCCACAGCAACACCCGCAGCTGGCAGCGATGAGTTCAGAGACATGGCTGGAACCCAGGCTCTTCCCCTTTTCATCCCAGCAAATATTCCCTAGTGACTGCTGGACGGCGGCAGAACCGTTCGCCTGCCAGCCTGTCTCAGCTCTCTCGGAGCAGTCCCTATCCCCCCTGCCGCGTGTCCCAGGCTCCGCCACAACCGCAGGCGCCGACTTTTCAAGAATGGAAGCAACCGCGTCGACTGCAGCCGCCGCAGCTTTCGGATCGGCAGTGCGCGCCGCAACTCGAAGCATTTCGCATACCGGACGAACGGCCCCCAGCTCGAGGAGGCGGACCAAGACAGCTCGGTCGGCTGTGGTGCACGCGTTCACGACTACCCAGAGAAGTTCTCGGCGGACTTCCTCTTCTTCCTCTCCCCGTGAGGACAGCTGCATGAGAACTGCCTCCAGAACTCCCAAGTCTAAGAGTTGCTGCAGTTGGTGAAGAGATCCGACAGCAATGTTGCTGATACACCACCCGCAATCTTTTCGAACTGCCTTCCGCTCGTGGTGAAGCAAGATGCGCAAAATGTGAAGCAACAGGGAAGAAGGTTGGCTACTGAGACTCCTCTCAGCTGTGGAAGACGCATGGCGGGAGTTCTCGTCGCCGTAGATGCCCCTTTGATCCGTGACACAACAGTCGAGCAGAAGCTGCGTCTGTCGGACGCTTCCCGTTGCTACTTGGCCGACAATGCGCAGCGCAGGTCGGACGCACATCTGGTGGTGTTGCTCGGTCTCGGCTTCAGGTGGAGATTTTGGGGAGGCGCCACAGCAAGTTCGACAGCACGAATTCCTCGCAAACGGCCCGCCGGCCTCCTTAAGTGGCCAGACATGAAGGCTCGAGGGCGCCGCAGCATGGTCTGGGGAAGCCGTGGCCGACAGTGTAGGACAACGGCAGCAACACGCGCTGCTGCAGTGAGCTAGGACGTGGATAACAGCTGTGAGGAGTTCTCGTCGCTCGGCAAGCAGCGTGGCGCCCCGGGGGTGTCCGGCGAGGCCATCGAGCGCCCACAGTGCATCTGAAAGGGCCTCGTCGTCCTGGAAGTTGAGGAGCACGTGCTGCAGTAGCGGCACGACTGGCAGGAGGCGCTGGAGCTACAGCCGCAGCCAGAAACGACACAGAGGCGAAGCAGAAGAGATCGGATGGTCTCGACGGCCGAAGCTTTGTGCGAGTGGGCTCGAGCCGGTCACACGGAAACTTCTAGGAAAGGCCATGCCATCTTAGTGGTGACAACGCGCTCCGAAGAAGAGCCAAGACACACACATCTGCGGTCTATCTGAGTGCTTACCTCCTTTACAGTTTCATGCACCCCGTTCTTTCCCCGTGAAAGGTGTATTCGTTGAATATTATGTCCTCTGCCGCGCGCACCTATACAGCAGACTGGCCTGTTATATCCTAGGGTTTGTCGTATATGGCAGGCTGCGACAGGACAGTGATACCGGTGTCAACGTTTGCGCTGGAGTCGCGATTGCATTGGATGCAGCGGCAAACTCCTCCACATGCTTATATCTTGAGGGGATGCCTCCAAAGAATCCATCGACCCGTCTGCTTGCTTGTCTACCGCTCTCACCTGAGGCCGAGGTTGTCCTCTACAGAGATTGGAGAGAAGCCAGACGCATGTGCGCCAGGTTTGAATGTTTCGGCACTGCGAGATGAGGGCAAGAAGTTGTCCTTGGAGAGAAGGAAACTGAGACTCCTCCTCGTTGCCACAGCCGAATTCTGTGCGGCGTAGCTGTTGCAGGCGCACGAGGCTTTCTTTGTAGTGCTGAAGAAGGTGCGACAGCTGGGGTTGCTGCTGTATTGACGGGTAACATTGGAGTTGCTGAGTGTGTTGGAACAAGGCGTCTGGAGACAGAAGAAGATCGCGAAAGTGGGGACTGTCTCCTGCAATATTGCCGAGAGCCCACAGAATCTGCTCCAACACTTCTTCCTCGTCGCGATCCGGAGAGTGAGGTTGCGGCGCTCCCGAAGAAGGCGGTCCCAGAGAAGACAAACGAGAAGGATGGAAGGAAAAGACGAGGGCGAAGAGCAGAACGAGACAGCCACTCGCCACGAGAGCAGTGACGTCTTCCGAGGACCCGCTCGCGATGTTAGTCACACACCATGCTGCCTCAAACTGTGCAGACACACCAAACAAAAAGAATGCAAGCATCGAGCTCCCTAAGATGTCTGTTTTGGCCGTGTCACAAAGAGTGTTAAAGGTCAACGAAAAGTGCATCGGCGAACACACAAGGTCTTTGTCTTGTCTTCTGGTCCCTTCGTCCAGGCGCGACCCTATGCGAAGTGGGAGACTCCGCAGAATATCTGAAACGCCTTGACGGCCTGTGCGGTGAAACCCTCGCGGCAGCATGCACGGGATACACACCGCACGTTCTCACCGTTGTCACGCCGCTCCTCTCGGTTTTCGCTTCTCCAACTCTCCCGTGGACAAAGAGGTGAGGGGTGACTTGCACATACCCATCGCTCAAACGCCTCGTCGTTGATGGCATGTATCACATCCCGCAGAACGACATCCACGCGGGCGTCTATATATAGCTATGCAAGTACGTACAATGCACTGCGATGTACTGCATAAATATGAGGGGGAGTGAAAGTGAGCATACGGCCGTCCAAATGTATGCACGTCCTCGCGCCCAACATGAGAGAGTTACAATCCTGCAGCCTACTGGTGTTGATGTCATTTTGTCTCTCTATGAACCTACGTGCCGCTGGGCATGGATAAAAACCCCGAGCGGTTCACGTGCTAGCAAAGTGCTTTTTCATGGTTGTTGAAGCGATAAAGAGGACATTCGGTTTTTCTGTGATGTACTGGCAGAAGTGCGATGCGGTCGCCTCGGGTAAGGCTACCTAATGTGTCCACGAAATGGTAGGGCTAAGCTAGCTGTGCTCACCATGATTTCTCTGTTCCGGCAGCAGAGAGCTTGGACGAGCAAAGGCAAAGCACCTTGTTGAACGCACAGTTGAACTGGTATTTTCCCTGCCGCAGAGAGGACGACGCGAATGGACCTGGTGCACTGAAGCAGGAGCTCTTCGTGTTCCTCGTCCTTGGCGATCCCCTGCTGCGCCGTTGCGCCGCCAAAGGGCTCCCTGGGGTGGATCGCATGGCAAGGCGACGGTTTCTCGTCACAGGTAAGGCTGGTCGACTGGGCGACCTGGTTTTGACTGAGGACCGGCAGAAACAGCGGGATGGGAGGATCCAAAGAACGACTGAGTAGCTCTTGCATAAAGTGCAGAAGACGGCCCCAGTCTTGCGGAGACGCTAAAGCAGCCGGGAGCTCTGACGCAGCGTCTGTAGGGAGGGAATTTGGAGGGAAAAAAGCGGGACAGTCAATTGCAAGTTTTTGCCGGAAGAAACGCGTCAGCTCCTGTAGCTCATCCTCGTTGCTCGCATCGGTTGAACGGCTGGCCCCACAAAAAACGCTTCGGCGTTTCTGCATGTGGCCGAATCCAGCGGAAGGTTCCGAAGCAGCCTGGGGCAATTCCATCGTGATGGAGAAGAAAGAGCTGGAAATGCACCGAAGGAAAGAGCCTGACACCGCAGCGCTGGTGGTGGCTGTGCCGGTCAGGTCTACCGCGGCGGCTCCAGGAGGGCCCGCTCGGTAGCCTATACGCTACTTTGAAAATAGGTGCTCAGCAAAAAGTCTTATCGCTAGTAGAGAGCAGCACAACGTCCGCGCTAACACGGCACTAAGACGTCCATGCGCCCCGATCTGCGGTCGACAAGCCGAGCACTCAGGTGGAGTGTCGAAGGACCGCTACCAGGTGTTTAAGACATGCCTGAATCTCCCGTCAAGGCCCAGAATTCGAAAAGGTTTCCCGAGCCCAATGATCAGTCATCACCCTGCACTTCCTCAAGTGGTGATCGAAATAGCGGGGGAGGCGGAACGAGATGGAACTCTTGTCTCCGTACGAGAAGCAGGTCTGACGCCAACTAGCGGATGTGCGACGAGCGGACCAGAGATACAGTTGAAAAGTGCAGCCGCGGCGAGTTCAAGGACACGGATACGGGGTAAAACGAAAGTCGAGATGGCGCAAAAGTTTGACGGCTGACGCATGAAACTCCATGAGTTCTGCTCAAATGGTCGGAGTTTGCGTCGCCTCATGCAGGTTTGTCCCGTTTCTTTCGGTTTTGCCGCCCCCACGGGCGGAGGCACGGAGAAAGGGAAGGCCGTTCCTCCTGAGACAGTCGAACTCTGGTAGTCCAGGGGTTCCACTTCTAAACCAATCGGATACAGTCCAAAGCTTCCGCCTTTTACAGACCAGGACATTCTTTTCAATGCGACTATGGAGTACGCTCGGGAGGACATGCACACTACGGGTGGTACACCGGGCCGACGAGGTAGCCCCCGGCCCCCATACCCGTGTGTGACGACATGTGACGTGCCCTTGGGCCTTGGGTCACTTGGTAACCCAGCGGGGTGTCCTGTTGCATGCGTGGGTACCGTCGTCCACAGGGTTCGAGAAAAAGCAGGGAAGAAAACAAAGGAGAAGAGGCAAATACCCGCATCCGCGCAATTCTGTCGGATCAGCCTTTCATCCGCATGCGGTCGGTACTGCGTCCGTGCTCGACGGGGAATGAGAGGTACGGGTGGGAACGGCGACGAGATGAAAAAGGGTGGACCGTGTGAATTGACGCTGCCGTGGTCGGCATCGGCGTATGATTATTAGTGTCGATCGCCTCGGCTCAGTACTGGCCGCTTTGGAATTTCTTCAGCTTGTCACCAACGCTGCCGCCCTCGAGCTGCACGGTGAGAGTCTCCAGGAAAAACACCGACCATCCAAGTCATGTATCTTGCCTGTCAAAGGGAAACGTTGCCTGCTCGCGTGATCAGCCCAGGTTGCACACCACAGTCTGCCACATTTCTCTGAGGATCCTTCTGTATTCTCCACATGTGGGCCTTTGGAATGAACGGGCGCTCAGGAGCCCCAGTCGGCTACCGGCGGGATGGCTGTGGAAAAGTCCTCACAGCCACCGAGCGGCGCTGAAAGGCCTGGAAGACTGACCACCTCGTGAACTGCGGCATCATTTCCCACGACTTATTGATCGTTCTATGAAGGTTTAGTCAAGATCTATACAGTCGTGGGGACGTGCTGCGCATTCAGTCAAATCGCGTTCGGGTCCGAGTCGCACACCAGACAACGCGAAGGCGCCGGTGCGCGACTCTGCTTTTTCTGCCAGGGAGATCGCTTCGTGAGGAAAGCGTCCTAACAACCAAGTGTCTCGGATTCACAGGGCCCAACGTGCTCATCTAGGAAAAGCGTCCTCAAGGTGAAGGCTCCAGTCCTATGATGTTAGCCTGTTTATTGACTCGCAGCTCACAAGACTGTCCTGGACGGGGTCGTTGTCGACCGAGGGATGGCCAACGAATGCTGGAAAAGCAGCAAGTAGTGGACACACACAGGAGCGGTCTTTCAGCCAGAAAGGAGCTGCAGCGTTTGTGTGGTTGCTCCAGTTTCTCGTACTACCCTGCTGTCGGGGAGAAACGGTACCACCTTCCGACTGCGGACGAGCAACGCGCACGCATTCGTCTGCACAGATTGTGTATGCCGTCTCACTGCTTCTTGCTGCGAACCCCGCCTAACATTTTTCACGCGTGTCTAGTCGTCGAGAACAGGCAAGTCGGGGCGAAGCTGAAGTGCAGCGTTTGAGCAACAAACCAGCCAAGATCTGTCGGCGCCTCCGGACGGTGTGGCTCCGTGCTGCACGACAAAAAATTGGGTTGAACGGCTCTAGCAGTGCCGGTCGTCTCATTTTCGCAAAGTGCTTCCGTCGAAAGGATGCAACAGTTATTCGGCCTCCTGCTGTGTGTCGCAAAGAAAGTGAGAGCCCGTTGTCTCCCTGTGTTCTCTTGAGGAATGCTCTCCATCTGGGCCGTCTTTTCTCTGGAACGCACCTCTGTCAGCGGCGCCACCAAAGCTCAGTCAGCCGCACACAAGCCGTTGACGATGAAACGGGAGAAAGAAACGCCATAAGCGAAAGTGAAGTGGCATACCATTTCTCCGAGTCCACGCATTTTTATTCCTTGGTTCACGGGTTTTAGAGTAGCACTTGTCTGGTGCCCCATCCCGATGGGGGGGGGCAGCCGTGTCCATACCGCCCGTCTGGCTGGTCTCAATCCTGCTTCCTCTTCCGTAATCCGCAGCTTATTTGGCTTTCTTGGCACCCACATCTACTTTTTTCTGACGAGACAGGAGAATTCCCACAAAAACTGTTGGGAGTTTGCCAGCGCCAAGGCAGGGCGCCTTTACGTTAAACCTGTATCGGCAGCGCAACTTACGTGAGTTACTTCAAGCCTTTAAGCGCACTGCGAACGGCGCTCGACAAGCTTGTCTGTTCAGAGCCATTCCGCATGCCCTTTCTTCCCTGGAGATTGGCACGCAGTGTTCACAGAAGCAGTGGGAATTTAGCTAGTTCGCAATTGCAACTGGTGCAGAGAGAGGTGGAGTATCTACCAGGGAGACATGGAGCCATGCGATCTACCGTCAGGAAGGCAGCGGTGTGAATCCGCTTTTTGCTGGCGGCGTTTCATTATTTTCGGATCCGCTTGGACACTGCTAATCAAACTGGGAGTTAGCGTCCAGGCCACTCGGTTAGGAGGTAGAATTTTTCTGCCCCGGTTGTCCTGGGATTCCTACACGCTCCCGGCTGGCTACCATACTGTTGCGTGGGGAAAAGGGGTCTTACGCGGCCAGCAATACTTTATACCTAAGCACTCTGGTACCTCCATGCCAGTTATTTTGCCAATAGGAACGCAGTACATGGAGGCTTCGAAGGAGTTTGTTGTGGGGGTTCAGTCTTGTCCAGCTCTAACACGGCTTGAGGAACACAACCGCCAGGATATTGCTGAATCCGCTGCAAAGTTTGGAGACGACACCAGCGTGGGGGCGAAGCCTTTAACACTGCACTGTGAAGTCTTGCTTTTCAAGTACGACGCACGCACAGGGGACCATGTTGCTACATTTAGGTCTGTTTTTGACGGGGGAGGCAGGGGGACTGTGATGGGCTTCTATGTCAACGAGCCCAAAAATGCTCACTGCCCCCAAGCCAGCAACACGGTTTTAGTCTGGTACTGGGGTCAGTGGGTTTCAAAGAGCATGTCCATATGCACTGCACGCGAAAAGGCGTTTTTCCGGACAAACGGGTCTAGTGGGGCAGAAGATGATTTGATTGACGGGCGAAGCTACCGGCTTACGTACGGCGGGACCGACGATGAAGTGCGGCGAAATGCACACCTCACAACCGCTTACCATATTCCTCAAGGTGCTCGACTGTGCAGGCAGAGAACGGCAGAACAGGACTGGGGTACGCGTCCTGACCCTGCACGAAATGTCCGAGCCATGGACCTTCAGTTCTCTTCGTCGGACTGCGTTGTGATGGCTGATACAGCGATACTCCCTTTAGATTCAGTCTCTTGTATGGAAGTGCCGTTTGACCCCGCAGTTCCCCTGGGAAGAATCCTTGTTACCAGCTTACCCTTCGACACGACAAACCCAGATTTGTACCAGCCGAAGCGCGACTGGTCGACGTTCAACGTGAATGGCAAAGCGATATATCGAGGCACGCGTGTTGTGCTGCAGAGGAACAGATTTAGTTCCCAGGTGATTCGTAAGGAGCATATCGTTGACGGCTACAACTACTTCATGGCCTACTATCATATGGTGGCTGACGAGAAGACGAACTATCCGTGGCAATCTTGCGCAGTTAGCGAGGTTACGATTCGGCCACTGCGCATCGCTCATCATCCACTTTCATGCGCAAGATGCGAAGATTTCGGATACAGCTACACGAGCAGCTCGTCTGGTTTGCTTGTCTTCTGGTGTATTGATTCTCTCGCTTCGTCGGAGAATCTCGGCCCTGGCCTTGTTCTCAATGAAATAGCTGTTGACAACCGTTCTGTCACCTTTCTTCTACACCACGATGCGAAGTTGCCGGCTTCCCAGCCCTACAAAACTAACAGCGTGTATAACTGGTACCGCGATGTAAACGTGATTTCTCGGCCCGATTCCGACATTATCTACGCCTTCTACATCTGCGACATGTACCCGCAACTTGAAGATTTCCGGTTTGGGCCTGTCGCGAGCTCGTCACTTTTGTGGGGTACGTTCAAAAGCACTGCAACGTCCGTGAACCAGACGCCAGTACGAGGGCGCCCGATTATCGGCGAAGTCTTTTCGCCAGAGCTGAATAGCCTGTCGGTTGTCCTTGTCGACTCTGCTGAAGAGCTGTTCATGATTCTCTTTGAAAATGCGATCGACCAGGTTTTCAACGGAATTCTCTTTACCGCCAAAAACGGCGGCGACATTCTCGAAGGTTCAGACCTCATGCTGCCCAACAGCACGCCGCAAGCGTATGACAGCACGGCATACGGGACTCGCTTCGAAGTCGGTTCAGATAATGTTGCGTACAGAGTTCAGCTGTCCCCCGGGAGCATTGGCAGTCTTGAAGCACGAACCTTCAAGGCTCCCCCGCTTCCTGATGCTTCGGCGACGACATTTGACCACTTCTACAGGGTTAGGGCGTCCAAATTCGAGGCTGCGTGTGACGGGCGGTGAGAGCGATACCATCTCGAAGAGCCACAGCTACTGCCAAAGTCATGTAGCCTTTTGAACAGGGGTCCTGACGCGCACGCATGACCCAGTCAATTGTCGTCATTTGCATCCTTTCTTGCTTCGAAGCAGTGGGGCCGAGAATCTCACAGGACTCTCGTTACAGCATATATACTATCGCGATCTGGAGGGCAAAGTGTAGGCACATCTGTTTCTGTCTAATAGATCACTGCGATAGTGCGCTCGGTTCTCCCTCAGAAAACGGTCAGCTGCCTAGAATGCAGGCGGGCATAGTATTGTCACACTAGGCATACAGGTGCTTGGGCGTGAACTGAGCGGAACACTTTTGTACATCAAGATCAAGCCAGGGACGTTTCGGCAACGCGGGACAAACAAGACACTAGACCAGATAAGTCGAAACGACAAAGGGTGGCAGGAGACAAGGGTGCGTTGCTTTCCGTATTTGTTTCTTCTCAGCTGGCTTCCTCCGCTTCGGGATGCATCTTGCACAACTGCCTGTTATAAATTTCAGGTATTCCGTACTAAAACCGCAGCATCCATTAACGCAAACTGTCCTTGGAAAGACGGGACTCTTCGCGCAGCTCCATGTTCATCATCGGGTTGCAGCTGGGCCGAATTCGCTGTCGCAGATCCAAGTCTGGAAGCTTCAGTCGACCGAAATATCCGAACGGCAGGAGCGACTTTTTTCCCTGGTAGCCTGTCCCCTGTTACGTTTGATCTTAAACGGATTTCTGACATTACGGAGGTGCTCCTTGTCTTCAACGAGACGGTGATCGGCCCTCAGTTTGACATTGAGCTCTCCTTTTTGAACGGTCTTGGGCAGGAGTTCAGCGTGACACGGGCGTCAACCGGTGGTAACCAGTTCCCCGTTAACTTCCCTTTCGACCGAACATACGTCAGGAATTGCTCCTGGAACGAATCCTGTGCGCAAAAGTTCCGGCATACGAATAGCGGTAGTGTTGTAAAGGCTTCGAACTTGCAGGTGTACGGAGTACAAAGCATTGCTGTTGTTTACCACGGAGGTGACCATCCGGTGGAATTGCTAGAACTAAGCGTGAAGGGTCGTCAAGAATCACTTGAATGTCCTGGCCATGGTTTCTTTACCAGCCCTGGCAGATGTCCGTCCCCCTCTGATTTATTCGTTCCTGCCAAGCTGGAAGATTTAGATTGCCAAGGGTTTTGGACAGAATGGACTACATGCGACCATTTTTGCCGAGAATTGCGATTCTTCTCCCGCTCCCGAGATCCACTGCCAGGAGGCAAACCCTGCCCTTTTGTTGAGCACAGGGCTTGCAACGGTGAGGGCCGACACACTGCACACTGGCGGAGGAAGGCCATCCACTTTTTTATGAGACGCACTCCTGACTTCTGATGAGAACTAGTGAATAGGGAGGAGAATGGAGGACACTCGAGACTGAGCAAAGTGAGCTGCTGAATTCCTAAAAAGACGTCACCTCCCATCGACGGAGTCGCTCACGTCCCAGAGAGGTCGTCCAGCCTTCACGAAGGAAAAACCGTTTCTGGGAGAAATTGGGCGCCAGCCGATCGGCCGACGGTTTTAGTTACGCGGAGTGCAACAGAGACAGTTAGGTACATTAGCATTCCGTAAGGCTCGGAGCAATGTACCCCCGAGTGTGTCACAACCAGGCGGCCAGAGGAGAGCGAATGCGGAGATGGCCCACTTCTTCCTGTTGAAGTTAGCCTTTTTCGGTACGGGAAAAGGCTTGGAATCAGATGCGTTAACAGAGCATTCTTAACTGCCGCAAGCGTTCTCCACTGCCAGGCTCTCTTCGGGCTCCCCAACCTTTGCTCAACGCATGTATCTCACGTTTTCCACAGACCCCAGCTCTAAGTGGGGAGCTGTCCCCGGTCCCCACACAGTTACGTCTCCGGTGAACATTAGAATGTTTATCCGCTCTCGAATCGCCACGAGCAGACCGGGTGCGCAGCATAGTCGCCTCGCTTCCTGCAATCGTCACGCAGTTTCGCGTGGAATGCGTGTGTTTTCGACATCCCTTTTGTCGTACGCACCGATACGGCCGAAATCCCGCTTGGAGTTGTTCGTCCAAGATACAAGACACGACGCCGAGGGCACTGACCCTTTGTTGTTTCCTTCAGGCGCTGCACAAGTCCGTGTGGAGAGCTTATTCACGTTGTATGGTGTAATGTGGTTTTGCCCCTCAGAAGGGCGTTACTGCAACGTGAACGATGAGAAGTTCGCCTCTGTCCTGGATCACTTCAAAGACCGAAATTGCGAGTACGAATTAGGCGAGTGGTCGGAGTGTGTGAACTGTCGCGAGCTGAGGTACATGCACATTCTCACCCCGGCAGCACGGCAAGGCCAGCCGTGTCCGGCGCAGCGTATAGAGACCCGCTTTTGCAACGCGAAATGCGAAAAGCTCTTTGCAGAGGCTGCCAGTTCATCGACTTCCAGCTGCACAAGCACAAGTACTGCCGCAGGCTCTTCCTCATCCCTGACGTCGACTCGCCACACTCAGACGAAGACACTCACGGCATCCAGTTCTTCAGAAAGCGGGAGCGTCAATGATTACATTGCGACTGGCATCCTGGCAGCCAACGCACTGTTGTTCGCCCTCGTGCTTGGGTTGGGTGCTTGCTGTCTCGTGCGGAAGTCGAGGAGGTTTCACAGAAGCCTCGAAGCACGGCGAAAGGTGCTTCAGCTGAAGAAGGACGTCTTCCAGGCGAAGGCATCTGCCGCCATCACTGCGGCCGCAGAAGCCAAAGCATCTCGCAGCAAAGAGACCCACTTCTATCCAGTAGAAAACGAACGTGAGCTACAGGAGGCGACACGTCCCGACATTACGGTGCCGCAGAGGAAAGATGAAGACGACCACGGCCTGGCATGTCCTCGTGGTAGAAGAACTCTCTTTCACACAGCAGATGTCGACGCGGGAGAGCACGAAACAGATCCTGGGCGGGGGCAAGGACCCGGGCCAGTACAGAGTGTTTGATGAGCCCGATTTGAACCCGGTGTTGGTGGGGGTTCCTGATTGCGGCAGCATCGTGTGTGAGGAAAGTAATCCCACAGAATCTGTCTAGTATAGCAAGTCCCAACTCATTTGTATCTCACCTTCAGTAGCCATCCATAAAATTGGGCCGTTTGGTCCGCCAGGCAGGAAGCCCACAGTGGACGTGTCGCCCGAAAAAAGGACGTATCCTCATCGAGAAACAGATGTGGGCAAGTGACGCATACACGGAGTGGCTTCAGAGTGTCTGGGCACACACAGCCTTGTACCGGATGCGGATCGAAGTGGTTCTGATCAAATGGAGGAAATGGGGAAGGGCTTTACCTGATGCCCGGTTTCACCTTCAGTGAGTGGACAGCACGCCCACTACGGTCACTCTGAGCGCTACGAACTGCTCACGCTCCATCTGTCCATGCCCTCGGTTTTTTTTTATGGCATTGCTTTTAACACCGCGTAACAAGCTAGAAAATACCATTCAGGTACGATCTAGTTATAACAGCTGTGATGTTAAGGAGCAATGCTACACACCTTAATTGGTAATGCATTGATATAATTATCGAGGGGGTTTCTGTCCATCTCTGATCGTTCACGTGGCGATCTCTTGTCCACGGGGATAAACGTAGTTGCGCTAGATTTAGCGTTTGCGGGGAATCTGCCGTACAACGGAACGAAGCTGTGTGCAGTGCATGCTTTGGAAACTGTACAAAACCGCGCGTGACTCAGATTTGTGCCGCGACCAAAACGTTGTTTTCGCTGAATCAGCTGCATCAGAATGCACATTGATCGTCTAACTCCGTTGTGAACTCCATTTTTTCCTTGAGGAGGGAGGTAAGTCTCGCAACCGAGAGAGTCACAGGCGATCAGGCATCTCGGGAATCGCGTAGTGAATCAACTGTCCGCCACGTGCTTCCACGGAGATGCTTCAGCCGGGCTGTCACTTCAAATGCTTTTCGTCCACCTGAACGACCTCTGCACAAGATTCTACTTAGGTTCAAGGAGGCCTCGAACCTGCAGACTGGAAAGCGCTGCGGATAGTGGAAAGGGCACCTCCTGACGGGTACCCCGTGTTGATGATCTGCGGTCTTCCACGAGGTACTATAGATCCTTCAATCGCAGAAACGAGGGCGCGCAGTTTCGCACTGCTATACCGCGTCTATACGAATCTGCGCGTGAATGGCGGCTTTCGTATGTTTTCTGCTGCTGCATAGACTTTCAAGAGCAGACCGGGAACCTTGCTCCGCAGTCGTCAACCAAAAAAAACATTTAGTGTGCCAGCGCAGGGAACGACCGCGCCAGTCTCCAACCGGTCAAAGCTGCAGTGCCTATTCAATGTCGCCCCTCGCTCTCATGACATCTGTTATCCGCTCTAGCCGAGACCACTAGATTTTCATCGGATTCCACAGTGTCCTTCCCTTCGTGAAGAAATTGGGTCTTACAGTGAGGTGACGCTAATCGAGCAGCTGCTGTGCGAGCCTGCCAGTGGCATGCAGTTGGAGCGTGCATGCACGTTGACACTGCTACGGGTTTGGTGTTTCCGTGTTCTGCAATTTGCGCCGCTCTACTGAAACTTCCCTGTAGCTGGCTTTTTGAAAAGGCCTTCTGATGGTATCCTAGATGCTTGTTACCGCGGAGCACCCAGATTCTTCCGTTCTTCGTACTGCCAGTCTCTCGGGGTCGAGCTCTGCTCCATGCGCGCAAGTGTATTCCCTGTTTCACCCTGCGTTCCCTCGTCCACACCGACAGGGAGAGGTAGCTCAAACCTCTAATGGATCAACAGGAATCCGGCAACGCGCCACCCGGTCTGTTTGAAGCTCTGATATGACGTTGCCGTCCAGAAGACCTGCTTTCTGACCTTTAGACGCACGCTTCGAACTGCTCTAAAACGGGTTTTTCCTCGTTTGGCGACGTACCTTCAGAAGATCCTCCGCGAAAGCAGCCCGTCGCTCCACATCCGTAGTGACAAAGTCTCCACGCGCGCCATGTTGTTGCAGTGTAAACTGCACTGTGTACTAGGTTTCTTTCATCGCTTGCAGCCGGCGACGGCTTTCTCTTTTTCCAAAATTGTCGTTGGTCGAACTCTCTGTACCGACGTCTTTGGAAACATGTTGGAGAAAGTGCCCCTTTGAGGCAGGTTGAATGTGGTTCTGCTGGCCAACGCTGGTGTCTAGATCCTCGCCTGCTTTTCCAGGCGGCGGGGATCTGTTTCAGCTGCACGCCGTTGCCTGTTTGTCATCTTGATTGTTGTTTTCCAGGGAGCTAGGTTCTGCCTATTCACAACTTCGTCTGCTCCCTATATGTGTTGCGTACGGTGCGCTGGAAGAACGCATCCTGCGCGTTGTATCGTGGTCCTGAATGATCCCTTGTGTTTCGTCGTGAAACGGTCACACTTTCCTCGAGAGCCCGCGTTAAACATGCCATTTTCTATGCCGTCGCCCCCGCCTCAGGGGAGACCGGACCAACCGCCTCCTCACCATCCCTTCAGTGCGGCCTTCTTCCTTCAACAGGGAAGCGGGCCAACAGGGGGAAGGGACTTCTTCCCTGGACACGGTGTCGCCGGTGACCATCAGCCTGAACAGCAGCTTCCGCCTTTGTGTCTGTACAGCAGCGAAGACGCAGCTCTTCAGGCGACTACGGACGATGCCGCCAGCAGCAAGTTGAGTGCTGTTCTTCTGAACTACTACCGCGATGACTCTCTCCCCTTCTTCGTCAAAAAACGAACAAGAAGAGCCCCACTCATCAACCGAGGTTAGGCTCGTAGGCCAAGACACCCAGCACATACACAAACAGCTTTGAAAAGCACAAGGCGCCTCGATGCCTCGAGGCCACATTCAAAGGATCAGCAAAAACCCTTCCATGACTGCGTTCCAAAGACGCCGTATGGAGCCGGTTTCACCTCCATCTATAAGTACCTCTAGTCATATTTGGATATGATTGCCTACATGCGATACCCATTCGTCTGGGGGACTGCCAGGCGGGGAGCACAGCTATTTCTCCGGTTTCGTTCGTGCCCGCTCCACGCGTTGCCGGCACACTTTCGTCTCCTTTTGCCAGCGCGGTTTTCTATGTGTTGCGTCTCCCCAGTGAAAACGCATACTCGCTTTGCTAACAGGGAATTGTTCGACGGGATGTGCCTTGCTCGTTTGAAACCGAATTCCTGTGCAAATCCTCCAGGAGTTGAGAGGTTGTTCTTCGTTCGACTCGCGCGGTGAGGCCCAAAAGCCCGTGCGTATATCTGCCCTTGCTTTTAGCGGCGAAGCAAGTACAGAGAGAGAGACCTGACCGCACCTCTGGCTTTTCTTGTGCGTACAGTTGTAAGTTGTCTCGCGTGCATGCTTGCGTCCAGTAGTTCCTTGCCGTTTCTCTTAGGCTATTATTCTCGCGTGGCGGCGATTCGCCAGCTTCTGGCGATTTTCGTCGCGGATATCTGCTCCCAGAACACAAAAGTGCACAATCTCCACCGTGGTCAAGGCCAGTCGCCCACTGCCTCAGTGTTGTCGCACGCGCTGGACATCGAGAGACGAGCTGCTGGAAACGAGAAGGGCCCTCTGCCGGCTGAGTGGCCCATCGACAATCCCCCGGTCCAATTTCTAAGTTTCGGCGCCGGCATGGACACCTTATACTTCTGGTTAGCTGTAAGTACACCTGAGTGGCAGCTGCTTGTCGAGATCTGTGAAGGATTCCCGAACCGTTGAATGGCGAGACGCACGTGATACTCTAAGCAGAGCCTGTCTCTTGAGAGAGAGAGAAATCCAAGTCAAACAAAAGATGTGCGCACGTAGCTCTGTCTTCTTGTACGGTCCTCCATGTCTAGTGCTTCCGCGGAGATGACCGAAAGGTGGTAGAACTCGTGCAGAGAGCACGCGTTTTTTTCAGTGGTCAACAATGGAATCAATCTGTTGTGCAGGAACGATACAGGAACATCAGAATGTTCGAAGTGGACTTCAAAGACGTCGCTGCGGTCAAAGCGAGCATCCTACGCCAGTAAGAGAAATGAGACGCAGGAGCGATCTCTCTCCGTGAGTGTCGAGGGATGCCCCGCGGGGTGCGCTCTGGGAACTCAGGGAAACGGGTTTCCACTTCGTATAGTCGTCGCCCTGTCGCACGCAGGAGACAGCAGAAGTAGCCACGTCTAGGTACCGCGTTGTTTAAAGCTGAGCTCTTTTGTCGGCCTGTCCAGAACGCCAAGGGAAATAGGTTCGTCTCCAACCGCCTCAAGGCCAAGAACGCATTTTGGGCGCAGCTGTGTTGTGGACTCCCGCTTCTCTCAGCAACACAGAACTCTGGAGGAAAATCGCGCCGTCAGCGCCCACCGACACGCAACGTAAGACAAACCGCGCTTCAGTAGCGACTCTCGTGGAGACTGCAACCCTCGCACTTTCCTCCATTTCTCTCGGACTCAGCCGCGTGATTGTCAGTTTCGTGTTTCTCGTCGCTTACTGGGAGCCAGTGGCCGCAGCCAGCGTGTGGGCTGTGGAGAAGTGGTGTCTCCGGGGAACAGACCTGCAGCGGTGCTTCTTTCGTCTAGAAAAGACGATGGGACGTCAACCAAGCAGAGGTCACCGAAGTGCATCCCTACCGTCGACTCCTGACAGGAGGTCTCAACTCAGACGGGAGCACCGACCCTCGCAGTCTCGAAAAACCTGAAAGCAGTGCGTGGCCTCAGAGCGGACTGCGAGAGCTGTTAAGGAACGCGTGCTTGTGTAGACAGGAGCGTGAAGTTGCTATACGTTCCATGAGTCGCGTCGACTCCCTGTCTTGAGCTAAGGATGTGCCAACCTTCCCACGACATAGCATGGATGTAACAGTTCCCGAGCCGCCTGAAGCTTCGAGGCACATCCTCAAGATGTGAAACCTACACCGTTCCTCAACAGCCACACGTCTACAGACGTCAAACGACGAACGGGTTGCGCCATTTTCTGGGTTTCCGCATCGCTGCAAAGCTCTGGAAGTGCCGCGCGTGTCTCTGTCCTCTGGATGACTCCGTCCGTGTTTCTGCGGGTCTGCAGAGGGCGTGGCGGGAGAGGATGATTGCATCAACACTGAGACGTACGCTCTGGTAAGAATCCCTTTTCGAGTCGCTTTTGTCAACGCGGATGGGTACACGAACAGAGTCACAGGAAACCTGCAACGCGATGGCGCGCACGCCGGCAACTTGTCGAGAGGCACGGAAGCGGAGCGTGGGTCCTCTCCGTTGTTCCTCGTCGCGGTGAGGAATCGGGCCTCTCGACCGTCGCAGTATATACAGAATGAGGGGCTGTGAAGTAGGCACTTCTGTTTCCGTGTGGCTGTCAGAAAAGCGGCGTCCCTCCCGGCACAGAGACTTGTACAGTTACGTGTGTGTAGTTTCCTCTGTTGCTATGGAGGAGCCGATGCGTCGTGTAGCTGATTGTGTGCACCAACACGTCATGGGTTCAAGAAGCGAGGAGTCGACGGCGGGTTGGCCGGGGCTTGACGTGTCTAAAACAGAAGAATAGCTTAGTCCAGGGCAGTCGAGCGCAGTTCTGACCGCTCAGACATACCCGTAGCTGTAGACGACCACGCACAATCGGACTTTAGCTGTGCGTCTCTCCTTGTCTGGAGCAGCAGCGCGGCCTTGTAGAAGGTCAGACGCCCAGAGAAAACGAAACTGGCTGCGAAAAGTTTGGGTTTCCTTTTCAGATCGGAGCTGACTTGCGAGACATACAGAGCGTCGCAGCTGAACTCCAAAAGAGAGGATTTCGTGACGAGTAGGGCTCCAGACACACGTGCTGTTCTTCCAAGGGAAGAGCGAGAATGTTCTGAAGGCGCTTTGCGCTCACCTAGGTCTTCAAGTTAGTTGGGGATTCGCCACCGTATACCCTGTCGTTTTTTCAAGGACAGCTTTCCTGGACACGTTCAGCGGTACAGCCGAGAAAGGCCGTGATCGATTGCACTTACGTCACTCGATTTTTCGCCTGCGTCGCTGGCTGCCCCGTTTTGTGTCTCTTTTGGCTGTGCAGCGTTCCGACGTTCTTCCTCAGCGAATGCGTTCTCGTCTACATGAACACCTCCGAGGCTGACGCGGTGAGGGACAACGCGAATGGGTATCGTTTGGTTTCCCCTCAGTGGCTTTCTTTTTCTACGCTTGCGAGACCAGGGTTTTGGATGCAGAGAACGTCACGAGCACCGTGTGGAAGGAGCGAAGGGTGGGGATTTCGTAGAAACGTGCGTTGTCGCGCGGAGCCGCTAACTGATTCTTCCATTGGGTCTTTCCTCTCCTTACGTGGTGGCGCTTTGCATTTCTCTGTTGACAGGTCCTCCGCTGGGCTGCGCAGGCCGTGACATCCGCGCCCAGTGCCGTTGCGGTGTACGAACAGGTGAGGGGACCTAGCTTGTCCCATTGAGGTAGACACAGCTTGGCTGCCTCTGGGGGAGAAAGGCCCCGTCGATGCACAACTCGTGATGCTCTTTGCGCAGCTTCGATTTACGGCCAATCGCTCCTCTCGGCAGTGTTTGGGGCGTGGCCCTTCAAAGCGCGGGTGCTTGCGTAAGAGTCCAGAAGTGCGCAGTTTCCTCTTTTCTGTCTCGCCCCTTCATCGCCCGACATGCCAGGAGAATGACTTAGAGGAATACTACGCCCCATGTCCACTCTTGCCAGTGCATCCTCCAGGCAGTGAACATTTTCGTTTAGTTCCCAGAGATTCGCTCGCGAGAGAGAGACGCGGCTTGGTGTTTCGGTCTCTGCGCATGACTCGTTTGCGTCTTGGAGAGCCTTCGAGACAGCATATGCATGTGGCTACGTGCTCTGCAGTGTCTGTTTACAGACACTGCGTGCATCTGAGTCGTAAAACTGCGGTGTGTTTGCTGTTTAGTTGAACCCGACAGACGCCTTCGGCCGAACAATGGTGAAAAATCTGCAGGTTAGTCTCTCAGAGCTGGGCTCCTGTTATGGAACGAGGAGCGCCTCCCCCTCGCCCCCTTTTGGTTGCCGAACTCGAACTTCTCCGTAGTGTCGGGACAGGGACTGATGTTTATATCGCTCGGGACACACGCCCCTATATGTCGTCTGTCGATGCAGTGTGCCTCTGAGTGCGACCGGGACCTCGAATTCCATGTTTACGCATGTGGGTAGGAAGTCGTGTCTCGTGGCATTCCGTGTTTCCTCGTAATGCCTACTAGCATGACGCGGTGGTAAGCACTCGGCCTCAGTTGCCGTGGAGCTCGTTTTAGGAGAGACGTGCGCACAAAACACCTTCAACGCGAGGGTGTACGGGGAACACAGGGGAAACCAGCCTCGTCTTCGACTGCCTCTGCGGTTCTACAGACGCGCGGCTGCCCTCTCATGACGATCTTCGACTACCCTACTCTCGAATCACAGAAGCAGAGGTAGGATTCGGGGTTCTCACATGGTCTCGGGCCTCTAGATTTCCGCTTTTTTTCGAGATCAGGGGAAATGTCAATATGTGCACGAGGGCGGACACATCTTCAAAATCTTTCAAAGAGGCCCACGCAGCGGCGCCCGCGGCAATACGCGAGAGCCAGTCTCTTTTCGAATCGAAAACGTTCAAAGCTTTCGCTGTGAGCCGGGGTCGCGACCGCCGTAGGTGCCAGAAATGGAGAGGGGGGTGACGAAGAGAGAGGCAGTCGAACCCCAGCATGTCGTCGTTCTTCGTTTCAGTCTTTTTTAAACGCTAGATCGACGGTTTCTCTCTCTCCGTATCGCAGTCCTTTTCTGCGACTTTGGCCCCTTTCGTCCATTCCCGCAGATACCTCAATCTCGGCTGGACCGCCTCGTCCGTGGTTGACATGAACACGATCTACGACAAATTCTTGCCTCCTCAAGAGAGGCAGCGCGTCCAGGTGCGGGTGAAAAAGTGGAGGGCCTCATATGTTGAACATGCGTTCTTCTGCGCCTCGCTTTTCCGACAAGAGAGTCGTAGTCGAGGCAAGATGGGGCGGCCGGGAAAACCTTTCACGGTGTATCGACTGCCCCGTCGGCATGCAGCGCGTGTGCGGCGGGGACGCAGCTGAGTTAACCTCTCCACTGCCACTGTTGTTTGACTGTACAGAGAGATCTGGTCTGGAAGCTGTTGGAGGGTGGGCGCGTATTGTGCCCGTCTCCGCAGCGCTCGCTAGCCCTTTTTTACTGAAGGATTCAGCGTGGCAGATGTCCTAGCTCTGCGCGTGGAGTTTAGAGTCCAGAGGACCTGCCGAGACTTCACAACAGTGCCTCGTCGGGAATCCGTGTATGCCCATAGCCGTGCTCTCTCGTGCCTGCCGCCGGTCCTGAAAGACCAGGAACGTGACCGCTGTTTTAGCGGGGGCGCACGACCGTTTAGGTTTCCGGCCTGGGCTACACAAGACGTCGCCTGTGCCAGAGTTGGCCTGAGTGTGTGTACTGAATTCGTCTCGAAAAGGGAACCGCGTTCCTAAACCGCAGACAAGATGTTTCTGCTCGTGTGTGTGTAGCGGCTTTCGCGGTCACTGCTGCACTCGCGAAGACAGCACATGTGCTTCTGTGCACCCCTGTCTGCACGGAGAGAAACCTTCGTTTCTCGTTCCCCTCCGTTCCGTTTTCTCTCCCTTCTCTCGTCTGCCGTTCTGGAGTTCGCCGCCATTCCCCCGCTGGTTTTTCTTGGTGTTTTCAGCAACTGGAACTGTTCGATGAACTGGAGGAATGGCGACTCATTCAGGCCCACTACTCGATCGCGGTCGCTGTCCGTGACCCTGTGCAGGTAGGGCGAAGAGACGCGAACCAGGGAGGGGCAACGCGCACCGAGGCAGCACTGCTCTGTGTATGCCGTGTTCGTCGTAGACTGGCGTCTGCGTGATTGCGAAACAGCGGAGCCTCCGAGGCTGCATGCGTGGCACGCGGGCAGACTCTCTCGGCCGCCGGACGGCAGGGAAGACGTCTGCGTTACGGGAAGGTGAGGCAGGTCCGGGGAGGAGAAATAAAGTGTTTGTCTTGTTTTGCGGCATCGTTGGTTTGCAGGGTGATGACCAGCAAAGTGATCGCCGTGGGATGACGCTGCCGCGCATGAGAAAGATATACGAAAACTTGAGTTAATGCGGCATCCGTTTGGGTCCAAAATCCGAAAGTTCCTGTCCTCGTGGTACCCCGGGGGCCGAGGTGAAAAGGAAGAGTGCAGGTGTCTGCTGGTCTCTTTTTCTTTGTCGTTCATGGGAGGCGGCGCGGCGGGGTATTCTGAGCTGATGATCTGCAAAGTGCGGCGGTTGAGTGTCTTGACTCCGGAATTTTCCATCTGTTCGAATTCCCCTTCCACGAGTCCCCGGATACCCTGCGCATGCCTTGTCCAAGGCGCCGTGGTGTACACGTGGCACGAGAGGCCACGCCGTCATCGACCGCCCGCTGCGATGCAGGTCACACTGCACGTCGTCACGGAGAGCGTACGTGTGCGCTAGCTGCCACAGGTTTTTTTCCACCTGGAGATTCGGGAACTGCGAATCCTTTTGGCGTGATTGTCTGCGTAGTTCGACCTTGCGGTGACTAAGTATACACCACTAGGCCCGCTCAAGATTGGATACTTTCTAGTACATTTAGATCCGATGAGGAAGGGCTGAGAACAAGTCTGGTAAGGTCCCCAAACACATCATCGCGTCCTTCCTCATGAAGAATATGCGTGTATCTATTTATCGATTATCTATACACATATACAATTGAAGAAGTCGTTCATTCGCGTCCGTTTTTCCAAGGACCTCTACGACAGGGTGGCAACTGACACGGAGGGCGACAGCCCATTGACATTCCATTCTGCATTCGCCGGCGTCAGTGGACAAGAAACACACGTCGTGCACGCTAGAGTGCATCGTGGCAAGCTAGCTATGTCTTGGGAAAACGAACGCTGCAGCTCATGATACACGTTTGCTGGAAACATGCTAAAAGTGTTCGCCCTGTCAGGGGATGAACTGACGTAAGGGAAGCATGCGCCGCACGGAATACGCCGTCACCTGAGTTATAGTTAGTTAACTACCGTTTTGATGTCTGGTTTAGTTTTATGTCTACTTAGTATAGCCATCGCCTTCCTCCGGTATGTACTACCGTGGGGACAAATGAGTTTCTGGGGGTGCTACAGTGATTACAAACCTCCTTTCTCCCATACCATATTTGGTACCTTGGCTACTTGGAGGATAGCACTGACCACCCTGTGCAGAACCGAGGAGACGCCGTGGTTGACTGCACGGCTAACCCTCACTGAAGTGATCAGCTCAAAGCATCCAGGGTAGAGAGGAACATTCTAAAATGCCTGGCCCGCGCCAGGTGATACAGCATGTGCTTTGACACCACGTACTACCCATGTTAAAAGTTCGCGAGTCCACACGGAAATGAGATCAGGGACTTCCTTCTTGGCACGGCACTGGCCCAAAAGTATCTGCATAGAGAAATGGTGTAACAGAGAGCTCGCTAAGAGAATGCCCCTATTTCCGGTGTGGCAGCCCGTCTCCTTGGCATCATCGGATCACTGGGGACTCGCTGCTACGTGTCTTGATGCGTATATATATATATATATATACATATCTTACAGGCAGATATTCATGAGGGAGATGGACTTGGTAATGGCCTATTTGTACTTACAGGTATACATTTCAATCATGTCATTGTTGGTGCAATCTTGGGATTTTTTTAATCAGAGCATTTTTAGTTGCGTGAACGCTCTTTTGATTTCCATTAACGGAATTGCGCATGAGCTTATCTTCGCTCCCATGGTCTGTAGTAAGTTAAGCAAAACATATCCAGTGTAAAGTTTGAACGTAATGCAGCTTAATCTTTCTATGCTGTTGTGTTAGTCAAATAATTTTCATGGTTAGTGATATTTCATTGTCATGTTGATGACATAAATACTAACAAACCACCGGTTTTAGATGGTATTACTTTTAACCCCGCATAATATGTTGGAAAATACCATTCAGGTACGATGTGAAGTGGTGTTACGAACCGGTTGACTATCTGAGTAGTTTTCTCTTGCTGTTAATACGAGTGATAACCGTAATCCATACACATTACGGGTAGAACACAACCGATATGGAATAACCTTAATGTAGTAGGACGTTCAAATCCAACACTTCCAGCTTGTCTTAAGCAGTTCAGTGGGGTACTCACGGGCCCCAAACCATAACTTCGAATCCCAATGGTTTGCGATAGATCCATAACACAACAATATTTACACAGTTCAACCCTGTATTATTGAACTCATTTAATGATTGTTTGGTTTGATATTCTGTACTAGCCGATGTAAAATCGTGTTGCCTTCGTCATCAGTATAAATCTAGTAATGTTTGTCAAGTTCCTTGTAACTTGTTAGCTCACTACGTACTCAAGATCAGACCGAACGAGTTCACTAATGGTACTAGGAAATAGGAGGTCGCGTTAGTTCTTGGAAAAACATCATGGGGGCAAATGAGTTTCTGGGGTGCTACAGTGATTACAAGCCTTTCTTCAATACCATTTTTGGTAACCTTGGCTACGTGGAGGTTGCTAAGTATCCGACGTAACATTAAAACGAGTCTTTGTATTGCATTTTATATTGCTGTTTCAGGTTGTATCAAACAGTTACGTCTTCTACTTATATGTAAAAGTGTTCTACTAATCCTCCTGGGATAGATACCGAGCTTAAAGTTCCGTTTTATTTTAATGACGGAGGCTAAATGCCCCATCATACTTACTTCGATTAATCTTCTTAAGAGCGGCTTTCGGTTTGAAGGAACCTTCACACCCAGATATCACCATACCAGTCAGCCGGTTCATATGGAATTATGTCAAATGTACGGGGCCTCCTATAGTGCAGGTGCCCGCGGTAACGCGTGCATATCAGGTGTCTCCTTTGTTTGCTCAGTTCGTCAATTTCCCCAGGAGATTCCCTGAAGCCACGGGCCCCCAAGACGTTTGGTCCTGGCGTCTCCGCACACTGTGACGCCTCTGAAAGTTGCGTGAGTGAATAACGGAACTGAATAACTCTCCTGTGGAGCGGCAGAACGATAGACTGATTTCGTGTCGATTGCGTAATCTTGTGTCCACATTTCAGTGAAAGCAAGCTTAGATAAACCCAAGTTAACGCAATCGCAGGCCTTACGAAAAACAGTTCTTCTCCGCGACAAACGTGGATATCCCCATTTTTAGAGACTCACCTCTGCAAATGTTGATCTTACCCGTAGAATTCCGTTACTAAAGTATACGAAGTAATGAAAGTGCTATTTCTTCCCGACGCGGTTCGAAACATCACTCGCATGTGGGGGGTCCAATTCTCACACAGCCTCGAACGTGGCAGCGCATCGCCCAGGAGGATGCGTAAAGATTTTTGAACAGCAGAAAAGCGCCTCCGTTGTAGCTGTCTAGAAACAGTTTAACCAGCGTTGCCAGATTTCGCCTTCGTCATTCTTTTTCTAGACAAAAAGACGTGTTTCTTGACTCCTGTTGATTCGTTGTCGCCAAGTGAAACATTTCTTTGGGGTACCCTTTTGCTACGACGTCGCGAATGTTTTTTCTTCTGTCGGCGTGCGAATTTCTTTGCCTCTATCTCGAATTTTTGTTTCTCGCAAAACGTCTGTTTTTGACTTTTCTTTGGCGGCTGTCTCTCGTTTTTCCACTTCTTCGAAACCGTGGCCATGGCGCTGACACGAGTTCGCCCGCTTTTTTCCAAGGGAGCACAGAAATTGACTTGTCCACAGAGTCAGATGCGATGCGCTTCTTTAAGCGCCTCCGTACTTACGCCCGGCCGCGGTGCAGGTGTGGCCGCGTCCACGGACACCTTGCAACTCCAGAATTCGCAACACGATGTCCAACAAATTCGGTGGTACAGCAAAAAAGTCCACGAGCACTTCTTCAACCCGAGAAACGCCGGTACATGCACGTGGCCAAGCCTGCATAGGGGAGGGACGCTGGTTCGTTATTCAAGTCCATATTCATGGGACATACATTAATAGTCATATGTGTATATGTATGTAGGCGCCTTGTCCGCCATTTGACTGGCGTCACTTCTCCTGGACAGGAGACCTCCCAAAGAAGACTCTGAGATCAATTCCGCAAGTCTGGCTTCGCGTCTGTTTATAAAGCATTCAGAGGCCCGCGCAGCGCATATCTGTTTGAGCGTTTCTGACTGTATTTCTGTATATTCATGGCGGCACGGCTGTAGACACACGTACTTGCGGCGCTTTACGCTGGAGTGCTCCGCCAGGGGTTCTGAAAACTGACCAGCCGCAGTTAGCACCGTACGCGGGTGACAGGATCACTCTCTGGTTTGTTCTGAAGATTAGTCGAGATCTGTTCAGTTTCTCCTGCTTTCACCAGGCGCGTTTGACCTGTCTGACCCCGAGACAAGGTCGAAGGTTGGAACGGCGGTTGTCGGCAAGGCTGCTTGCGGCGACGTCATCAAGCTTCAGGTGCGTGTGGCGCACCACCTCTTTCGCGTCGAAGCGCGGTGTGGTGCCGCAAAGCAGACGCGCTTCGGCTGTCGTTGAAATGGCTTTGAAGGTGGTCTTCCGGGAGAGGGCGTCGGGACGCTGCGATCTCACAATGAACAAAGGTTCGGGAGATGATGCCGCGCTGCTCTCGTGGTGTATTTCGACTCTCTTTGTCTGTCTCTCGCTTCTGAGTTTCTCGAACGGGGCGACACCCGTAATCCTCCACGCATAACCAAACACTGTCGGAAAGCGGTCCAACAACAAGCTATCTGCACCAGGGTTGTCAATGCCTTTGCATGAATACCAATGTGCACGTGCTGACGGATGCATGCGTTAGCAAATGCAAATAGGGAGCAAGGAGATACGTGCGCATTGCTTCGCGGGGCCGTCACTGTGTCAACTGTTTTGGCAATCGCTGCAAAGAAAATCCCACCGACGGGGCAAACCGCGGAACCGCATTCGCAAAGCTTCGTGCTTTGGGAGTTTCTTGTCCTTCAGGTGCTAGTTGAAGATGGGAAAATCAGAGATGCACGCTTCAAGACGTTCGGGTGCGGGAGCGCGATCGCCTCTTCGTCGTACGCCACGGAGCTCATCAAGGGCAAGACATGCGATGACGCGCTGAAGCTGAAAAACACGGATATCGCGGGTAGGTTGAAAGCCGAGATGCAGGCGATTTTGGCGACGAGGGGGAATTTGAAACTACGGAAACCGACATCGGAGATTTCCGAAACGAATGCGCCACAAGTTGTTTGCCGAGAAGGGGGGGCGTCCTTCGTTTGGGAATTCCCGCGGTAATAAACAGTCGCCCACCTTGGGCAGTCTTTTGCTGTGTCTTAGCACATGCTTCACCGCCGCTGAAGAAATGCTGGTCAAAAAGTGAAGTATTCGGATTTCCACTTTTCTATATATATATATATTTGTGTTCGTAAATGCATTTGGAGATGTACAGATTTATGCACACATTCGTGTGGAGAGAGGCATGTAATCTGGTGCGTTTACATCTGCTCCTTTATGCATCGTGAATCCCCACTTAGCAGGCGCCACCCCACGATGCACTTCTGAAACGTCTCGCTTCAACGGGCCATTGCACTTGGAAATCTTGGGTCGCTCTTCCGCTCCGATTTCCAGTATCGGTTCTGGACCACAGTGTCCTGTCTTCGTGTGCCGCATGTGTGCGCAGAGTATCTCAACTTGCCTCCTGTTAAGGTCCACTGCAGTCTGTTGGCGGAAGACGCAGTCCGGCACGCGATTTTGGACTACCAAAAGAAACAGAAAGAAGCGCAGGTTTCTGGCGCCTCCACTTCGGTGGACAGAACCGGGGCAAGCGGGCAGAAGCAGGCTGTGTCTGCTGGGACTCCCCCGTAGTTGGCGGGTCGTGGCAGTCGAATGCCACTGCGTGGCTCGGAACAGGTGGTTTTCCGTGGCCGGAAGTAACGCCTTTTTGCGTGTATGACAATGCAGGGATCCATGTATCCGAATGCAGGACAAGGGGTGGTTCTCCAAGGGATTGAGAAGGCTCTCTAGGATTGATGGGGATCTTGACGGGGGAAACAATCAACCTGAAACAGAGGGGGTACAAGCCGGAGTGTCCTTCGGATGACCCCTTCGCCGATTCAGGCCCTAGAGGATGGAGAGTGGGCCTCTTGGGGAACTCCGCTTGTAATTGGGTGTTGTGTCAGTTCCTGGACGCATCCTGTGCTGTATCCCTGGTCCGCATGCGAGGCAGTTATGTAAAGGGCGAGTAGGAAGGGCTGGGTTGGAGATCTCTTCTGCCACGTAGTGCGTGGCCGTATTCTTGGGCCACGAGAGAGAGCCGCCGGGGCCAAGCGTTCCGCGTGTGGTTTATCTGCCTCGCCCACAATCGTTAGTTCTGGTCCAGAGCTCGCCAATAGATCTGAGGAACCCTCAAAGTGCAAAGTGCATGTTTGTATCCCTTGAAGCTATATATATATATATATATATATATATATAACTTCATATGCATATGAATGTCTGGTCTCGCACTCATGGGATTTTGTAGGCCGATGCGTGCTTACCCATCGACCCCTCTGCATAGCTGTCCATCTGTGTGTCTGCATAATATGCACACATGCATCTAAAGCTGCGTGCATGTAACTATTATTCGTGCATGCGCAAAATACTGACATCCATATATATATATATATATATATATGTACATGCATACCACGTGTGTACGATTACGTTAGCAGAGGCGGCCGATTGCGCGACCACGACAGAGGGGTTGGACCGTGGTCATCTTTGTTACTAGCGATCAGGTGCATTGATTTTTGCCGGTGGGTTCACTTGTGGTTAAGGAACCAGGGAAGCCGGCGGACTCTATATGGACGGTACGAAGTTCCTCTCGTGCTTCTCCGTTAGAATAAAAGTCGGGCTGCTCCTTGTGGCTGTCAGATTTTGGTGGCGCTTTTTTACCGCCCTCAGCACTTCTGCTTTTGGACAAGTTTGCGGCCTCTAAGTGAAGCGCCGGAGTTTGGTAAACGGGAAATTATTTTCTATGAGTGGGTGCTTAATGCATATCATGTACCAAGAGTGTTTTACGGCCCACACTAGGGCAACGTTTTTGCGCAGGACTCAGGGACTCTCCTGCAATCTTAATGAGCTCTGAAACAGCATCATTACTCAGCTGGGGTATCCACGTTTGCGTGAAGACTTCGTTGCACTATCAAATATCGTCTCCTTACGTTCTACGATCAAATACCATCTCCTTACTGGCTTGGTGAACACCCTGCTCACATTCCGATCTACCTAACTTTACAATCCAAACAGGCGCTCTACACGTTCTTGCACTGGGTCGTATGAGAGATTCTTTTAAACATTCGAAGCTGCCTAGAGGGTGTTGCAGTGGAGAAAAGAACCGGCAGTAACTCCATAGCCGTATAAAAGGGCGACAGCCGCACCGTCCTCGTGGACCATCAGCTCTCGTAAGAGTAATTCCTTTCGTTTCTACCCTGCGTTTTGGATCACTTTTGCGTACCAAGTTGTGTGACACTCCTGCAGAAAGACAGCAAGTGGAATTTGTGAAGCAGTGGTTACGTACAATGATTCAGGCATTTTCGTTCGGAAGACGTATACAGGTTTTTGGGGAGCGAGCAAACAGGAGGGGTAGTTCGTAACACTGGACTTGAGTAAGTAGCGGTCCAACCTGTGGCTTCGTTAACTAGCTGACAGATTTACCGATTCCTTTGCTAGGTAATTCCAAGTCAAAATTCCGGATTGTACCAAATAGTTACCACCCAATGCAGAGTATCGCCGCGCGCAGAAAGCATGTTGCTTACTGCGAAATTGAACGCTGACAGACTTCCGCTGGAGCAGTCCCGGACTGTCGCATTCAGGAACGATGGAATTATGCGTATTTTTTGCGTCGGAAGGTCCAACAAACACATTTTCCCGGTACCTCTATCGGATCTTCCATTCACAAAATGGGATCCATCTCCTGACAGGGGTCCTTCACAATGAAGGCGTTACATCCGAAAAACAGTTTCGTGCTGTTACGCGGTGCAGGCAGGGCGGTGCAATTTGGTGGATGTCTCGCTGCGGAACTGCGGTGGCGTCCATTATCGTCCTCTTTTCTTGTTTTTGGTGGGTGGAGACGAAGTGCTACCTAGACAGATCCCTATTTTTTAAAAGACCAGGTGATCCACTCCTGACGGGTATTCCACATCCGACTCTTGTGTTCGCCGTACCAGCCACCTCGAGAAGAACTCAAAACAGACCGCTGCACACCAGACGCGGAGGCACCAAAAGGTGAGGATCGTTTATTGTCAATTTTTAGTAGAGGAAGAAAGCGAACCTGAACAGCATCGACGGCTTGACGGCTTGTGGGGCCTTAATTGCACCTTACAATCATCCAGGCCAAAGGTGAGATGGAGTGTTTCCATGTGCGCAAATGGCATAGTTCATGAGCGCCGTGAAGCCGTTAACAGCACCTGACGACTAAAACCTATTCTCGAGGTCTCGAGATCGTCAGTTTATGGGGTACGCACGGATGTGTCATCGCTTTGTTGCATTACGATGCCGAGGTGCACATGTGGAACTTCAAAGCGGCGCAGCGAAAGTAGTGCTCGCTTGGCGTGGAACAACTCCGCTGTGCAAAAACGTTGGAAAATATAGGCCGACTAGAACCGATTGTCTCGGCGGCAACTTCGGATTCTTCAATTGTATTGCATGGAATGTCCAACCATTCAATTGACTGACGGATGGTGCCAACGTGGTGTTTTTGCTTTCGCGTGTCGCTTCTGGTCACTTTCCACCGCCCCGTCACCGCGCCATGCCTGCACAAAAAAAGTAATTGGATTGCAAGGGCCACGAGCCTGATATGTATTAAGCCACTGATCGAGCAATACAAACACACATAGAGAACCCCCAGTTTTCGTCTTGGATTCCGTTGAAAACGCGTTTCAATGTTTTGAGTCATGTATCGAATCTGGCCTTGAGGTTACGGCTTGTGTCGCGACTCGCTGAGACGTTTAAACCTTGTCTGAAGAAGAATTTCTCCTTCACACAAGCGAAAGTTGCTTCAGAATATCTTATTGTCTCCCGTGGGTACCACAATTGTACTCCTCTGCCCAGTATGCGCTGCTGAACTCATTACGATTGAAAACCGGCATCAGTAGAGGACAATGCAATCGCGTTTATGTCAGTTCAAGTACCGCAAGGTTGGACTAAGGTACTCTTCAAAAAAGAGCAATATTTCCTTCTTAGCAGATATTGGGGCTAGGCACCGACAACGCTGGCCTGCCCCCTCCTCTCCCACCCTTCCAAAAGCTTGCTGGATTATTTACCTTCATCAAAGAGATATTTTTGTGTGCACGAGATGACGCATTTTCTGGCAAAACTAGTGGAGTGAATATGGCAAGTGCGTCAAGCGTGGTTGAGATCTGTATTCTCCATCTAGGAGAAGCAAGGCAGAAAAAAAACGGCCATTACAAAGGCGAGATGTCGCAAATAGGCATCGACAGCCACACGAGTTTTAGCAGCTTCGTAATTCCGAAGAGATATGGAGACCATAGGCAGTTCTGGGTGCAGACCGAAAGAAGCTTCTTTTGGAGAGCTCTCCATGATGTCGAGGAGCGTGACACCAGATCATTTTAGAGTGCCAGCCGCCCTCCCCCGTAGAGAGCATCTGGGGTGTAGCCCTGTTGTCGCGGGGACTGCAGGTCACATAGAAGATCGGGATGTGGACAAGATAGAAAGAACAAAAGAGTGCAGGAACGCGTCTGTCTGCAAACAGAACCGGCCTAATAATCGCAAAAAGCTCCTGCGAAAAAATGTAATCGCTGGTATTCTTTGTTGTGTTTGGGTTGCTACCGGTCTATTCTCGAGTGACTTGTCGGGCCGGGACATGAATCGGAAGAACCATCGACCATCGCCAGCGTTGCTTCTGAAAAAAATCGTACGGAACACCCTTTCTCGATGGTTTGCTATTGAGGTAGTCCACGGATTCCAGTATGTTACAGTAGAGTGGGCAAACTACACCTTCCAAAATGGGCTCAGTCGACAACACATCGTGGATCCCTTTGGAGAGAATGTGGCATTCCACCGAAGATACGTCAACGAATACGAAGTCGATGACTCCCGCTACCACCAACAGCAGCTGCAAGCGTATGAGCCCGTGCTGACTGCCGTATCACCAGATGGCCTGTTCACAGGCATCCTTGCGCATCATTGTCCAATGCAGGATCGCCTTGAGGAAGATAATCTGGAAAACAAACCGTTCCTGGACCCGCTTTTTCCTCGCAACTACACCTGTTCTATAGAATTGCGCATCTACGACAATACTAACCACAAGATGTTGTCCAAATATGACTTTAATCTTCCAGGGCACGACAGTCGCATCATAGGCTTTTCCCTCCACAACCCAGAAGAAAGAAACGGTTTGGAACAGTACTTTTTGACCATGCTTTCCTGGGACCGTTATCCTGCAGACCGTGAGGTGTGCCGCTGCAGAGACAAAGCCGGGTGTATTTTGGAACCGTGGTCTGCTGTTTGTCATCGAAATCAATATAACTTGACAAAGAACGATGTGTACGTTTGGAGCAGTGGGATTGGCCTCTGTCACCGGCAACGGGACGAATGCGACCTTTTCCTCTGCGTTAACGACTGCAGCCAGATCCCAATTCCCAGCAGCTCCGCATGGTCCTGCAGTCCCGGTTCAGACGACTCCGAATGCTGGGAAGCACCAGCGATCGCTGGCACGCTGGGGGGCCGTGCGTCAGTTGGAGTCGTTCGTCTGGCGGCTACCGAGAAGCCACGAGATCTTGCCACCGAGTTCCAAGGGTTCAAGCAGCGGTGGCAAAGCTCGATTATTTTCTATCCAGATAACCCGTACTTTAATCGCGCTCAGATTTTCAAATGCTCTGGGGGAGAAAAGACATATCGTGGAATCTTCCAGGTTGACGTAGGCGCAACATTTGAGAACCCTGATATACCGAGTACCGCGCGAGTTGTCCGGAGCTGTTATTTACGAGAATACAATGACGCCGATCCCAACATACCCCAAGAGCTTCTCGCGGGGGAGGGCGCTTGTGCTGGCTGCGAGTCGTGGGGAGTGGTTACAGACACTCAGTGTACGGGATTCACTTCCTGGTGCGTTTCATCTTACGGGTCTTCCCACGCTCCAGGTATATATCTGAATGGAAAGTTCAACCGAGTGGGTACCATGTTCCTCAGCACCTGGGACCTAGCAGGATACACCGCAAGGCAGCTTGGAAATTACCGCTACGCGAATCTCAGAGTTGCCCAAGTTTTCCCTGTCGAATCTCCGACTAACAGTTTCGCCTCACTCATGTTTGACATCTTCTACGTCATCGATTTTGTGACCCCGTCGGAACATATGCGATGGGGCCCAGTGGCTATGTCTGAGCTGCGTGTGGCACGGTGCCAGCAGAAGCAAGAAGAAGCGACAGTCAGTTTCACCCTCCTGAACCACGATACCTTGCGCCGAGCCTGGGCGCCCGAGCTGTTGAATGTGCAGGCCTTCAGGAAGAATCCTGACGTGGTTATCGTTTCCGAAGATGCAATAGAGCAAAACACTTCGTTCGTGGTCTACAGTCAGGATAAACTGGGAGTGGCGTCTTCATTCGACACAGTGTTGAGCCCCATTGCAGCTCTCGCGACGGGGAACCGATCGTATGGAAATCGTTGGGTGGACGCTAACAGCGGGAGGACGGAAGTCTCTGGGCCAGCAGTCACACTGCGTCTTGGGCAGATGGTCCCTCTTGATAACGAAGTTACTGGCGGGCAAACCTGGGCTACTCCGAGGTTCACTGACGAACGGTCCAACAAGCTACGTCACGCACTGGCCATGACAGCTCAGCTCGCCGAAGCTTGCCCAAACAGCAGGTAAGCAGGCCTCCATGCAGGATTCATACGCTAATGCGTTGATCCACAGCCGTCTCCTCTGTTTTGACGGCAGGTGCGAATTCGAAACGGATTCCATGTGCAACCTTAAAACGTCGGCGCGTATTTGACATACTTTCTTCTGGCGGATTACGCACAGTAAAATCGGGCGTTGCTTTGACACGTTGTAGGTGTTCGGTTCGATGTCCTGCTTTGTGCTGCTTTTATACACGGAATACTAGCTGAGGCAGTGGCAGGGATCAATCGATATCTCACGCTGGACAAAACGTGGGGACTCAGTTGCTGGCCGACCTTTATTTGAAATATTTCCCACAGCTTCTGATGAGGTTCGTGGTATAGGGAAGGGATGAGTAACGCGACCTGGTCAAACCTGAGTAAGGCTTGTAGAGCAACAGACATTTCACGTAGCTTTTGATTCACCGCCCATCCTTGAAACCTGAAGGCTTTAATTGGGCAGGCATTCTATAAGACAAAACAGAGAAGAGACCAGCCTTGGTGGTGACGTCAGCATTAGTAGAGTAGCTGGGGCCCGTCGGCCAAGGCTTCCAAGTGGCCTCACACGTTTTGGCGACGTGTTTGGCTTGACAGTATCTACGCTCACTGGCAGTTGCACAGCGTCGAGGTTTCACGAAAGTAAAACAGTAAAACACGCGTGCATGCAGAGAGCTGCAGGGAAAGGCCCTGTCGTACTGTATATAGCCACATTTGTCTGTGATGACAGTTTCCAAACGGGGGGGGGGGGGGGCGAAAGGCGTCGTCGTTCGAACTACGCGCATGATCAAAGCCAATACACATGCCTCAGTTGTTGCATCAAAGCATGTCACAATGACTGCATACCCACGGGTTCCCTGGCTCCAAGCCCTGGCAGGCTACGCTAGCAGAGCGGACAAGGTCATTCACACAGAAGCGCATCCTTTAATCACTGCCCGTCGACGGATGACCCACAACACAGGGGGCCACGGGCATCACAAGCTAGACAATGGAAGCCATCAGGTACAACATCCAACATCAAACAACCATTGGACAGGGAATCACACGGCCGTCGTGGGCCACGCGATATGGATAGCACTGGTTGTTGGTTTTGTGCAACCAGGCGCTCCCCCCAGAGGACTATGTCGGTGTGCTGGTTGACTGGGTCCAAATCGTGGCTGGCGATATGTTAGGAAGCAACAAGCGCTTCGCACACAAATGGTAAAAATTGGGGCTTTCTGACGATTCCACCATTGTCGACAAAGTGCACGACTCGAGTTGTCACGCACTTCTCCTCCTTCTGTGGACTCCTCAGATTTCATCCCTCCTTCGAGAGCGCGCCCTGTGTTGAGACTTGCCACAAGGGCTTATTCTTCACCTTGCTGGATGGCCCTGACACAGATCCAAGCTGCGAACCCTTCCGGTCAAGCGGCCAGCTAGTGCTCTTCCCTTGTTCTGGAGGAAGTTGCTCTTACGTTCCATTCAGGCTTCCTCAGCCAGATTCAGAGATGTTCAACTCGACAGTCTTGACCGGTGCCGTGGACAGGAATATTCTCACCGCAGGACCTACATTCGCCGGCAGCGCGTCAACGAGCGCCACATTTTATTTGGACGAACTGTCTGACATATGGGAATTCGTGGCCATCTTTGAGAGAAAGGTGAGTCAGCAAAGGGATGACCTCTACTTCATTTTCCATCACACCGAGACAGCCGAAGCAGCCAGACTAAAAGGGGGCATTGGCGGCGACCTCCCAATACCGTTGCCAGCACCCCACCAGAAAGGCATGTACGAGGCAGAACAAGGAGTTGTGTACAAGTGGAGTGAAATGGATATTCGAGGAGTCAGGGCGATCTCTATCCGCTATAAAACAAAAGGAGACTTCCCCGCAACTTTGAAAGAGCTGCAAGTGAAGGGTAAGCCACAGAACTGCCCGCCACATGGGTTCTTCGCGGACTCTTCTTGCCCGATCGTCGAATTCCGTCCGAACAGCGTCAAGGAGCTGGATTGCGAGGGAGAGTGGGGAGAGTGGTCGATGTGTGACCAGCAATGCAGGAAGACAAGGTTCTTCACCATAAAGAGAAATCCACGACCAGGCGGAAAGCCGTGTCTGCTGCTTGAGAAGCAACCCTGTGATGGTAGGTGCGCTGGTGACATACATTTCATGTAAAGCCTTTTCTTCACTCCAGCAAAAGCGTGTCCTTTAACGGCTCCCTGAATTGAAACCCAGCATTTGGAACAGGGTAGGACAAAAGCCATCCTAATGAATTCTAAGCTTGTTACTCCGCTTCGATGCTAAACGCACGCCACTAAACATCGTGTATAGAAATATACCTCCTAATTCCAGATTCAAGAAGTAGATGTCTCCATATACATTTTCGGCTTGGCGGTGTTCCACCTCCAATAAAGGGGCGTTCATGTAAAAAATTCAGGCAGAGCGATCAGCTTGTTGCATAGAGGAGACACAAAAAGGGGTCGGTCAAGCAGTAAGCACGACAGACTCCAGTGGCCACTTCTGAGTTATATTACACAGTTTGTACAGATGCTCGTGACAGTCGGTCCGGCTTCTGCCCACACGCACTACCGACGTAGACAACCCTACGGATCTTTTGTGCGTTTCCAGGCCGACCATTTTGTGATTCAAGCCACAATCTGCCAAACGGCGGACACTACATTGGCCCCGATATTCTCAAGAAAACCAAACGACGAGACTGCAAAACCCACCAAAGCGCGTGGTCAGCGTGCGTGAATTGCAGGCAGCTTCGTTACACACACATTATCATGCATGCGGCACTTGATGGTAAGCAGTGCCCCGAAGAACGATTTGAGATGCGTTTTTGTAACCCAGCTTGCGAAATGTGGTTCACGGGAGGGTCTTCCTCCACAGTTGCCCCTTCAACAACCAGGTGGTCAACCAGATCGACGACTCGTACCACACGAGTCATCACGAGAAGTACATCTACGACGAATGAGCCTATGATGATCGGCAGCATGCCGTGGTATTTCGTCGTTGCCATCGGAGCCGCCAATGCAAGCCTGCTGCTTGTTATTCTGGGGACAGCATGGTGTGTATTACAGAGGCGCCACAGACAGCTCTCGATCACCTTGCAGAGGCAAGAGAGCCGAGAGCTGGCCGAGGCAGAAGAAGAGGCCCACAACGCCGAGGCATTGGCTGCAGCCGCAAAAGAGGCTGCCGGTAGGACCGTCGAGGGCCCCTCTCTCTCTTTAGAGCCTGAGGCTCATACCGCCACGATAAACTTGACAGGTTCCACTCCTGCGAACCTCAAACAGCGGGGCCGGAAAACCAAAAACAAGAGAGGCAAAAAACTCGCCACTGACGTGCCGCTACTCCGTGCGCCTAGCTCCACAGAAGACCTTTTCGAGACAATGCCGTGAAGGGGGACACTGCAGCTGTGGAAGACAAATTTCCTCTGATGCTTTGACACAGTCGATGCAGCGAAAGTGACTCCGGCTGTACGCGGACTTCAGGAGCAGGACCAGGCTGCTTGTTCTATTCACACGACTTGCGATGCCTTGTCTCGCAGACTCTTCAGAGGTTCATCCTGTTAATGGTCTAGCGACTCTCCTCATTCACCTCTACCTGGACCCCTGCGAGGGACTCTTTTTACTTCCTGCTCAGCACGTGCAAACTGCCTGTCGACACACGGGAAGTCTCTCCTGTCCACTCCGTGTCAAGTGTTGGTTGCGGCAAAAATTGCGGAATAAATAATGCTAAAAATACAGAGCCCGGATGTGACTGGGACTGTCCAGGACTGAAAGTGCGTTCCGGCGGCGTACGGAAACTTCCCCAAGTTCCTACTGCATCAACGTGGGTCGTTTCCGTGTTGTGCCACTGTGGGCCATTGAGGCTACGTGTGGAGTCTCACGGCACAGGGGACGCCTCTACGGGAAAAAAAACGTGTGTTGTCCATTTCATGCTGTGCACTACGGGGAGTGAACGTCACTGAGTGCAAGCTCGATTTTCTCGGAGAATTGAGCAAGGATGCAAACTGTAAAAAAGAACAGGCGAGCCGCTTACACATTAAATGAAATGCAACTGCTCAACCCCGCTCAAGACGGCGTCTGCGCGTATCCTGCTGTTCAATGGGACTCAGCACCCCTGCCGGTTGATCGTGCGTGTCTAGCTTCGTCACTCCAGAGTGTTGCAGCAAGACGGGTGCCAAGCAGCACTGCCTTAACGACTGAGGGTCGGACGCCGACTGCAGGACACGAAACAAACGAGAACTACGAAAATCTTTCCTGACAGGGGTGCGCTGGTGCTAGACGTGAAGAAAACGGTGTGTTGACATAAACACGCCGCGTACACTGAACGACTGGAAGGCATTGCTAAAAAATGATTCAGGGATGCGCTGGTGCTAGACGTGAAGAAAACGGTGTGTTGACATAAACACGCCAAGTACACTGAACGACTGGAAGGCATTGCTAAAAAATGATTGTATTTAGAAGATTCACCGAAGGCGTTAACAACCTTTATAGATAACTGACTCCACTTCTGTAGATGAAACCGATTACCTTCCACTCGTCTGCTACCGAGAGTGCCTACGGGGTTTTGCTGTAGCAAACGCAACGACCGATTTCGGTGTCGTCGACAAAACTTTCGGCTTCCGCAGGGAGCAAGCGAAAGAGAAAAAGGGAACCGCTGTGGCCATTTCGAAAATTTGCTCAAAAGATGTCTCCCCAACAGAGCGAGGGTTCTCCATTGCCGTGCGGCGGGAACAGCAGACGGGGCAAGGGTTCCCCGTAATCGCACGATGAATGCAAAGCGTTCCATGCGGCTACGGTGACGCAATGACACTGTGGCCCTTCCGTTGCAGCACTTGCCCGCTGGTGGAGCTGCTCAGACAAAGCAGCTAGAGGTCGCAGGAGCCTCGAGTTCAGCCGTTTCTGAGAAGAAATAAATCTACGCACCAACTTCTGTCGATGTTACACAAGGAAGCAGCAAACCTAGATGCGACTCAAAACCACACGTTGCCCCAGGCGACGGCCCTTTCCTGCTCGTCGGACGACCCTCGTGTCTCCTAAAGGGGAGGGTTGTGCTTCCGAAGGCTTCGCGTAGGGCTTTGGAGACGGTTGTCCACGTCAGGAAGGAGCCCACGTGTTGCTTTCGCCAGCGGCCTAGCAATTTGCTGTCCGAAAGGGAGAGGACCTACCTTGACGCCAGAAGGCGAGTGCCCCGGAGAACCGCCGGGTCCCCTGCCGGACGCCATGCCCGGTCCGACGGCCGGGGGGTGTATTGTGTTGATGACGCCATCCGAGCTCGGCCGTCTCGGGCAACAGAGAGGCACCGGCTTCTCCGGATTAGAGTGTCACCTGGTGAGCCCAAGAACGGAGGAGTCAGTTCCACAGCGCATCCGGAACCGTCAGAAAAGAATGAAGCGAATCTATGAAAGTATGTTTTATACTCGACGCCTCGTCAGCGTCGCCCCATCGGCTTCCACGCGATACCGGTTTCTACCGCGGATATTTCGGGGTGCTTCTCCGCAGAATGCAGACGGGCGGAAATTGCTTCGGATGCGGCATTCTCTCTCCTCAAGAAGTGAAGGAGTCTTCCAATGATCTCATCACACGCTTTCGAAGATTGTTCAAGGCCTTCCATCTCCGCTGTCCGGTGACAGCATAGCAACTGCACACTGACGACTCAATCACGACATCCCTCGTCCAGCATTCGTACTGGAGACGGTATTCATTTCCACAGAGCCATTCTCACATGTGTTTTGAGCCGTTCAGCACGGCAGTGGTTTTATGCCAGCTCTTCCGTGACGGTTCACATACGGTACATGACTTTCCCGCCGCACAGCGCCTGATAACGGTCCCTCGCGTTGACCACCAGGATCAATTTCTCGCTGCTTTAGCACCCCTGATGTTCACGGAGGCGGCGTCGGTGTGCCGGGCATAGATGCGCGAGCGACAGGTTTTTCCTTCCCACCCTGTGTCATTCCGGACAAGCGTCTGAACGACGTTCCCCTGACCCCTTTTGCGGCGGTATTTTATCATTTCCTCACAGGGGAGAAGCGCTATACTGCCTCTCCGAAGTCCAGGAACCGTTGCCAACAGTGCCGTTTCAGCTGTTTGAAAGTGGATAAGGGATCTGATTGTACAATAGCCTGTTTTTCATTTTATTCGACGCAACGTTTCTACCCATTGGAAGAGGGACGGCAGAGCAAAGGCCCACCGACGCCTTTTGTCTCACCTACGGCTAGCGGCGATGTGTGCTGCGTCCTTCCTCTGATCGAGTCAGTGTCACGTGTGCGGAGCGATACCAATGAGGTCATTTCCTCAACGCTTGGAATAAGATATATACATGCGCTGATATATGCGTCGACTTCTTCCGGCCTGTCGCAACTAATCTGGATTTTGACAGGCGCGGACAGACCGAAAGAACTGCTGCTGGGCCTCTCGTTTTTTGAGTACACATCCCGAGAGGATCGGCGTTCCTCTCTTGAAAATACTTGAAACGCCTTCACGCCCGGCTACGTGTTGTAACAAAAATAACTGGTAGGCTTCTTCGTGGTTCGAGAGCCTGCCTGTTCAGCGTTTTCGTATTACATGCAACAAGAGGGTACTCTGGACTTGTTTGACATACACCAGACGCCAGAACTTTCGAGAGACCTGTGGATACAGAGAGGGCTTTCATTTCTTGAAGTGCGCGTACAACGTCTCGAGCCCTCTAGTTCTCAGAACGAGACATTTGTAAAGACGTCACACGTTGCTGTCGGCGTTCCTCTTGGTGGGAGCTGAGCATACCACAGCTCTGCACGACCAACAGACGAGGGATGGGAGAATCTCTTTCGGTCCTGATCATCTCAAGTGACAGGACCAATGTTGAATAGGGACAGCCAGAGGCGGCTGGGCTTTCATCGGCTAGCCGACGTGACAACGGAGGGAGACTTCCAGCAACGTCTCCGTGTGGGGGGTGGCCGTGGGGGACCGCAGACCACTCATGCAAGGTTTGAGACTGGCACTAGCGAAATGTCGCTTTTTATCAACTCTCCCGATTTTCGGGACAATGCATCACTAGGTGCTGGTATGCCCCCAGAAGAACGGCAAACGTACGCGACCGTGAGGATGCCGTCAGACGCGTGTCGACCTCGTCGGATTACAGAATCTCGACAGCCCACTGACTCGGCAGAACAACGCTGGGGTCACCCTCTGCATCGAACTCCACTGATGAGCGCTTCACCGCCTGCAGGATCTGGGACACCGTTCGGCAATAGAGGACCACATACTGGAGGAGTACACGGGGAAGAGACGGCAGGCATGGACAGGCAAATCACGCGCTTCAGTCCTCAGGTACGTGGGCATAGTAGATGTCGAAACGGAAACAGGAACCCTCCGAATGAGGGACACATGCTCGTCGCCAGCTTTTCCAGCAGTACGAGGACGTTGCGGTTTGTCAGCAGGCTGAGGAGCAAGATTGCGAAGCCCTGACACGTCGATTCCGGAAACAACTATCGAAGAAGCCAGAGGGACTTTCCGATGATGGCATTTCGGCCAAACGTGTGGTTGGCCAGGTGGGAGTCAGTGTGGCGTTGATCCGCGGGACTCTGTATCTCAAACCGTGTTGCATACGAAACTGCAGCCGGCCCTTCTTGTATAGAGTGGTTGCTTGTCGGGTGCCCCCTGCGTTTTTGTCGGTTTGCAGACGACAGCCGTTCGACAGAAAATTGAAATTGTTTTTCCAGGTCACGAACACCGCTGCCGACGCTATCTAGGCTTTCTGCTGGACATCCGTGCTGCCACGAACGAGGTGTTTGTCCAGTTTAGCGGTGCCGTCTGTCCCCCATGGTCATCTCGAAAGGAAGGCACTCCTGCCCTTGCTTTTCCAAGCAGACCATCCGGGCGCGCAGAGCTAGGAGCGTTATCCGCACCGGCCGGCTCAATTGCAGAGCTTCTAGAAATGAGACTTTCGTCTGGTTCCAGCTTGCTGGACGAAACAGGAGGTGACAATCACCTGTTGACCTCGGTGTCGCACAGCGTCCCGGGCTGCACACCTGTCGGAATTGAGGGGAACGGCGCGTCCGCGCTTCACGCCTCCTCACAGCAGCCACGTGTCTTTGTCTCTACTTGGCTTTCCAGTCTTTATGTGTCGCTAGCTGGACCTCGCCTGCACGCCGATCCAGAGGAGGGGACTAGGCGCTCTCCAGAGGCTGCGGCCGTCTCGAAAGAAACAGGACACACAGGCTTCTCAGGAGAGACTGACATCCTTTGCAGGGACAGTGCGAGGAGCAGAGAGCGCTCGTACACCAGGGAGGAACAGCGATGGAAAGCCGGAGATTATGCCGAGGTGAGGAGACCTCTGCGGACCCGAGTAGAGACCGCCTTTACCGGATCGGCGTCTGACGAGGGTCGCCCCCCCTACTGAGGGTTCTAGTCTACTGTATCTGCTTTTGAGACACAGCTACGCGCTGTCCCTCGAGGTCGCGCGGCTTCCCGTCAGGGAGCTCAGCTGTCGCCTGGATGCTCACGCGGCGCTTTTGTGGCGACGAATTGACCCCGAAGTTTGCTTGCCTTTTCTGTAGAGCCGGGGAAACACCAAGAGAACGAGGCGTGAGACGAGACGGGTCTGAGCCCTGGGTTTGGCGCGGGGCTTTCCAGCGGCTAGAGCGTCGTCTTGGCACATGTGGGCACGACGTGCAGGAAGCACGCAGCAGACGGCCCACTGGACGGCATGCGCCGAAGCCGAGGCGTGACGGGGCAGTCTCCTCCACGCATCCAAGGTCTGTCTTGTTTCAGCTGCGTTCGTTCCGCCCTCTCCCCGTCTCTCTGCTCTTCCTTCAGGTCTTTCGGCCCAGCACCAGTTCCACCCCTGCACACTATGCTCTGGCCCGAATCCTGTCGTCGCCACCAAGTCCCCAGAGCTCCCGAGCTCCCGCTTCGCTTGCTTCTGCCGTTCAGCTGGACGAGCGACAGAGCGAGTCTGCTCATGCGCCAGGCCCTCCGTCGTCTCACCATTTCCGCGTCCGTTTGCTGTCGTCGCCGTCCGTCGATATCACTGTCCTGGGCTCGTCGCTAAGAGACCCCAGAAGAAACAGATTCTCAGGAGAGCCCGAGCTTGCCCTGGCCGCCTCCGGTTCGTCCTCTTTCTCGCCTGTGTCGGCCGACTCCGCGTGCCTCCGCTTCGTCCAAAACGGTCTTCCTAAGGCGTTTGCCCAAACCCCGGGGCCTCTTCCCCACGAACTGCCGCTTTCGGTCTTCCTGCCGGCCATGTGCCGAGAGGCCGTTCCTGTCTCTGTTGAAGCCGCTCGATGGCTCCTAGCGGGAGGGTCGCTCGCCGGAGCGGAACACGCGCAGGGAGAGCAGGTGGAGGGGGACGCCGAAGAGGAGGCAGCTGGACGATTTCTGCAGGCTCTGCAACGGCGCAAGCCGCAGCCTCCCGACAGGCCTCTCGAGTTCTCCGCCCTTTCCCGGAGCACGGCAGAAGGAGAAGACGCCAGCGGTCCCGGCGCTCGAAGCGACAGGAGGGAGGGACTCTCGGGCGTGATTGCGCTCACAGTTATGGATGGGGGCCCGACGCAAGACGACGGCGGCGAAAGCCAAGCGGCAGCGCACGCTCCAGACCGCTCCCCCGAGGCAAAGAAACGCGAATCGCCGGACTTCCACACCGGTAAGAGAAAGATAAAACTGTGCCTTCTTGAATCTCCCAGAGCCATCAAAGGTTCCACAAGGAAGTGTGTCACTGGAAGTGGCGAAGCGCGAGTTAGGCAACAAAAAGCGCGTCTCGGAGTTCACTGCACACCCTGACGATTTGCCGGTTTCCTCCCCGTGGCATCTAAATTCATCTTATAGCTTTAGGTTTCTAGTTGCAATGACTCGTGCACTCCAAATAATTACAGGTATCACTCTAGCATGTGAATTTACTTCAGAAGCATCTCGTTCATCTGCTAGCGTTGGCCACAGGAAACAAGGTGCACATGCTTGCCGCCCTCGGAAGCACATCTCTGCGTTATACCTGCGCTGTCCTGCCTGTGGACTCCATGCAGACGGCAGCGACATCGTGACGGCCTGCTGGTCAGACGAGGACCGGCAGACGATCCCTAGTTTCTCTCCCTCGTACGCGCCTTTCCCAGGTGTGCTGTCTTCGCCGTTCTCTCTGGACCCTGCATCTCCCAGTTCCTCGACTGCAGCTGCCTCGGCTGGATCCGGCTGCGCCGCCTTTCCGCGCCTGCCGTCCTCACTCGACCATCTTCACCCCGCGCGTGCCTCCGCTCTGTCTTCCGGATTTCACGGATCGGCTGCATCCGCGGTCTCGCCGCAGGCAGCTGCGCGGGCTCACGGGCGAGGAGCCTCGCGACAGGAGGACGATGTTGCGCCAGCAATTTCCGTGGAGAGAAAAGAGGGTAGCGCGAGGGGCGTGACGGGGAAGGCTCCCGAGCCGCATGAGGTGGAGTTCCGCAGGGGCGTAGACACGAGCGGTGAGGAGGTAACAGAGCCTCACGAAAGGCAAACGTGTGGGGCCCAGCCGGGAGGACCGGAAGACGAGGAAGGTGAACTGGAGCTTAGAGCATCCTGTAGAGGCAGACACTTACGGCTCGGGGAAGAAGGGAACCCGTTCCAACTGACAGCGATGAACGCAGTGACAGGCTGTTCTCAGTCAGAGGGCAGTCCAGGCGTCTCCGTCTCGAGTGTGGCAGCGATCGACGGACTGAGAAGCGGAGAGCGACTTCCAGGACTGCCGCCCGAAGCAAGAAACGACGCACCAGCACTGCGGGTGGAAGCGTCCCTGAGGAGACATGAAGCCCTCGACGGGGCGGCAGGAAGCGACGCGAATTGCCGCCTCTTCTCGGAGTGGGGAGACGAAAGCTCGCTCGCCGCCTCTTGCTTCTCGTCCTTCTTCGCCCGCCTGGTCACGAAGTCTCCAGCCACGACCGTAACAGCGGGCGTAGAAGGCATCCAACATGGGCCGAAAGAGACCGACGAGAGGCAGGGATGCCAGATAGTTCTTCTAGGCTTCGACAAAGCGGAAGTGGAACGCCTAAAAGCCATTCTGCGAGGTGTAAACAGGCGAATTGCCAAGAGCGTTCTCTTCCATGAGCGAAGAGAAAGAAGGCTCAGGTTCCTCGAAGAAAGGACGAGCGCCGGCGTCGCATCCGTCTGCGTGGAATTCAAGGCCAAGGAGACAATCGGCCTCATCATCGGCAAACAAGGCGAGAGGTTGGAGAAACTCGCGAAGCGCTTCCAGGTGAGCCTGAGGGAGAGCGTGGGGACTGTGGGGAGTCGGCCCTCGCCAGAGACCGCCTCCGGCGTTTCAGCTTGCTGTTTTGTGACGTGCGTCGAAGGAGCCGGGAAAACCGCGACAAAAGAGAGGAGAAACTGGAAGGAAAAAATGTGAAGCTGTAAATACAGAGTAGTGAAGGCCAGCAATCCAGCGTAAATAACCGGGCCGCGCGCGGGCGCGTCTGACAGCTCCTGTTCTCTTGCTTCCGCACAACTCGCAGGATAGGAGAGCACCCTCTCGTGCTCACCGCGATGCCATCTGCCCACGGTCACTGAGCGTCCTATCAGCCACGTGCATAACGCGTCGTTTCCGTCGCTCCTCTGCAACGAGCGACGCGTTTTCGTCTCTTGGTGAACTCATCACGATGCTCGTCTATCTGGTGCCACCCTCCAGTGGCCACTCGCCGTTGCTGTCCTGTGGCGCCGCCGGCCTCCATTCTCCGGCGCTCGCCGTGTTTCTGCGCCCGTGCGATTGATCAGGTTGAGATACGCGTGTTTCCCCAAGAAGAAGACGCCGCGACGCGACGCGTCCGGATCTACGGCTCCTCCCGCCAGGCGGTCGAAGAAGCTCTCGCCGAAGTGCAGTTCCTGTCGGCTAGCTACCGCTTGTACCCGGCTTCCTTTGCTCGCCGATTGCATGCGGAAAGCAAGGTTCAGCCGGATCGCGAAAAGACCTCTTGGCATTCGGCCTCGCCGCCCTCAGGTCCTCGCGCTGCTCCGCGTCTCTCTCCGTGGCTGTCGCCTGTCCCTGTCTGTCTCTCGGATGGAGGGAACCAGAGCCGCGACAGCGGCAAAGACAGTCAGGTGCCCGAACTGGCCGAGGCGGTCTGTCCCGTTTTCAACGCACCGGTCGGGTCCCGCTGGCCCGCCATTCTGGCCAGCCGCCCCGGAATGGACCGTCTCTTGTGCGCCCGCGTGGAGACCGAGCAGGAGACTCCGAGGGACGACGCCGAGGCCTGCCTCGTTGAAAGCCATGTGGCGACACTGAAAAGAGAACTGCGACGCAAACCCCTTCTGCGTCAGATCGGAGCGGCGACGGGTCTCCTTGAGGCGTGGTTCGACGAGGCGACTTCAACCGTCATTCTATGTGGCCTCTGGAGAGTAGGCGGAAAGGGCGAAAACCGAGGGGAACTCATCGTTTCTGCGACGAACAACCTGACTCTAGGCCTGTCGCGCTGGTTAATAGACAGTGCAAGACACTCACAAAAGAAGCGGACGGGCCCCTCGTCACTTCGTGGCCACCGGATTTGCCGGCACCTTGACTGTGGGACGCAAGAGAGGATCTCAGAAACCTGTGCATTTCGCGTTCCTCCGGGCCCGGAAGGGTCTCCACAGTGTGGTTGCGTCGCCTCTTGTTTTTTTCTGTCTGCAGCATATTCTTTCTGCGGTGAACCTGTTGGACGCGCTCGCGACCCGACTGCTTCACCGTTCGCCTGGCGTCCACGCTTTCGCTTCCATGCCTTCCCTTTGCCTCGAGTCTTCGCCACCTCTTGACGCTGCGCCGTCTTTGCCTTCACCTGTGGCGTCATCGGGGAGTGTGCACCTCAAACCGTTCCCCGCCGCACCGGGCCGGAGCCCCGCATGCTTCTTTTCAGCGCATCCAAACCCCGCGCTTCCTTCGCCAGCTTTCGCGGCCTCGGACGCATCGGACGGAAGCCCAGGGACAGCCGGTGCGAGAAGAGGCCTTGCCACGCTTCCCTCGTTGCTTTCGTCCCGGTCCACGTGCTCGTCTCCGAGCCAGGCCGGTCAAACTCTGCGGCACACGGAGACAGGGGACGAGGGAGGCGCGCTGCCGCTGGCCGCCTTGCTCCAGCGGCACTTCCCTGTCGCTGATGCAGACTTTTTCTCTCCAGCCAGGTCCTCGCCCTCCTTGTGCTCGCGAGGAGGCCACGCCAGCCCGCCGCCGAATGCCTTTCCGTCGTTTCGCGGGTCTCTAAAAGGGGAAGTCTACCGAGCGGGGGACGGGTATGCCTCGCCACTGGCTTCTCTTTCTCTTCCCTCGCTGGCCTTTCTGCCTGCGACTCTCGCGTCCTCGCCCCTCTGATGTCCTCCCGTTTCCCTCTGTAAATATGCGCTTTGGCGTTTTCCGCCCGGGAACGCGGAGTTGGCGCCTTTGAGGCGACTTGCCGTCGACACAAGAGAACCCTGTTTCACACGCATTTTCGCCCAAAGATTGCAGGCGACGGAGGAAATCAAACACTTTGCAGGAGCGATGGATCTCCGCAGACATGCGGAGCCGAGGGGGCCTGCGGCAAGTTCGTGCTGTTTCGCAGACATACATATTTTTATCGGCCCAGCGTTCACTTGCTGCTTTGTGTCCTCATCCCCCTTTCCTGGTTTTTGCGTCTGCCCAATCCTCGACAGTTGCTTCTGACTCCTCCCACTCCCTTTTCTCAGGCGGAGGGGTCTTCGCAACAACAGTTCTGCGAGGCAAGGTGTAGATCGTTGGAAAATAACATGCTGCTAAGAGTGAAGAGGATCGGGGCACGAAGCCGAGCCGAGTATCGTGCCGTCGAGCTTGCGGGAGGTGAGGGACTGTCGTCTGGAGCGAGACAGCGTGTGCCTGCTGTCTCTGCATGAGGCTGCGCCGGCTGCCTCTTGTTTCGCAACCGCTTTCTCGGCGCGCCACATTCGGCCCTAGAACCTTGCTCCTCGAGACCCTCAGCGGTTCAGAAACAAGGGAGAGGCACGCCACGTTGAGCGCACCGGCGCTGTCTGCAAAGCGGAACGGAGGGGTGTAGCGACACCGGTGAACGGTGCGGTGCAAGGAAGACGGCGCTCTGTATTCTGGCATCTCGGCGACTGCATGCAGAAGCCTGGCTCGTGGCGAGGAAAGGGCGGAAGACGTTTTCGTTTCCTGCGTCTCTTGCTCCTTTTTGAGGCACGCAAAGACAGTCAACAGAGAACCGCACGGCCCCACAACTCGCACATCTAAATGCAGGGCTCTGTGGGAGAAGCAGCAGAGTGCACGCCGCGGTGTACGTGCGAGGTTGCCTGCCCGAAAAACGATATTCGGGGCACAGAAGCGAAGGCGGCGCGACTGCTCCGTTTCGGAAGGCGTCCAAAAATGACGTACAGTGGAATTTCCAGAAGTCTCGGAAACAAAGGAATGGAAGCCCGGGACACAGGTCGGCTGCTTGCGGGGAGACGCAGGCGACACCTGGCGAGTGCCCAAGCCCTTTGAGAAGAAGGAAACCGACACAGTCTGGACAGAACACATGCGGGAAGGTGACCAGAGGCGTTTAGGGTGAGGTTCCCAAATCTCCCTCTCACTGCCTGATTAGGGAGCGTTGCCGCGAAAGACAAGAGCAGAGACAGAGGAGCGAAAAAACCCGTGTCGGAGGTTGTGGGCAGCCGGTATGTGCCACTATCACCGTCAGGTTTTTGTTTCTTGTAGAGAGAGTGGATCTCAGCACGACGAACCCCTGCTACACATCGCACGACACTGAATTGCCAGGTTGATCGCGGCCGAATTGGAAACGGCTGCGCTTTGAAGTAGAACGCGGAATCTTCCACTGTGGATGGCGAAGGCAAATCGGGGGAAACTGGCATCGACGCGTACCGATCCAGCCCATCCCTGTCAGCCGGCTTGCTTTCCGAGGTGTAGTGACAGCCGGTTGGAGTCCGTGTGTACAAGGCCGCCAAGGCCTGTAGTGCGACTGAGTGAAGGAAAAGTTTGTTCGTGCTGCAGTACAGTTGAGTTGTGAGCGTAGATAGCTGTATCAATGTGGCTGTGGACTCATCTGCCGTGGGGAGTCGATGTCTGTACAGGGAGATGTCCACCGCGTCCTCGCTGCATGTGCACCATGCATGTGGACGTATGAATGCAGTCTGCATCTGTACCATATTTTTGTCGGTTGACAGACACCCGACTGTAGCAGCCTCGTTTATGCAGCCGCCGAGGCTGTGTGCTCACGTTCGTCCGCCTGAGTCCGTATGGACATCTCTTTTTTGAAAGTGGATTCAGGGGGCTTACGACACACCTTTTTATTCACATGCGCGTGTACAGTTATCGTTGCGCGTCTGTTTATGCGTCTGTGTCAGCCGCGTCGGCAGAAAATGCCGTCTTGTTCCATAGGCATTGTCGAGCGAAGCAGCCTCCACGGTCCTCTCCGCAGGTGTGCTGACCGTTAGACATGTGCGAGAGAGAATGTATCGTCGAATTTGAGGAAACACGGTCACCAGGCTCCGTTGGGAAGCCGGATGCACGGGGGGCGTTCGAAGACGCTCCAGCCGGGGCTGGCGCCAGGAAAAGGGCCTCACCTGATTCTTTTTGGTGCTCCGCGCCTCCCTCTCGCGGCTGCTTTTGTCCATTCGCTCTCGCTGAATAATCGCTTGCTGGGAGCGGTTTATACACAGCGGGCCGCCGTGTAGCTCCGGGAGAGGCCGGTTTCCTTTTCCTCCCGCCCCGTAGGTTTCAAGGAATTTTTTTTTGCTTTTTTGCGGGAAGGCAGGAACGGGGCGAGTAGTGTTGTGAACACACCCTGTTCCTATCAGATGCATTCTCTCGCTTTCCGCTTGCCTCCACGGGAGGCGCCTCGGGAGAAAGTTCTCGGTGGAAGGGGGAAAGACACACTTGGCAAGCGCCCCCACGCTTGCTTAGTCGCAGCTGGACTCCGATCCACAGTGGGCTGCTCAGCTAGGACGATCGAAATCGTGTAAATTTTATCTAAATACGATTTTCTCAGCGTGGAAGAACCACGGCGCCCCTCGGATTCAACCTCACGAGCCACAGATCCGCTCGCGACGTGAACTGGAAGCTGGAGCCGCCGCAACGGAGAAAGAAGCGTGCGGGAGGCGGGATGCACCGGTTTACCAGAATTTCTACAGAGCGCGGTATCGGCAGGTTGCCAGGAGCCCCGCTCGTCAGACCGCCCAGCAACATGCCTTCACGCTCCTCACAAGGTTGTAGAACTCGATTCACGACCGGACGTATCCAAGACATAGAGATGACCGTCCCAGAGATACCGGTTTTTCGTCCTCGGTGACAGACACGTGGGGGAGATCGAGAGGCAGTAAGACGTACCTTTTTGTGAGGCGTCGCGACGCACCACCAAGATTGAAAGAAGTCTCTCTCGCCGTTTCTACCAATATATATATATATATATATATATATATATATACATATATATATATATATATATACATATGTATTTATGAATCTGAAAAGGGGTACCGTGCAGGAGCTTAGGACAGAGGCGAAAGAGAAGGCGCACAGCGGAGTGTTCGGACGGAAAAAGCCCTGTCAATGGTTTTGTGGAAAGACAAACCTCGTAACCAAGGTTATATACGGGTTCGTTTCAATGCCCAAGGCAGAGCACGGGATTGGTTACTTAGAAAACTGTGCTCCCAGTGTTCACGGTGGGCCAGCTTATCACCGGTGTCCCTGTTTTCGTGCCGGCTGTCCTGGCCCCGGTAAGCCGACAGCGTGCGGTGCGGCCGGAGACAGCTTCGCAGTCTCTCTTTACGCCTCCGCGGGAAGAGGAATGCACACCGCTCGCCCGGATTCACGCAAAGTATGTGTTTGAACGCTCTCCAACTGCGCTGCTTCCCTCTGCGTTGCTTCGTGCCCAGACACCCTCGCAACCGTTGTACGACATAGCTTCGCACACAGGTAGACCTAAAAAACGGACGCTGGTCCTAACACACGAGCACCCCAGACGACAGATTTATTCCGCGAACTTGTCCTTATAAATGGATACGCGACCGAATCGGTTGCTCCATGCCCACGACGTCTTTTCTCAGGGGAGACATGCATATATATATATATATATATGTTGATGAACCGTCCGAAGCACGGCGAGTTAGACGCGTGGAATCTTCGGAGCTCCGGTGTAACAGCCTGGGAGACAGCGAGCGGCCGGTGGCTTTGGGTTCCTCCAGACTGAGCCGGAAAGCATGTGTTTTCTCTTTCCGCGATTTCACGGTTGACCCGGGATGAGCAGAGGAGCGGACGGCGGTCACCGCTGACTGCATGGGTTCTCCGGTGATGCTCACGAGGCCGAAGCTCTCGACACTTCTTCCACATGGAAGCACGAGGACTGCGGAAGCACAGCAGAAAGAGAGTCTCCCGCCCCTTCCTTCCCTCTGCCTTTGTGCCCCAGAGCGGCCTGGTGGCTGCGGAGGCCTTCGATCCAGTCGCGTGAGCACGCGTGGGAGGCTTCGAGCTGCGACAAAACAACGCAAGGCGACAGGACTCCGACCTGTATGCACACTGCGTGCGGCGATCCCGGGCAACATGCAAGCGCGTGCCAACCTGCCAGAGAGGCTTTTCGCCACATATGGCAGGCCTCGAGACCCGGGCACGCAAACCGACACCGCCTCCTGATCGACAAACTGCGACTCAGACGTGCGACTGCAGCGCAAGACCAACTATGCATTCGTCCCAGCCTACGGTGCATCAAGCACCGATCGCTGTGTGAGTGGCGGGTCCACGCCTGAACACGTGAAGGGAACCATCCATTTGGTCGTAAACGTGAGCACGCGTTACAGTGAAAACACATTTCCAGGCGGGCATCTCGAAAACCCAGAGAGCGCTACAAAGTTTCCTTCGTCTCGCACCTTGAGAAGAGCCTCTGCGATTGCCCGCTGGACGTGGAACGGGAATCCTTCTGCTTCGGTCGCGGCGCTTCCATCTGCATGCTGAAGTCGCCGGGAAACGGACGCGAGAACGCCTTCATGGCGGTAGTCGAGACCAGCCAGGCCTTGCAGGAGTCTGACGATGTCACAAGGATTGAACCGTTCCATCTGGAGACGGCAGCAGAGACGCGAATCAGAGGAACATCAAGGGAATACGCGGCATAAGAGCGCGCAGGGACGGACGTGTGTGGACGCCATCTTTGTGCAGACAAGAAACGACGGCGAAGAACCCCGGGGGGCAGAACCGCGCAAGCACCCGAGGAGGGAGACACGGACACACAGGAAGGACGAAGAAAAAGCAGGAAAGGAGAGAAGGCAAAAACCGAAAGCATGCACGACCCCGTGGAGGGACCTTGGCGTCGCCTGTGCGACGCAGTGGGGACGAAAAAGAAATAAAGACTCCCAAGGAGTCCGACGCAGCAGCTTGCGTGAAGGAAGAGCAGAAAGCGCGACGGACAAATGTGACAAAGCGGAAGGAAAGCACCGACGCATGCTGCGTTCGCAGTGTCTCGAGAAAAACGCCCCCGATGTGCGTCTCGCCCTTCTCTCTCGAGCTGCCTGCTTCCCCTCTTACTTCACGAGTGGCGAAGTCGCAAAGGTCTCTGATCAGCTGGCGCCTCGCGTGCCCGCCCGCTTCTGCGCTTCGTTTCTGCGAGACAGCCAGCGTAGTCTCTCCAGAAGACGACCGGAAAACAGAAGGATCAACTGGGTCTTCTCCGTGCTCTCCAGTCGTCTTGCCTAGAGCAAAGGTGAAGTTTGCGACGTCGCGCGGTGTCCATTGAGACTGATCTTGCGCCGCCATCGCCTGCAAAGGAAGCGGGGCACATCCGAGAAAGATGCACCAGCAAGACAGCCTCTTGTGAAACCGACGGGAAACACAGGAGACTCCACCTTAACGCGGAGACCAGGATCTGTCGACACGAGCCGGATATAAAAAACGGAGAACACAGGACGCCCGCTGAACAGGCAGAAACACACACACGACTCCTGAGAACGCCACGATACACCCCGTTCAAGTGTTCATCGTGGGCGCGCCTGCACTGTCTCATCGCTCGCGGCGAGAGACTCGCGAAGACCTCGATTGGCCATGGGATGGCGAGAAGTACCAGACAGACCGCCTCCACGTGTTTTGTTGCGCAGACACACTTTCGATCCTCCGGCTGTTTCTATCCTCTCGTTCTGCCGCTTCCTGCCTAGGAGAGAGGAGGTGAGTCGCTGGATGTGTGCAGCACCCGAGACTTCTGTGATCGACGAGCAAAGAATCTTCGGACGACACCAAGTGTCGCTCTAGCTCGCGACCCCTCGCGCTGATGCTGTCTCGCGTGTCCTGTTTTTCTCGCAGCGCGAGAGCAAAGAGAAGACGAACCGTGACGGCGACTTGGAAGAGAGGAGCGCGCCAATCGGGGTTCCCCACGACCCGGACCAGAGGAAGGACGGCATTTGCGATTTCTGCCGCGGACCCAGTAGATCGTAGCCTGTGGGAGACGCAGACCAACGGAGGCCGAGAAGACAGAGCGAGTGGCAGCGGCAGTTTTCGAGGCGAGATATCGAACCCGAAAAGAACCCGCACGGGGTGAGGCCTATAGTTCCGGACCCTTCACGGCAGATGCGAGAAAAAAGGAGGGACACGATGGCGACCTAACTCGGGGAAAGGCCGAGCGAAGCCACGGAGCCCCGCGAGCGAGCGAGGTCTGCGTGAACAGATAAACAGAAGGACAAAAAAACGAGCGAAACAACAAACGCGGCACACGCCCCGGACGCACTGAAAAGAGAGACCGAGGTGCTGGAGCCCAGCCCGTTAGCTGGCGCGGGGAGGGGGGTGGAGGGGGGTGGGGGACAAAAGGAGACAGCAAAAAGTGGAGCACACGTCGAAAAGTGGACGAAGGAAGGTGAAGTCTGCAGGAAATGAAGGCCGAGAGAAGCGACGGAAGACCAAAAGACACGCGAGACTCACGTGGCTGCGAGTCCTCCGCTGATGTCGCTCCAAAACGACGCCATGCCAAATGCCTCGAGGAGACCAGCAGCCTGCGTCACAGACCAGCATGCCTCAGCGCGGAAAAACCATTTCATGCGAGGGAGAGTTTGCATGCTCCTGCCCATAGTATGACTTGCATGCGTCCCTGAGTCTCTGGCCGCCTTCGGCGAGAAGCGGCAAGACGGGTGTTGAAACAAGCTAAAACAGACACCTGTCGTCTCCACTCGCGCAGACCGGCCATACACCCGACCTGGTTGAGCGCACGTGATAGACAACCCAAGAAAAGTTGGGCACTATACATGCCGGAGGCTCCGCCGGCTTCGCTGTATCACCCCGCGAGCTGAAGGAGGCGACGTTTTCAAGCAAACCCGGGGGCGAACTCGAAAAGGAACCTTCTTTCAGCCAGAGGCGCGAGAGGATCAAGCAAAGAAAGTTCGAGTTTTTAGCTAGGACATCACCCCGGCGAACAACCTCCACACCAGAGGCGTGCAGACTCTGCATGGGGCATTCTCTGCATCCGCGAAAGACAGAACTCGCTCAAATCCTCCGAAAACGCGAATCCTACCACTGCCAGGTGGAGCACATGGTGGCTGGGGGCGGCGATCGCATTTGTTGCCACTAGACGGCCAGCGTGCGTCAGGAGCTGGGACGCGACGGGAGAGTGTGAAACGCGAAACCCGAGACGGCTGAGCGCTAACAGGCAGAGAACGAGCTAAACGGATACACTTAACGTGGACAGGAAAGAGCCAGGTCCCCGGTACCCGGTGAGGGGGGACAACGAGAAGCAAACGCACACAGGAACGTTCTTGCGCGGGACATACGCGGAGACAGCCCTACACGTGAAGCGGATGACGATTGGCATCCCCACGCGCCGTTCGTGACATACATCTCGATACAGATACATGCACTTGCACGTATAGTTGTATCAGTGTGGATATATATGTATGTAAATGCGTCTGCCGGCATGCACACGAATGTATTCATTTGTACACGCATGGACACCAGGGAGATTGGACGGCGAGACCACAGGAGAAACCTTGGCGTGTGAGCTTCTGCTCTTTCGGCGGAAGTGGCAAGAGCACGCTTGGGGGGGGGGGGATGGGAATTCTTTGTCGAAGCGCACGCCGTCCACACGGTTTCCGTTTTCAGCAAACGCACCTGTACAAACCAGAATGGCATCTACGGGTTCGAATTTCTCGATATTTGGCTTCACCAGGACGTCGACGAGGAGTTTCACGCGCGGGTGCTCCACGCGGAGATTGCCGAGAGGTCCCAGCACGGAAGCGACGTAGTTGGCATGGATGACGCGCCTGTGTCGACAGGGTAAGAGATAAGGTGTGCGGGAGAGAAGAAGCGCTCTTTGTTTTTTGGGACTGGGCGGGTACGTGTAGACCCCACAGGTCTGGAAGCGCACGAGGAAACCTCCACTTTTGGGTGGCGAGATTGCATTTGACACCGGTTAGTCAGCTGGTAAATCCCATGCACCGGCTGGAGGCGACGCGAGAACAGGGTGACCCGAAAACGCGCAAGACGGACCTAAGGAAACCAAACTGGATGCGCGTCTTGGACGGCCGACGCCTCTCCCGAAAACACAAAAGGCGAGACACCAAGGCCGGCCAGGCAGCTTAGAATTTGAATTCACACAGGGACCGACGCAGGATTGGCAGTTCTCGGGGAAGAGAGGACTCCGAGACTGCAGAGAGAGAACCTCCAGCAGCCCTTTTCTGTTGTGAGAGATTCGACCGACGGCGAGAGCCACACACTTCGTGCCACAGCTCGAAGGGCCGAAGCATCTGCGACGCTGTGAAATGCACGTCGAGATGGTGCGGAAACCAGAAGGCAGCAAACTGGCGACCAGAGAGAAGAGCGGGGAACACGGTGTCGAGAGGACGCAAGCCGAATGTCACGGGAAAAAGCAAAGTGTGGCAACTTCAGAGACGCTGCTGCATGAAAGAACGCTCGGCTCACGAGTTGCTGATGCGCAGAAGCTGGTCGATGAACTCGCCAATCAGCGTCTGGTGGCGGACGCCAACTGCCCCGAAGGCCCACACTGCAAAGACAACCCACAAAAAGCGCTTTTGCACGAGTCCTCCATATTCCGCGAAAAAAAAGGTGAAGGAGTCAATCCCTACCTCGACATCTGCAGCGTCGGGGGAGGTGAAGAGCGAGCGGCGAGAGGCAAAAGGACGGATAAACCAACACCGAAACACGGTTTTCGCAGGCGCAGAACGGAAACGCCGAGGACATGTGCATGCAAGGATTTCCCAGCTCGCCGAGCTCGAGAGATACGCACAGGGGGCCACCACAGCAAACTGGTAAAGCACACAGCGGGGTTGCCTCGAGTCGCAGAGCGCGCGTGAAAGAGATGGCATTTCGCACAAATGCGGAGTTGTGGGTTCTACCACAGAGCACAGAGACCCAGCGCTTGCAGGCGCCGGAGAAACAGAGAGGGGGGAGGAAGCACCCCTCTTCAAGGCTCGATGTTTACACACTTGCAGACAAACTGTGTACCTTTGCGCATGTGCAAAGGTACATTTTGTGAGATACTCTCGGAACCATTGACCATTTCCATCTCCATTTTGTCGAAGCCCTTCGGAGCACGATCCACGTTACGTTCATGGAGTTTTGTCGTTCAGGATGAGGCTACAGATGCGCCATACACGAGCGTCGGAAAGAAAAAAACGGAGAGCGACACCAGAACAGTCGAGACCCGCACAAAGCCAGAGCAGCCAGAGAAGCAAGCGGGTAAAGGACCAGACGCCGGTACCATGAGAGAAGTGAGTCCACGCACAGAACGTTTCCCGAACCTCCGGCGATGTTTCTGTGTGAGGCGCGAAGAAGCAGAGTTTCGACTTACGAATCATCGACACATTGTGTTCGTTCATGCGAGAACACTGTCGAACTGCAGCGTCTCCCAGAATCGAGTAGAACTGGAGCTCTCGGTACCCCAGACGCGCTGCAGCGTTCACTGGGAAGCCACAAAACAACCGCAGGGTTTTCGCGTCAGGACTTCTTCCGTGGGAAACTCGACACACCACCGCGGCTTCCTGGTCCGGAAAAGAGAGAACAAGAGCGGGGAAAAAGGAGAGCGAAACAAGCACCGCCCACGAATGCGGTGGAATCGTTCTCGCTCGCCACGGCGGTGAAAGGGGTTAGGGTGATTGCCACCCTAACCCCTTTTTTTCGAGAAGCGGTGGGCTCTGAAGCCTCCCTCCTGCCACGAAATCGCCGTCGCTCCTTTGTGCCTCTCGTCCATCCGCCTCGTTTACCATCTTCTTGGGGCTCGTTTCGGGTGTTTCACATGGGCTGTTCTGTGTCGGCGCGTTTTGGTTCGCTGCCTCCGTCTGTCTTTATGTGTGCGTCTTCTTCGTTTCCATTCGTTAAGCAACAAAGCAGATAGCTAGCTATCGCTTCGGCTCTCTCCTTTCTCCGTTAGCCTTCCTGTTGCGTCTTCCTGCGGTGTCCTCCTCTTTTCTTTCTTCCAGTGTACCTTGCTCCTTCCTAGCTTACGAGCCATTGCGCAGTCGATATGGTTGAGGTTCTTCGCTTCACTCAGAAGACGGAGACAGCTGCGCTCGACGGCTTCGCTGTCTCGCATGTTCAGCCTCGCCATGGCGTTCACTGCAAACAAACAATGCGTCGGTGCATAACGCTGCTCAGCCCCATCTGCCTGGACGGGCGGCGAGGCCTCGTCAGGCACCACAGATTCACAAAACCACAGACGCATGCAGTCATCACCGCTACGCCACTGAGAAAGCGGGCCGTCCACGGTTTAGGGTTCAGGGCGCTGGTGGAGAGTTGCTTGGCACTCCGCAGGCACCACTGCAGGCGTGCGTGGACGTACAGATGACTGCCGTGTTGCGGAGGGAGTTGTGAGGAGCCCAGGCTGCTGTTTCGCGGCTGAGACACGCGAACAGCGTTTCGTGGTGGAAGACTTTGGCCGACGAAAAGGCATTCAAAATGAGGGAAATGTGCTGGCCATCCGCGTCGTGGAGAAGCTGAATGCATGCAGGAGGAGGGGAGCCGACGCCGAATAAGGGAAACAGCAGGCGACAAAGACACGCCAGAGAACCCACAGAGCGACGAGAAGGGGGAGACAGACGAGGAAGCGAAAGGACAAAGACGAGACGCACACTCTCGGAAGGTTCACCCGGATCCGGAGAGGGGAAACAGAGACGAATTCGACGCATGACGAGAAGAGGCGAGCGCAGGACGGCACGGAGAAGAGAACGTTCAGGTGCATACCAAAGGGAGACGAAGCAAAAGCGAGAGAAGGCGTTGAGAGAACGGGGCGAACGACAACCCGCGTTTCAGAGGTACTGGGAAAATCTAACGACTTTGGCAAACATGCACATGGAAACCGGATGAGGTATCCGTGAGGCGCGTACAAACGCTTCTTCACCAAGGAATGGCCGTAGCTCTGCGACAGGATATCTGCAAAAACCTGGCCAGGTTTTGCACACATGTGAGACAAGGAAGCAAGGCGCTCCCGAAACCCCTGCAGCGTCGGTGCGACCGACAGGCGAGCTTGGAAGAGCAAGCACGGGAGAGACAAGGCGAGGAAGGGGGGAGCAGAGATAGAGAGAAGCCGATCACGAGACGAGCTCTTCCACAACGCAGTCAACAACTCGAGAGACACCGCGGCTTGCCGAAACAGGTGGCAACGCGCGCGTGGTGCGGGCACACTGCACGGGCGTTGTCCAGCGACGCCGACAGCCGATAATAGACGAGAACGACCATGACCCTTGAGGAAGCATAACAGTCTACGTTTTCCCTGTCCCCTCCGCGGCGAAACGTGCGTCTCCTGTTTCGATGTAGCCCCTGCGCTCCGTGTCGCACACCGTGTCACCCGTTGAGTCTTACATGCGAGATCGCGTCTCCAAATACACCCCACCACCGCTTTGCGCGCCTTTCGGCTCCAGCATTTTCGGACTCGGAAACGAAGCCTGCCTCGCGCCTTCTGTCTTCTTTCCGCTGCGCAGAGAACCGCGGGGACTTGAGAGGGATCAGTCGACTCGCGTGGTTCGCGAGCATGGCGATTTCTGCCGGCCGCAGGCTGGGGACGAGGTGCAAGGCGTCGTCGAGGATCGAAGTGAGCTCTGGATATCTGAGGACGCCCAGGGAAGAAGCGAGGGACGGAGCGTCGAGAGACAAAGGCAAACGGGAGGAGAACGAGGCAGATACAAAGGTAAAAGAGAAGAAACAATGGCGGGGCAAGGAGGGCGAACGACACCCTAAAGGGAAGACAGGTAAGACGGGACACGGGTGTCTCAGGCAGTTGGGTGTTCCGGAGACAGGGAGAGTGCAACCTCTGGCGTCTTTGCACCCGCAGCTGCGGTGTATGTACACTTCGCGAGACGCCTCTGAGGTGCCGTCACGGCTCCACACAGACCACTGGGCAGCGAAAGGTTGGCTGGGGCATCAACTCAGCAAGACGAGGAGAAAAGACCGAGAAGCGAGCAGAGTAAAGAAGACGCGAGACACAACCCGGAGCGAACATCAAGCAGGGCGAACTGGAAAAGCACGGGAACAAAGAGAAAGGCAGGCACGTATGCACTCAAACGCGCGGTGCTCCTCTCTGCGCGTCCATTCGGGCATAGCTCCGGTGGATTCATTAACAGAGCACACAGAGCGGAGCTTAGCGATGCGGGCACCGGACGGAAGCATTCGAGACGGACAGAGAACCACCCCCGGAGAAGAAGACACCTCAGAGGGCCGCGCGCGGATGAATGTTAGAGCCCGGAGGAGCGACAGAGGTGACCCACAATCCGCGAGGCGAACCTTACCTTTTCTTCCGGTAGAGAAAGTGGAAACTTTCTGTCCACTGATCCACGACTTCCACCGTTATTTGCCGCGTGTGTCGGACCCACCAAAGCGCCTCCCTGACCAGCGCGTCCTCCTCGCCTCCGGCCTCTCGCTCGCCTTCCCTCGTGGTGCACCCCTGTGGATCGTGCGCAGCAAAGCTCGACGCCGGAAGAGAAGCGCGAGACGCAGGCGGCCCTCGACGCCACTCAGGGCGGGCTAACGCCTGGAAAGGAGACTTCAGCGTCGGATCAAACGGCGAGAACAAACGCGAGAAAGGCGCGTCTGAATGCCGCACCGACCCCTGCCGTGTGTTTTTTGGTGAAGACGCCCCCGGAGACGGAGACGCCCCATGGCTGTGCATGGCTCGGCTGCACCAAAGGAGACACCCCGAGGAAGAAGAGACACAGGCGAGAAGCGACAGCGAGGACAGAGGAGAGACAGAGGACGAAGGCGGGCAAGGAGGGGAAGGAAGACGGCGCGAGAGGCACCGAGGCAGACACGAAGGCTCAGCAGAAGAGACAGCGGCGAGTGGCCGACAGGCGCGAGTTTTCGCCGGGTTCACATACGGAGAGTCCCCGGAGGGAAGGCGTTCCTCACACACCAGAGAAGAGGCAGCCGGTCTCGAGAGATGCGGGGAAATCTGCTGGATCCTCCGGCGAGCGCAAGACGCCGGTACAGAAGAAGATGGGGAAGAATAAAGTGGACGGCTAGAGGAGACAGGAGAAGCGGCCGGGGAGCAAGGAAAGAGAGTGTGAAGCGAGAGGAGAGACGGGCGAGAGGAAGAAGGCGCGCGGGGCGCGCTGGTACAGTCGACGGAGCATGGCCACAGAGACGCACGATTGGCGAACGCAGAAAACGACACACAAGAGGAAGACAAGCACCTACGCGGCTGAGGGGAAGGAGAGAAGAAACCGACCAATGGGGCACTCGTGGGCGAACCAGAGAACGTGGGAACAGCGGAGAAAGGATAGGAACTGACGGGAGGAGAGCAGGCTGAAGAACACTCCCTTTTTCTCTGGTCTCGGACTTCCTCAGCGGACGTTCGCGTTACTGCCCTGTGACGGTTTGCTTCTCCCACCGCCGTGCGGAGGCAAGACTCGCGCTGACCTTGCCGCCACCGACTGTTTATGACTGGGCGTCCAGAGAGTCCTCTCCGCACTTTTCCCGCGATCTTTCGGAGAGGCGCTTGAGAAGAAAACTCCGAGGAAACGTTCGGCCTTCTCACCTCGCGGACCACGGCGCGGGGCAGACCAACGTCGGCCTTTCCTAATCGGACGAGGCCGTTAGCGCTTGCCATCTGGGGGCGAAAAAGGGTCGGGCGAGAGACCGGGAGGGAGGAAGGGACGACGTGGGCGGGAGGAGAGGTAGCAAAAGTGAAGAGGCGACTGGGGCTGAGGAGGAACGGGGCGAAGCAAAGGGGAAGGAAAAAGGCTACGCGGAGAGTCCAGTGCTGGAGGCGCGAGTGTACGCGAGGAGCAGAGAGCGTCTGTCCGTGGAGAATAGCGCGAGGGAAACACGAGAAACTGCCAGGAGAGAAAGGAGAGTGAGGAACAGCGAAGACGCGCCGACAACGGCAGAGGAGACAAAGGGGATCCGGGAAAGGTCAGCAGTCCTGGTTGGCTAAAATCCCCAGAGCACGCTCACGAGGCTTTCCGCTGCCCCGATTTGGAGAGAGAAACAAGAGAGCGAAAACCGACGAGGGAATACAGTAGAAAAAGCGACGGAATTGTTGGATACGCGCCGTTCGCTGGTGTATCGACAGCGATGCATTTCTCTGCGTGCGCGACTTGACCTGGCGCGGGGCAGCCCCAAGAAGACGAGTGTGCTGCTTCCAGCAGGGACCCTCCAACACCACCGCGTTCCTTCTTCGTCCCAGCAGAATGCAGAAAGACAAACGCGAATCAGAAGAGGCGACCGTCAGAAGGTTCTTCGCTGAAAGGAACGAGAGAGACGCGCACGCCCTGTTTTTTGGCCGGCGAGCCCCGATGGGGCCATTGCCACACACTGCATCGATAACGTGGGTTGACTAGCTCTGTCTGGTTGCGCTAGGCGAGAGAGAGGAGGCAGAGGAACGTGAAACCCGAGAGACCCGTGGAAGCAAGAGTGCTGTGCCTGTTCGTTTCCGCCTTTCCCGAGTGCGAAATCTCAGACAAAACGAAGGGAGATGTCGTGTGGAGGGTCGAACCTCGCTCGACAAGGCAGTCGAAGCGGCAACGCGCACACGCACAAGGTTGTGTCAACTTCTCTCCGGAAGCTGCGCCGCGCTGAGCACCGCAGAGTTGCGTGCGTCTTCCGCTGTATATAAGTCGAATCCGCCCGGTGAAGGGGGATTCTTTTCCCTCCCTTCCAGGGGGGTGTGTAGTGACAGAGAAGAACGAGAGAGCGGGGACGGGGCGCTTTAGCTGATTCACACATTGCGTGCGCTGGGAGACGTGGAGAGACAATCCGATTCAGAGGCGGGCTGGTGACACCCACCTGACGTCGATTTTTTCAGGAGGGAACTCGGCTGTTGCCTCTCTGGATTGGATATGGCGAGAGAGTCGAACGTCTTTTTTGGTGTCTTTTGCGCCGTTTCGAACCGTTTGTCGTAGAGCTCGTCCTTTTCTGCGGACTGGAGCGCAGCTGTTTCTTTTTGACGTGACAGTTCCCGGTTTAAAACTTTTCGCCAGCCGCCCGGCTCTCTCTCCCCGTCCATCCTCGCGACTCGCCTCTAGGTAGAGCGCGGCGGCAGTGCTTCCTGCGTTGCAAGGAATCGAGGAAGGTGAACGGCAGCTTTTTGCATGGAAGGGTTCGGGGTTGGGAATCCATCTCCTGGCCCATCTCCCGCTCTAGCGAAAGAATTCGTCTACAGCTCTCCTGTTGTTTCCTCCGCGAGAATGGGAGAACGGGGCGCCGAACCGCACGCCGGGGCATCGTACTCTCTCTTTTCTAGCACAGAGCAGCACGGCTGCGAAGGAGCGTGCAAAATTTTCAGACTTTTTCTTGCATGTTTAAACAGGCCTTTCCGCTTCTCACCTTCTCCTGTGACGACCTCGTGGCCTTGTGTTGTGGAAGATGAAAAGCGCTGTAATTAGTAGAGTGTGACCGTCGTGCCCTTCCGCCTAGTCGCTTGTCGCTTTCGGACAGGCTAGTAGTACGGCCACAACCGGGGCCGTCGTTGGAGAGAAAAAACTGGGGAATGCCGACTCTCCCGCGTCTTCGGAGTCCGACAACCCTCTTTTGGAGCACGGGCTGAAGAAGCTGGTTTTTTCTCAGGACTTTGCTTTTGCAGTTAGCCTGTGTGACCATGTGACGAGGCCGTCACCGGACGAGGCGGTTTCCCCCTGTGTGGCGCAGGGCGCGGCACAAGTGGCCAAGGATTTGTCCGGTTTTCCTTGCCTCTTTTTTTCCACATCCTCTCCTTTCCTCTCTCTTTTTCCCTTCCGTCGTCTCCTTCCCTTCCGCCGCCCAGTCCTTCGCTTTTGGGAGTGCCAGGCGCCAAGTTCACTTGCCGATTTGTTGGTTTTCCCGCTGCAGCCCGATGCTGTCTCAGCACCGTGTGCACGTGTTTCCGAATTCCGTTCACGATTCACGCGCGAAGGCGGCCAATTTCCCCGCTTTTTTTCTCAGTTATGCCGCACGGCACGGAGATTCCCATGGAAACTCCCACTGCGACGGGCAGCAAAACACGGACGGTCCCTCCCGAGAAGATGGCGAGCGCCCCGCGGTCAGCGACAACTCCCGCCTCCGGTGCGTCTTCGGCTGTTTCCTCTCTCGACTCTTCTCTGCACGAGACGTCGCCTTCTCGAATTTCCACGGCGCATTCTCGAAGTCGGCATTTCTCAGTGCAAATTTCTCCGCTGTCGGAGGCGTCTCCCGACAAAGACAGACAGGGCGATGGGAGGTCGGTTTTGCCACGCACCTTGGGAGAAACGCCCTTAGAAGCCGAGAGCGATTCTTCCGGAGAAACTCTGGAGCCGAAAGACGAGGAACGGAGAAACACGCGAAAACCTCGCCGAGGAAGCGCGACCGGAGAAGCGGTGCTCGATGAAATTTCTTCGTCTCTTTGCGAAGACGCCGTTTCTCCGCAGCACGTTTCAGCCGATGCAGAGAGTGGGTCGGCTTCTCCCGCCGGGTCCAAACGCGGAAGAGGAAATCCAGCCTTGTCAGAGGCCACAGAGACGCCTGAAAGCCGCCAGCAAGAAGGCGCGTGTGGGAATATGGATATGGAGGGAAAAGATGGGACTACGTCGCCCGAAACACTCCAGTCGGACAGTCCATCCGCCGCCGCGACTCCGAACCAGATGTCTGGAGGTAGCGTAAGCGAGGGAGGAAAGACTCGGGATGCCCAGGCCGATTTGACTGTTTCTGAAAAAGCAATGACACCGAATCGCTTTCGATCGCCGTCACCCGGTCCTCCGGCTCACGGAGACGCAGGCGGTTCCAGTGTACATGCAGCCAACTCAGGTCGCTCTTCGCCGAGACACGGCCCCGGCTCCGCGAAGCAAGAGGGCGGAGTCGCGGTGAAGATGGAAAACGAAGTGCAGGAGGATGAGGCGAGCTGCAGTCTGTCTTCGGACACGAGACCCGTGTCGCCTTCGCTCCATTCTGCCGCTGCATCGGCCTGTTCCTCTCCTCTCATGGGGTATCAGGCTCGCGCGCGGCGCGCCTGCCGGCGACCGGAAGCGTCGCCGCCGACTCTCAGCCCGTCGGGCGGCAGCTCTCGGGAGCCGTCCAGTCCTGGCGAGGCCGACCTCGTGAGTCAGTCCTACGTGGGCTCCGCATCTGCCCCACCCGATGGCGAGAAGCCGAAAGTCGCGCGTCCGATTGCGGCGGGAGACAAGCCGGGGGAGCCTGGCCGGCCGGGCGTGGCAAAGGGCGGCCGGAGTGTGGAGGCGGGCAAGGAGAAACGTGCCAACGGCGTGTCTTCTGGATCGCTCGAGGGGAGTCCGGCTGCCGACTCCCCTGCAGGCGAAAACGGCGTCTCAAAAGGAGAGCCCGCGGCAGACACACACAAAAAAGCCGTGTGTGATGGGGACGACGGCGACGGCTCCAAAGGCCCTGTCCTCGCTGAAAATCTCTCGCTCTCTGCAGAGGGCGTGCGCGGGAAGGTGGCCGACCACGTCAACGGAGTCGCTGACGGGCTGCTCCCGAACGCCAAGCGGAGGCGACACGGATCCAGGAACGCTCGGCAGAGCCCGTCAGCAACGTCGACTTCCCCTTCGTCGGCTCACCTCGGCGCCACGAAAGCGGAGGCTGCGTGTTCGCACACGAGCGCACCCGCGAGTGAGCGCCTCGCCTGGCCCCCCGAGGCGTCTGCAGCCAACCCGGCGGAGAAGGAGCAAGAAGACGGGAGGCCCCAGGCGACGACAAACCGTGATGCGTCGGCCGCACACACCGACGGAGTCAGCACTGGCGTGGCGCCGGCGGCCGCGTCTGTGGCCGGTGGACCTTCCGGGCCCCCTTCTGTCTCGTCTCTCTCTGCTGGGTCGCGTCCCACTCGAGAAGGCGCCGCGACTGCCGTCTATTCGGGGTCGGGCATGAGCACTCGAAAGCGGCGAGCCCAAAGCGCGGCAGCTGCCGCTGGCGCGGCGGCCGGTGAGACCTGTGAGGGCTCGTCTCCCGGCGGCGAGAAAGGCGGCGGGTCGGCCGTACGCGATGGAGCAGATCCGACCAGTCCCGGTCAAGTGTGTGTGGACGCGAAGGCGTCCTCGAAGAAAGTCTCGGGCCATGTGGCTGGCGGGAGTGCAGAGAAAGGCAGTGCAGGCGTGGGGGGCGTGGCAGCGTCCTCGAGTCTCGGCGGGACGGGGTGGAGCAGTGGCGACCCGACGGCGTCGCTTGGGGCCATCTCAGACCCTGGGGCAGCGGCGCGCTTCTCAGCTCGGCTTCGCCAGCGACCAGGAGATACACGAGCGGCGCTGGCCGCACGGGCTTACCACGTCCTGCCGGTGCCTTCTCCGTACGTGAACAACAAGGTCCGGTGTTGCTGCTGCGGATCTGGCGTCGGCTCTTCCACGGTTCTCTTGGGGGGTTCGGGGCTCGGGCCCGAAGAGCCGTCTCTGGCGGCGCATGGAGCGGGGACTTTCGCGGGGGGTGCGGGGCCCGAAGGACCAGCGGTCGGAGACCCGAGCGCGTCGTCCAGTCAAGCAGTTCCTCCAGACGGCGTCCTCATTCTGCCGCGACGTATCTCTGCAAGTGCGTATAACAACCTCGAGATTCGCGCGCGCTACGACATCTGCCAAAGACGGATACGGAAAGTCGAGGCGTGGCTTCAGATGATCGAGGAATGGTATTTCGGCGCGGCGGCGCCAAGGTGGCAGAGCCTGCACCAGCAAACCGTTCAGCAAGAGCTCGTCGCGGCTGTGAATTCGACTAAGCGAAGTCGACGAATCGAGGCTGTCAGGGGAGGCGGAGACGCCTCGGCGGGTCTCGTCGAGGCCCCCGCCCCCATGTCTCCTCCTCCCTGGGCCGGCTCTGGAAGTTCAGGGACAGGCAAAGGTTCGACGGACTGCGGGAAGTTTGGAAGTGGGGGTACGTCGGGTGGGAGCAGTAGTGGCATCTACGGGATCTACTCCGATGGAGGAGGCGCTTTAGGGGCAAGTGGCGGAGCGAGCGGGGCGGGCTCTTTGTCTTCAAGAGGGTCGACCTCGAACAACTCAGCTGATTCCGGCAATGTTGGGGTAGTCCGAGAGGGGCGTGTGAACCCAGAGGGAGGCCTGTCAACCACAGACAGCGTCATCTACGCCCTCATTGTCAGCAACAATGTTGGGCGGAGTACAGCCGCAGGTGTCTTCGGAGGAACCCATGGGATGGGAGGCGGGGGCGGAACTGGCGGAGACTCCGGGCGGGGAGACAGCAGGGATTCTGGTGCTTCGAGTGCAACAGGAACCACGGGTGGAGGGGGACGGAAAGGTGATGGCGGGTCTTCGCATGCAGCAAAGAATGCAACTGGCGGAGGGAAAGGAAGCCGAGGCGGAGGGGGGGGAGCGGCTGCAGCGCCACGGCTCGGAGCGGTAAAGTTAACGCCGTTAGAGCTCCTCACGTCGCCGTTAAGGAAGGACAATGTAATTGATCTCTGGGGACCGAAAGAAGTGGCGCTTTTCGAGGCGGGTATCTGTAAATACGGCAAAGATTTCAGCGCTCTTCAGAGGCTCATTCAGACCAAAACAACGTGCGAGATTGTCGACTTCTATTATCTGTGGAAACAAACGAACCGCTATCTGGCGTGGAAGCAACACCGGCACCTGTCCAAGACAATTCTTCACTCTGTGTTTGGATAAGACAGGCGACGGGGATGTGTGATCAAAAGCAGCGGCAAAAACCGGCCCGCTTTTCTCTTCCGTTTCTTGTCTCGTGAAACATCGTCCTACGGCACTCCTCCTTTCTCTCGAGTGACAGAAGGAGCGGCTTTTTGGTTGAAAGTGTCAACAGACAGCCGCGGTTCAACAAAGCAGGAAAAGAACAGATGGGGAGGAGGGTCCAGCAGGCAGTATCTTCGGTTGGTAAGTCGGCCAGGGGTGGGCGGGGGAGTGTAAGCGAGAAGGACTAGTGTTCTGCTATTATGTGCTGGTACTGTGGGACCAGGAGATTCAAGATGGTCCCGGTGTCAGCAAAGGACAAGGAAAGCTCTTTCTCCGGAACAGGGGAAAGGAGAATCGGGGGGAAAGGTCAAATTGAGCGTTTTTCGCGTGAACAAGGGACCGCTTCAGAGATCGTTAGACTAAGTGGAGACAGCACACGACGGGAACACAAGTGAAGGCAGTGAGGTGTGTCGAGATGGTGTGGCTAGCGAACGAAGCGAATTCATCGTGCGGGGACATAGCCTGGTGAATAGTGCAGGCGGAGTGCGTTTTACGTTGTCCGCAGCTTCGGGTTTTGTATGGTTTTTGAGCTCGCTTACGGAGAGGCAAGCAGAAAGAAATCTCGAAATGTTACCTTGACAAAAACGCTGCAGCGCCCACTGATACGGTGGCTGTCTACTTGTTGGTCCTGTTTTTCTCAAGACTACAAGAACCGTAATTATTGCTTTTTTTGTTTGACAGCTGACGTTTTCCCTTGGGCAGCAGTCAGTTCAATTCCCCTATGTACGTATGTGTAGAAAAAAGCGCGCATAAGGGGTTCGCTGCGGCTTATAGAGATGATATCGTGGGACGCATTTCTGATTTTTTGTAGGAAGCACAGGCAGAAGCGGGTTCACCTCCGTACAGAGCAAATAGCAAGGTCGAAACCAAACTGCTAGCGTTAACACCAGGGTGAAAGAGGGTGTTTGGAGACATTTTATTTGTAGGGGATTTCAGAGAGAAGCCAGCTCTGCGAAGAAATGTCTTATGTCGAGAACTCTTGAAAAAGTCTTTCCCGATGGCTCTTTCAGCACATCTCATCTTCTTTCATGCGTTGTTTCGAGTGGAGCGGGAGCGGCGGGTCCGCTTGCCGTGCACACATTCGGGTGTTTCAAACTCAAATCTCAGATAATAAACCTAGACTAATAAGGGAAGACGAATATTAACAAAGCACCGTGGCCTACCCTGACAGCTGCTGCTCTCGGACAATTTTTTCCTTCTCACGAGACCGTTAGTCACAGACACCAAATAACGTGGTAGCGCAAAACGATTCTTCAGAAGAGCTGTAATATAGCGAAACGCATTCTGTGTCCAACGGCGTGTATTCTCCAGCAAAGAAGTGCACTGTCTGATGTCAGACTTTTCTGAAACTGTAAAGTGCGAAAGGTGACGGAGACGGACTATCGGTCTCCCCGGTTTACAGCCTTCGATGCTCCTCGTGTGCTAACTGACAAAAGCACTGCCAAGTGCGCTCAATCGGCCCCATTCACCCTGGTGACGTGGCGAAAGAGCTCGAAATGTCCGCGGCTTTCGCCAACCACCGACAGTATTCCGAAACACTAAATCAAGGCAAAGTCCTCGTTCAGAGCGATTTGAGAGCGATGTGGGTTAGCTCCCTTGCTGCTGCTGCTGCATCTTTTCACATCGAAACGTTCTATCCCCCCACTTGCAAGAGACATTACCGGAACTGGCGCAGCGAACGCACTTCACTGTGGGAAAGTTCCTGGTACGCATCATGTAGTGGGCGGGTTTTACTGGGGGCGACCAGCTTCTGTTCTGGTGGAGCGTAACATGTCCTTGAGAAACAGTTGCAACTAACACCGAATCAAATATTCCACTATGCTGACATCGCTTTGGATCATTGTCAGAGGGATGCTGAACGTCATCAATCTTACTCAACTCGCTTCGTGGATGCAAGTCCCGCGGTAGGAAACCACAGATACATTGTGACGGTTGCCAGAAATTGCTCGTGCCCCTCAGTGCTCTGAGCAAGGTCATAAACTGAGAGTGTGCATTGACTCACCAAGTATAATTTCATGTCAGGGATTCTTTCTGGAGCCCCAGAGATATAGCTTGTGTCCTGTCAACGTCACTCGCCCGCGTTGCCCAATCTGTCCGCTGTGATAATGAGGTGAATACAGACAGGCGTTGGGGTTTCCACGCGAGGGAGCTCAAGGATCCTCCCACTTGCAGTCACATCTCCACAGGTACGCGGGGGCTCGAGGCACTTCAAAAACCACAATGGAAAAGACTGGCAGCAGTCACGTATGAGTGGCGTGGTACTTCATTTGGCCTCCGTATTAAGCCGGGAACCATTATTTCTACAGTATTCCCCAAATTGGACCGGCTACCTATAGATCGGTTCCTGGCGAGGAAAGGAGCCATACTGGCAAGATACATTATTTGCACGGCTTCAGTTCACCGATGAGGAGAATGCCGCCTGTGTACTCTTCACTGCTTTCCAGTGGCTTCGCAGAATCTGGAAAACTCTTGCAGCAAAAAGGAGATTCACAGTTGAACTGGCAAACCCTCCGGTGCCACAGCTGGGTACATCGCCCCCCTTGAGGTCACGCCAGCCATCGTCGAGAAGCGAAACGGATATACCTTGTACTTCCCTCTAAAAGTCAATGCATATCCTTGGACTGTAAGAACAAGCGTCTGATCAGCCGGTGCAGTTGACTTTTCTCATACATGCCCCGAAGCTAATTTGTTCGGGTATCACTGCCCTCCACCTCTGACTATGAACAACTGGAGGCGCTGCTTGTGTGAGCAGTCCATCTCTGCAGACGGTAAGGTTGCAAACTGTCAGCTAGAGGTAATCGACGCCTGCAACGGTCGGTAGTGCCCCTGTCCATTCAACGCTTATATGCCCACAGTCATACGCTACTATGCCTGCTCTTCAGCCCGTACGTGAAGCCATGACTACACTAGATACACCAATACAATCTTCTGTCCTTGAAAAACGTTTTCTCGCTTGCCGTCGCTGGGGAAGAAGCTCCAGACAAACAGATCAAAACATGACAAGCTTCGTCGCATCACGCGATCCTTCTGTGGGAAAAGAGAACCAGAAGCAGCCCCTCATGCAGCAAAAAGCCAGAACACCGAAGGCCCCATACAGTGTTGGGGCTGTTTCCCTCATGGTTTAGGTGCGGTCATCAAGCAGAGACCCGCAACTCGTACAGACCTTCCGCGGTGGCCCGGTGTGTTTCAACGAAGCGGGAAAACCTCGCAATTCTCCTGTGGTGTTCTCTCGTCGTGATTCTTTCCAGTGCACAAGGAACTCCGAGCTGTAGCTCACTTCCAAAGTGAAGTGACTTTCGCGTGCGTGTGACTAATTACAAGGAGGAAAAAGCACAGTGGTAACGGGGGTCCGCCAGAATGGGACCTCGGAAGTGAGGCCACGGCCCGGAAGAGTGCGGAATCTAAACGTGCTGGCGCATTGTTTAGTGGCGGAAAAAGAACCTCGGAGAGAACATTTTTCTGATTTCGTTTGTCCGTATCTCAAGGAACGGTATTCCCAATGGGCGAGACACAGGTTCTTTGTAGTTGCTTATACGTTTTCGTTCTCTTTTCACCACACCGTCATCAACGGATGTTCTCGGAAAAGAAACTGCTGCTGCCTTCGGAAGAAATGCTGATCCCACGAGAGAACCCTTGACGAATCTGCCTATACCACTGTGGGTATCGCTCTTCCTCGGCGTTACTCGACACTGTATGGAACACCGTTAATGTCTCACTCCTCAAAGTTCTGCTGGCACAGAAAGATCGAGGAGATTCTCTCGATTTTTTCTTTTTCCAGTAACATGCGGGGAAGAAGGGTGTGAAGGCAGAAGATGTGCACACAGGAAGGTATTTCCTAACTTTATGCGGCAGAGGGATCAAAAAGAATAAATCTTCTTCCCATCTACGACAAAAAGCAAGACATATGAGACTCAACCGGAGTGTGCTCCCACGCTCCCCCACTCTGCTTATCCTGTCCGTCCAAAAGCCTCAGTTTTTTTCCTAGCGGTTGAACAGATCAGACTACTGCGCTACACGTATTTGTGTGCGTTCTTCGAAGTGGTTGCTCCTTTTTCTGATGTCCGTGAAGTGAACAGTGTTAAGTGCTTTTTTTCATCTTCCTTGTGAAACATGGTTTCGATTGTTGCCTATCTTTCATGTTTTCCAGATTAAACGAGCTTTTTGCTCGTGCTCAGCGCTTTACCCCTTCTGCGTTTGAGTGCCCCCCATGGCAGTGAGAGCTATGGGAAGCAATCATGCAGAGATGATAAGCACAACCGTGTGCCGGTAGAAGCTCAGAACACGAGTGGAAGTTTCAGTAGTCAGAGGCACAATATCCTTTTGCTGGCACACGTGAATCGAAAGTCGGTGTGCTCCTGAAAAGTCCTCGTCCACCTGGACATGAGTCAGGAGGTAATCGCAGAAGCGGAAGAGCCACATAGGGAATAGCATACGTTATAGTTTTCCTTTTTAATCTCTCGACCCGGGTGTCTGATCCATCAGTTCATTGGACGCACCTGTACATGTACCCAAGTTCCAAGTGCTCATGTGACTGCTTGATTTGCCTTTTTTTCTCATCCATGATTCCTATTTTAGAAGGTGATGAACCCTGTTAGACTGCAACTCCACGCCAACAGTAACGAAAGACGTCAATGTGATTTTCTGTTCTCTACGGCACGGTTTGACGCAACAGAACATGACAACCTAACGCTGTGGGTTGGGACTGTTACATCTTTGTCGCCAGTTCTTTTCTGTTTTTTTTTTCGAGTTCAAGTGTTATCGCCCGAAAGTAGTGATCGGCGGGAATCAAGTAGCAGCAGGTGTGATAAGTTTTGTTCCGCAAGTGAATGTCCACAATTCTCTTCCTGCTATAATGACCGTTGCGGTAATCAAGCCTTCACAAATCACGCGTTCAGCCTTCGTTTATCGTGCGACCCAACAGTTGGAATATATGGGTGCGCTGAAATGCCGAAGAAAGGTTTCCGTTTTTTTGTGAATTTTTGGGGGAGTTGAAAAAGTCGCGCCTGGAGGGAAAACTGGGGACTGTGGAGTATCCTTGTGTGCAACACACCCGTGTCAACAAAAATATTTCTCTGCGAGTTGGTTCCAAAAACGGCTCGGATCCCCAGAAGTATATGCAGATCCCAGTAACACGTTCCATCACTTGATGAATCACGCCTTTCTCCCTGTGAACGGTAAAATTTCCCGTTGTGAATCAAGGCATATACGCTCGTGGAGCCCGAACCGTGTCGAGCTTGAATACAACGGAGGATCTGTTTTGCACCCAAGCAGGTTTGCGTTGAAGAAATTGACCACTTACTACCCACGTCGACATGCAGTTGCATAGAGTGGAAGTATACTGACTATGTGAACGATCTCGGACATTTGTTCGATCTTCTAAAACGAGTCATCAAAGGCTCCAGTGCCCAGCCGGTTCTGACGTGGACCAGCGCAGTTCGCATGTTTAGAGAAAAGGAGTATTGCAAAAATGTCTGACTCGCCTTCCTCTGTCCTCTCGACCCCTCTAAACCCAAACGTTTCTCGCTCTCCCCCCCTGTCTAACCTCACGCCGCCTTCTTCCCCTCTGCCTCAGTTGCCGTCCCGTCCACTCCTTGTAAAGTTAGCGCCGCTGTCGCCTCCTTCTCCGGCGCTTCATTCCAGTCGTCGGGCAACTGGAAGTGAGGATCCGCCACCAGTCGACGTCTTTGCTAACCGCGAAGCGAGTTCTTCGTATGCTCATCCGCGACGCCACAGTGATAGTTACATTCGCAAACCAGTCCGACGGCCGAGCAGCAAAGGCAACGGCAGCAACAGTGAGGCTATGCCCGACGAAACTACCGGCTCGGCTGCAGCCACTCTTCGTTCGTGTTGTCTCTCTCGTCAGGCTGCTGCCGCGTTCCATCGGCAACCGTTTCCCACCCCAGGGCGCCCGCCTGAGCCGGAAGGATCGTCTCCAGGCCAGCGGTACGTATCCGACGTTCGAGGTGTTTTTCCGGACATGAACTCTCTGACTGGCGACCTTTCCGGTGCGAATGCTGGCCCGAAGAGTTGGCGACCGCGTCATGAAGGGGGAGAGCAGTGGATAGAACCCACTGGCTCTTTCGTGCATTACCTTAAACACCCCAGTTCTGGGGCTGCGCCGGACAAGGATGGCAACCGACTTCACACACTTCCCCTCTTTCGTCTTCCGGGGGACGCACCTGCTCCTAACACTGCCGCCCCCTCGTCGGTGGGTAACTCAACAGGAGGCGGCGGAGGAACAACCGCAACAACCAGCTACTACAGTGGAAACAGTAGCAGCAGCAACATGATGACCGCAGACGAGGGTTCCGGTTGCGTATTCACGTCGCCAGCAGCTGCAGTGGCCGCGGTGGTGCACACGGGAACAGGTGAAGGCAGCATGGGATCGACCGGTGAATCGAAAGACGGCGAGGGACCTTTCAGCTGTCAGAGCATTGCTCAGAATGCGAATCGCAGGAGAGGCCGTAGCAAAACGTGTAGCGCAGTGCATCAGAAACTGCTGCAAGAAGCTGCAGGAACCATAGATGATGTGACCTCTGGAGATCCCCTACGGCGCGTACGCTTCAGTGTCGCGGATGAGTGGTGTGACGACGAAGGTCCCCGAAGAATCTTCCCAGGGGCTGGGCTCGGCATGACTGGGCCGCACTTTGGCGGGGACGGAGGCGCGTTGCTCGACTTCGCCAGTGGACAACTGACCATGTCCTTCGATGCAACCAGTGGCGGATTTGCCGCTGGCAGTAGCCTCGTACCGCCCAGCGACGCCTTCAGCAAGGGAGACTTCGCTTTCCTTCCCGACGCCCACACAAACATGTCCTGCTACTTCCACAGTTCCCACCCTTCCGTCAGTTACTGGTGCGCCCCTAAAGCGGCAGCCGCAGCAGCAGCGGCAGCGGCTGCTGCGTCTTACGAGGAAGGAGCTGGAGGGAGTCCGGACGATGAGGACGCAGGGGGTTCGAAGGGGATGTCCTACCGTTTACACACCGCTGGGGCACTGCCTTCGTCCGAAGCTTTTCGGCGTCCGAGCAGAAGTGGTTCCCGACGCAGTAGTGGTGTGAGCTACGCAGCCGCTTTGACCGCGGCTACGAACGGCGGCAGGAGAGGGTCCGAGCGTTTCGCGCCTTGTCTGTTTTGGGGACTTGAGAAGAGAGTGGACGCTGAAGGTGATGGGAGAAACGTTCAAGGAGACTTCCGGTCCGAAAGCGAGATGCAGAACACTTTTCCACGAAACGCAAAAGGCTTTCACCTGGTTGGTGACGCGTACTCGCCCGCGCAGTGCAGTCATATATATGGCTACGAAGACTGGCGCAGTCTTGTTGGGGCACCGTCGAGCGCATGCAAATCCTTGAAAGCCCAACAGCAACAACAGATTCTTCTGCACCAAACTCTTCTTCAGCGTCACCAAAAAGTAGGACGGGCTGGGGAAGTTTTTGGAAGGAGGAATAGTTGGTGCGCGTGTCGCCCTCTAGGCAGCTGCAGCTGTTGTCCGCAAACTGCCGCCGGCGGGCACGAAAAAGAAGAAACGAAGATAGAGAGACGTTGCGAAGGCGTGAGAAGAAGCGCTTCTGGAAGGGATCCGGCACTCTTCGACACGCGCCTGCTACATGGAGAAGACGATGAAGACGAAGAGGTCGACGCCTCAGCGGAAGGCGAAGCCTTCGTGGAAGAATCCACCAGTCGAGAAGAAGATGAAGCAGCGAGAGAAGATGAGGACCCGGATAGTCGGCTCTTCATCATGAGCCGTGTGAAGAGAAGCTGTAAGTTAGTGTGTTTCTTTCCATCAAAGCCAGAAGGAGCTCCCTAAACTATTTGCAGGGAGGCGGGAGAAAACGGGAGGGCAGGGTGCTGAGGCACACCCTCAGAGAGTCGCCAGTAGCGCACCCTCTCCGCATTATTTGCCGCTCAATTTGTATTTTGTCGTGTGAATGACCAAAGGAGAGCTCCCGGTCCCTTGCTGACGACGTGCCGCTATTACCGCCCCCGTACCGCACTTCGTTGCGCTCTCTTCTTTGTCCTGCAGCGTCGCCGCCGCACACGCCTTCGAGCCCGACGAACGGGCGGATCGCTCACCACTCATCCTTGCCTGCACGCCCTCACAGTAGTACGTGCTATATGCTGGGTGGAGGGGTGTCTCGGGCCGGAAGAGCCCCAGTTCTCTCAGCTACCCTTCGCGCTGGCCATCCGACGGAAAGGAGCGGACGCCCTTTCCTCTTATCGGGCACAGCAGCGACGGCTATGGTGCCTCCCTCGCTGTCGTCGCCGGGGGTTGCGGCGTCCCGTTCGCCTTCCGGGGGAGGAGCCCAGGAAGGAAATTGCGCGGGAAACAAGAAAGCGAGTTTGTGGACACCTTCGTCTCTGCTTAAGTCGCTGGCCAGAGGCAGTGGAAACTCGAGCGCCTCGAGCAGCGGAAGCACCACGGCCTCTTTCAAGAGTGGCGGCACAGCGAGTCATGGTGGAAATGCAAGAAGTGGAGCGTCGGGCGATTTTTCAGGCCCTGACCCAAGTCCTTCAAAATCCGGGAATTCGTCCCGTACTTCCTCTTCAGGGAGCGTATATACACAGCCTGGAAGCAAAGATGGAGCTGGCGTCGTTCTTTCGAGTAGTGGTATTGGCTGTGTGGCAGCTGGAAAAAAGAGTAGAACTGTTGGGGGAGGAGCATCCTCTTTCACGTCTACCTATGTCGGGTTTTCCTCCTTAGCTCGTGTCCTCCGTCCTCGACGTCATTCTCACCACCACGACAGCAAAGGCACCACCCTCCCAGATTCGGGCACTCCTCGTCAAGCTGTTCTTCCCCCGTCGTGTCCGACCCAAGGTCCAGCAACCTCAGCAGATGACCATCTTCCACATGATATTGGTAACACGGGAGCGGGACCTATGTCTGGGTCCTGCGAACCACTAGCTGTCTCACAGACGGGATCGCAGAAAGTGATTGAAAGTGTGTCTCTTCATCCAGCTTCGCTCTCCTCGGGGAAGACTCGAGCTGCCACAGAGTCTAACTGGGGAAATAACTCAGAAGAAGACAAGTCACCACCGCTTTCGTCGTGTGTCCGCACCTCTCAGGTGTCAGTACACTCTACGCGTGCAGGTGTTTGGAGTGGGAAGGATGACGCACGTGTCTCCGGTGGTCTTGCTTCCACACAGCGCTCTGTGCTTTCTCGAGACAAAAACGACGAAGAATGGGACATTCAAAAAGAGGGCAGTCAACCAGAAAAAGAAGAAAACCATGTTTCTGATGGTGGCAGAAATCCAAGCGCCTCTCTGTCAGTCGAGACTCGTAGAGGCCAACGAAGATACCACACGGCCCCCTCGAATTCGGATCTCCACGAATACCAAGCGACAGCTATTGCTGAGTACGAGGCAGCCTTAGCCGCTGGAGATGAGCAGAACAAGAAGGCGGCTGCTGCTGCCCGGGCAGCAGCAGCCGCAGGTTCCCTCCTCGGCTCTTCTTCCTCGTCCAAAGACTGTATCCTGGCAGACGAGAAAACCCCAGGATTGCCTGTTTTGTTGAACTTTCCCCATTCAGGAGACTCTTCTCTGCTAGAGCAAGGAGACGGCAGCAAGCCTAGCTCTTTCGGGGGAAAAAAAGCTGGCCTCATTCGGCAGCCGGGAGGCGGCCTCAGCATAACGTCAGGGCTTACTGGAGGGGTGGATGTCGAAGAAGGGAAGCCAGGATCTCCAGCTTCCCAGTCCGAGAAGATTAGCGGAAGCAAAACGCTCCCTTTCCGGCGTAGTCATAGGAGTAATAGCCAGGTCAACTCTTATGTGCGCCCGTCTCCTCCACAGGGAGGCTACGCATGCAGCCGTGATGGCAGAGCCGGCGGCGGAACTGCATTCTCTCTCACAAAACTATCTTCTCACCTCTCGGCTGGTCTTCAGGACATAAGTGCGCCACCCGTGCAAGCGCCTCAGCCAGGCGTTCTCCCCGGCATCATTCAAACGGTCTCTCAGCGTTCCTCAGACGAGATCCAGCTTCAGCGTGGCTCGAAGGTGACAAGTGGAGGAGCTGGCGACTGTGAAAAAGAAGAATATGACATCCAGTTCGGGGGGCTGCTCGTGCGGCTACACCGGAAATTGAGCGCAAAATGCCATTGCCAGTTCGATGTTTGGGAAGGGGAGGCCATCGGTGTGGTTGCGCAACAAGAACAAGCAGCCGCTGCCGTAGCAGCCGCTCAAGTCAAAGAGAACCCTGCGGGAAGTTCTGGATCTTCTCAGGCGCAGAAAGGCGAAACGAATGGAAAGAAGCCATGCAATTCAACGAGCACGGCGGCGGAAGAGGAAGAGGCTGCAATTGTTGATGACGGATTAGCTCTTGCGAATCTGCATACATCTATTGTAGGCATTGGAAAGCGTTTTGCGATCAAACTTCTCGAGATCGATGGCTGCGATGCGTCAAAACTGAAGTACAAGACGCACTCTGTACTGCAGGAGGGAAAACAGCTGAGAAGTCTGTGCCTCCAACTGTGGAGATCCCGGGCAGCCGCTGCCGCGCAAGGACCGAACAGTTCGCGGCTGACAGCGCAGCAACGCCTTTTGCTTCTCCAACTTCAGCAACAGCCCCAGCCTCTTCACCATCCGGAGGTGTACGTACAGCAGCTGGACCGCATGCTCTCTAACCAAGGCACCCTTGCACCCCAGAAGGGAGGGAGCAGTCGCAGTTCAGGGGGGTCTTCGACCGCTTCTCCAGGCGTCCAGCTTCCTCTGCTGCCCATCCCACGATATCTGTGGACAAGCAGAGGCATCAAGAAAGACGGAACGCGGGTTCTGGGAGTGAGTATGGAGAGAATTGAGGGTCGCTCTCTAACACAGATTCTACAACAAATGCGCGTGCCTACAAAGAAGAGTGCAGCGCTTCTCGCTGTCGAGATTGCAATCAAGCTTGTACGGGCTCAGGCACTACTCGCGTCGCCCTCTGCTCTTGAAAAACCCATCATAAACTGGGATACGAAGCCGGGGAATGTCCTTGTCGAACTCACTAGGAGCGTGTCCACACAACAACTACACTGTCTCCGGTGCGTCATCATCGATCTCGGAGATGCTCTTCCAGGTCCAAACTTCTCGTTCCCTACGCGTCACCAGCCCGGAGTGTCACCCTCGTACATCATCTGCACGAAGGTAGGCAGAACGGTTGCTGAAGCAAATCCCCAAAGGGTACACCGGGACGACGTTGACGGGAAAACGAAATCCACGAATAACAGAAGAAAAGCTGGGAAGGAATTCTCTGCGTCAGAAAGGCAATAGCATCTCACTGAAAAGAACTTTCTCTGCAAAGAAAAATTCACCCCCCCCCAGGAGTTGAGTGCGAAGTTGCAAAAAACCGGAGGGAGACAAAGGCGGCGGGTCTGCATGGCGGCCGCGGGAAACTTGGAGAAACAAACCAGAGCGTCTATGTTGAAGGCATGGCTCCTGACTCCTACGCTCAACTCTATGTGACTAGCGCAACGTTCCGTGCCCCTCGGCCGACCGTTTATCATTCCTGATGCATTGGGCCACCGCATAAAAGAAAGGCGAACCTAGAGTGATAGAAGAAGACCAAAAATAGCGAGCATTACAGCTATTCTCGTCTTCGGAGTAGTTGTGGACTGAGTCACGACTGAATCACCACAAGGGTCAGACGAGAATGGAGAACACTCGAACACCGGAATAGCCGGTGTAAGGAAAGCCAGACTCGCATGTTCACATATATATTATACAGCCTGTAGAACCCTCCTCTCTATTTACCGTTTCTCTCCCCTGTTTTTTTTGCTCTCTGCAGGGTTACTGTTCGCCCGAGTGTGCAATCCTGGTGTTCCTGCTGGCGGCTGGGAGCAAGAGCTCGGCATTCCGCAAAGTTTGGTACGGCCAGAAAATCACACCCGAGGAGATGCTGGTGGCGAAAAAGCAGCGCCTCGACTGTCGGTGGCAGTCGTGGATCCGAAACGGGTACCTCAAGAAAATCTCTGCGACTTCTCCACCTGCGGGCTCTGCTTCCGAAAATGGGGGCGGGAAAGACTCTGGAGCGGGGAAAGAGGAGGAGGCGCGCGGAACGAAAGGAAAGAAAGACTGTGGAACCCCTGAGGGGGCCGGAAAGGGTGATGCAGGCGGCCATGGGTCGTGTGGAGGAGGGGCGTCTAAAGCAGCTAGCAGCTACTGGGAAGTTCTGCTGAGTGAAAGCAGCGTCGTGTTCAGTACAGGGCTCGTCATCGGCCAGCTGTTTGGAGGCCCCAATCTCTTGCAGGTTGTGAGTCGAGACGAAGTTGCTGCCCTAGACGCGCTTTGTGAGTGGGGGTGTACAGACAGCCCAAACGTTCTTCTAGGAGGGAAAAACTTGCACCCCGATGTTCTGCTTCCTGCCCAGGGTGTCTTCGCCACCGAACCCTGGCGGGGGTACCTGAAAACCATGCTCAGACACACGTTGGCCTTCCTTCCGAGCGACAGGTGGAGTTTCGAGAAGCTCGAGGCATTCCTAATTCGCCTGCATGCAGAGCTTGCTGCCGCTCAACACGTGGTCGGGGTCTCATCGTACTCGAGCTCCACAGTCGCGGGCGGAACCGCAGCGCAGTCCAGCTCTGCTGGAAATGGAGCGCCGTCAGGGGAGATCGGTGGAACTGGCAGCAGCAGTGGAACCGGAGCGCAGAGAAACCCGCAGTGACACAGCAGATACGTTGGCACGCACAGCTCGGCCGAACAAGTTTAGGTATGCAGAGAGCGCTTGACGAGAGAGGCTAGTACGTTTCAGATGGGCAGAGTCTGGGCAGGACGGGAGACGCAACGCGTACGACGACAGGAAGTGAGGGGACGACGAAGAAGCAAAACAGACTGCGGTAAACAAGAAGAGACGAAAGCAGACAGAGGAAACCCGACAAAAACGCCCGTCGATGATGCCGTGTCCGTAACACGGAGAACAGGGCCGAGGAAATGGACGTTCACGAATCCGCGTGTGAAAGGCGCCTACAGGCTCGGAGAACAAGTGTTCGGAATGGTCTTTTTGGCGTGATGAGTCTGTTACCTATTGGAGAGGACGGAAACGCGAAGTTGATGCCGAGGCGTGGCTCTGAGGTCAACGGGCCTTCTGCTCGACGCGCACGGAAAGAGTGGACGAAAGATGACGCGGAATGACGCGGAAAGCGCACAAACCTTCAGGTTCTTTTGCCGGTTGGATGTTTTTATGGTCACGTTAAAATTCTTCAGATCTTGATGTAATCTTGGTCGCTCGCAGTCAATAAAGGCATACACCCAAATTTTTGTGAATACACCCAGAAGGTTCAGCGCACTGGCGGCACGCTAAGACAGGTTGTTCCATATTTGCTCTTTTTCTTTCGCGTGACGTTTTTTTCGTTTCTTCGCTTTTCGCTTCTGTTGGGCTTTGTATCCGAGATACACTGCTGATGCGCAGAAAGAATATCGCCAGTGCATGTCGCGTCTTTTGTGTCGAGTTCTCGGCAACCCATCTCCACACCGTGTTTACCGTTTCGCAACTGCAGCGCCTGACGCGTTTTTTGCTTGAACTGGGGCAAAGAACCCGCGAACCCGCAGATCGGTGCCTGTGTCAAAAACTGGTCTCTGCTTGCACATCCAGACACATGTACGACGTCAGCTGTCCAGGCGAAGGCGTCCCCAGAGAGGCGAGGCTCAATACGCTGCAGCCCCGGTGCTCTGGTATGAGTGCCGAATTACCATATTGTCTGAGCCAGAAGCGTTTCATTGGCGAAGTCGCGATTCACTTCCCGTTTTCGGAAATGGTCCTGGGAAATTTACCGACGGATTTTATTGACTCGGGAGAGAAAGGAATGACACCAACAACGCACCTATACATGTATCTGTTTAGGTGTGCATCGGTTTGTCTTACATAGTTGCGCCTCAGTAGATGAGATAAAACACAGCTGTGTCGTGTCCGTTTGGGTTGGGTTGGGCGGGCCCCGAAGAGAGAGAAAACACCTGTGTTCTTTTTTCCTCTCTAAGAAAAAGAACACGTCGAACGCGTCGCAACAGTGGGCTTCTTTTCTGCGTAACGAGAAGTGATAGTGGGAGGATCTCGAGTTGATTCTGTCGCTAGCGTAGAACGGAGACCTGTTGCCGCGTTTTCTCCACCTTAATGCCAGAAGTCTCGTGAACCCGAATTCTTTTTTAAACCGCTGAGCATTTCACAAATGACCGTTAACTAACCTTCCCCCACAGCTCGTTCACGCTCCCCACTGTGTAGGTTTTCAGGCTTATGCTTGCGGCGGCAGAGAGCCGTCGGTTCTCACAGTGGTAGAAGGAACCATAACTAGCACCCGCAAGCTTGAAAAGTCGTTACTCCGTACAGAAGCCAGATCCAGGGCGGACGCGGTAAAATTACCCCGAATTCCCCCCTGAAAAGGTTTCTCACAGTCTCCAGATTCTCTGCATTTCCATAGTGCCGTTGCACACCAGGACGATGCCAAACGGTTCTCGAAATGAAATCTGCTGTTTGATTCACGGAAGCGCAGAACGTGAGGGCACAAATTTGTCGAGCCAACGCAAAATTGACAGGGTTGTTCCACCTGAGGAAAACGGTCTCCCCTGACACAGGAACGCAGAGAGTTCTTTGTTCAAAAGTCAGATAGGCGAAAATCACGCAAGTGTAATGAATCACACGTCCCTAGTCTCATATATATACACGGGCATACACACGTATATAGGTTGAGTTGGACATGCAGCCGCACACACACCACACGCCCACCCCGAACAAACACGACAGCCTCCGCATCGTTGCACCGCTTCACAAAATGCGCCGTTGTGACATTCGTTTCAAGCTGTCTTGATGTCACAACTCGTTTCGGTACACACCGTCGACTGAGGACGCTCCTCTAGCCTTCTGCACTGAATGTCAGGCACAAATCACGCGTTTCCATCCGCTCCTCGAGCAAACTTCGTTGGAATCCATTTCATCTTCATTTGCAACGAAGCAGCGCTGGCCGTCTCCAGCCTACACCCCAAACAGCGTTTGGCCAAGTTGCTTTCCGACATCGAGATCCGACACCGCAAGAAGGAACTGCGGTGTCCGCGCACCCTCCACAGTGCCCCAACGCACTCGTCGGAGACACGGAATCCCGGATGAGATCCAAACGATCAATTCAACCTCTTCCCTCCGCTTCCGTTGCCCAGCCGCGCGACGCCCGACTCCCTCACCCTTCTAAACGCCTCTCTCGGACCTTGCTTTCTGCATGCCTTCCTCGGCACAGCTCGAGAGGCACCTGGAGGTGCGTGCGCCACACCACGAGCCCACCCGCCGCACAAGCCTTTGGCACGTCTCAGCACGCTTCCACTCCGTCGCTTCTCTGTACACACCCTCCGCTCTCTTTCTCTCACGGGTCTCAACGAGACGACTGACGCTACAAAACCTACGTGGGAAGGGCGTTAAAAAAGTGCCCCGCGACCTCCCCGTCTCCCCTCGAGCCAAACCGATCGCCAAAAAGGGACGACCCACTTGCAGATCAACAACATGTCTTCCACTCGCGAGACCGCATGCAATTGATTCCCGCTCGAGGGCGTTTCCTCCTAGATCCCATAACGAGTTGTGTCTAGCGTATATTAGAAAACCAACGTTTGCACTCGACCGCAGGTTCTCTACTTCCCGCGGCTCGGGTTGCTACGATCAGACGACAGCACAGTCGTGGTTTCCCGCTTCCAACGTCCACGATGTTCCCCGCGCTCCTCCGTCTCTCCAAAAGACTCTCTCCGAGACGCCCAACTCCGCATCGACGGGGAAGCGCGGGAGAGAGATGCTATGTAGAAAGGCCTGAGTCGGCGAACGTATCTGGTACGAAGAGCGAGACAGCGTGTGCGTACACAAAAGCCCGTCTTCTCACACGTGTACACACTTCCCTAGTTCCGCCCCACACGCGCGCAAGCGCTGCGGGTGTCTCGGCCGGCGGCATGGTGTAAACGGGCTCTCCTTTTGGCGAGGCTTGCCCCTGTTTTCGTGTGGACCGCGCCTAGCGGACTCCAGAAGGCCGCTCCGTGCACTCGCCAGCGGTAGTCCCGACCCTCTTTTGCGTCGCGAACCAGGTGAGTCGACCTTTAAAACAGTGTAACGGTTAAAGGCTCCTTTGCAGGGTGCACGGCAACAACGCCGTCCGCCGTCCGATACCCTCTCACCATCTCTCCATTCACCACGGCCGGTTGCACTTCCAGGTTGCCTGCAGAGGAACACCGCAGGAACGCGTCCGGGCCGCATTTGCAGAAAACCGCGGCCGGAATCGAGCGGGCGAAAACACGAAACACCTCGCGGTCGCTCGAAAGACAGTGACTCAAAGCAACGGCGTGGTCAGACACCCCACCTGGGACATACAACACTCACCGCCGCGACCACGCGGAATGGCCCGGCGCCACAGAGAGAGAGAGACAGAGGGAGCCATGCATTCCTTTTACGAAAGCAGAGGAACCCCGAACGCGTTGCTTCAGAGTCTGTTCTCCCAGCTCGGTTGCTTCCTCCAGAGACAGGGAGGACTGCTCAGGAGTCGTTTCCTCGGATACACAGCGCTCCTCGTGAGTTCCTCAGTCGCGTCGAGAAAGCGTTCGACCTCGCACATACCCATCTCGAGTTTTGATGGACACCGGAAACGTGAAGAGAAATCGACAGACGCGAGCACGCAGATCAATCGTAAGAGAAAAGGAACTGTCCTCACCAGACGCGTCGTAGTCAAATCTGCTGACCGTCGTCGTGGCTGACCGCAACTCCGCCAGACGAGCAATGATCACGCTGATGTTGTCTCCCGAGCCTACGCAAGAACCCACCAGGGAAGAAACACAACTCCGTCCGTGAACTATGTGGACAGCAAGACTCCGCTCAAATGCATTTAACGCAGCATATGAACAACACATCTTGATGCCTACGTATTTGTGTCTTACTCTATATCATCTCTACGTACACATATGTGAAGCACAATTTCGGTGCGGGACCGAGAGAAGTTCTGAAACGCTAGCCCGTCTGCTTGTCTCTTCTTTAAATAGATACACGTACACCGATATATACATCCATATCTCTATGCCACAGATTAATACAAGTTGAGATACATATACACTTATATACAGATAAGTATCTATGTATATATATATATATATATGACAAATATCCGCGTGGATTCACAGAGGAACAGATAGAGCTTAAAAAGAGAGAAGCTGGGTCTGGCCAGTTGAGCAGAGACTTGCAGAGGACGAGAGCCGGGTTGGTGGATTGATCTGGAGCCGCAGTTTCGAGACAGCGTGAGAAGGACAGAGGCACACGCAGCTGCTTAGCGTGAGACCTTAGTTGTATGGGCAGAAGAGCCTGTTTGCATGGATTTTCGCAGCAACTTGTGTGACTGTGAGATTGGTGGCGCAGCCGCAGTGGATTGGCTCTTTGCACACCTCTGGTGAACGCCGAGTCGAGCAGCTTGTACGCGACTTTTGGGAGGTCGCCTTGTGTCTCGTCCAAGCTCTCCTTCAGCAGACTCGCGACGCCTGACCACGTCATGCCCCGAGCCTCGAACATGCCTGCAAAGAGCGAGGAAGGAGACAAATCGCCACTTGATCGAAACCCGCTCCGTCGGTCGACGAGCGAGTGCGAAGAGAAAACGGATACTTTTGCCCGCTTGTCGCAGCCAGCGAGTTCTCAAATCGCCAAAAACGACAGCCCCGAGGGACCGCAAGCTTCCTCCTGCGCAGCGGCGGGGACAGGCGCCCCATGGGGCACTCAGAGAAAAGACAGCACGCGGCAGAGAAGAGACACGAGCGCGCGCGCATGTGCGTGCAGACAAATCTGAAGACGCACATCACCTGGTGCAAACACATCGAAAAAGGGAGAAAAGCAAGCTCCCACACACACGCACGGGGACGGACAAACGCGTCACGTTCGTAAACAGCCGCCCGTGACGCTTCGACCGAAGGCGTGTCGCGAGAAAGTCGAGTTTCAGAGAGAGAAAGGGAAAAAGAGAGCGAGGGAAAAACAGGGAGAACGGGAAAGAGAGAGAGGAAGGGAAACAGAGAGTGAGAGAAAAAAAAACAGGGAGGAAGGAAAAAGAGAGCGAGAGAAAAACAGAGAGAAAGGGAAAGAGTGAGAGAGGAAGGGTAAACGAGGGACGACAGAACACTGGACGGCTTCTCCTCTTCCTCCCAAACTCACCATCACATGCGAGGAAGAGAATGTCTCCGGGGTACGCGATGGTCTCCACCACATCGGGGACCGCCACGACTCTCTGGGCATCTGCCGGGAGCGAGGGCTCCTGCTTCAGTTTCTGAAAGGAGAGCTCAAGGTGACATCGCAGATGACAGACACTGCCTGGTGTGGACGGAGAACGTGGGGGAGGAGGCGCACGCAAGAAGCATTTTGAAGACGCATGGTTTGAAATCGATGCCCGCGCAGCGAGCGAACAGGAAAACAGGTCACCAAAAACGAGCTAACGCGCAAGCGCTGCTGGGGGAGAGAAATTAAAAAGCTGCGAAGCAACAACGCAGCAATCGACGAGAAACAGCGGGAGAGGCGGAGACAAAAGGAATACGAAGCGCGAGAGGGGCGTTGACACCCAAAGCGATCACACGTACACACTCCCCTACACAGAGAAACATCCCACGACCGTATGTATATCTAAGCAACCGTAGATACCTGAATGTAAATACGTATACAAATATATATATATATATATATATATTAGAACCTGGGGATAGGGGTGAGAGAGGAACCTACAAAATCTCCGAAAGCTCGAGAGAGAGCCAGAGAGCCGTCCAGTCTCCAGATACCGTTTCCCATTCTCTTGACGTGGCCACCGGCAGACTCGATTCTCTGCCGCTCGTCTGGGTCGTTCGGTTTGTGGTCTATCGAAAGCGCGAGAAAGGAGCCATCGCGGCGCAGGATGAAGGCGCGACTGTCCCCTGAAGGCCCAGAGCACCCGACAGGCGCACACACACGCTGACCAACTGCTCTTCGCCCATCGCGATGAAAGGGCAAAAACCCACACATACTCATTTATACGCCGAACAAGTACAAACACCCAAGAGAACATATGTACATATATATATATATATATATGTATATATATATGTATATATATGTATATGTGTATGTATATGTATATATATATATATATATATATATATACATGTGTATACACACGTATTCAACTTATTGATATAGAAGTGTAAAAGGATATGTAAAGAAATGGAGGAGAATCCCTGGAGGTAAGGGAGAGGATGGGAGTGCAGCTAACGTTCCCCAAGATGAGGTGCCGCGTCAGCGCTGCTGCATGCAGATTCGAAGCGAATCAGCGCCAGTTGAGCAGTTCAGAGAACCGAGAAAAACGGTGACGAAGAATCAGAGGAAGGACAGGCAGTGGACGGAAGAGGAACAGGTGGAGAACAGAAGAAGAAAGACACATCACGATGATTTACACTGACAGCGGGGCCGGAGGAACGCGGAGGCTGGATCGGCTCTGTGGGCGCGATTGGCAAGAGGGAGCGTTTTTCCGTGAAAATTCGCCATGGGACGCAAACACTAGAGACAGCACGAGCTAATGAAAGACTCCATCAGAGGCGTTTCGTTTCCCTCCTCACCGACGTTGGCCGCATGCACTCGGAAAAAAAGCCGGCCGGCCTGGGACCAATTTTGCTCGATGACCAGCATGATCCCTACGAACAAAAAAAAGGGATAAAGGACACCGCAAAGGTACGCCTCTCGCCAGAAAAAAAGAAAGCACCCGCCCTATCGCCCTAAGAAGCTGGACCATTCTCCACACAGATAAACGGATAATTGCCATGACGTCCTGCGTTCTCCGTTGATCCCCCTTGATCGCCGTACAAAACGACGTTTATCTTCCAATTACACTACATATTAAAATGAGCGCACTTCAGCCCTGTATTATTTAACCCAGTTTATTAGTGTTAAGCTTGATATTCTGTACCAACCGATCTAAAATCGTGATGTCTTTTTGTTACGTGACGAGCAGTGTAAATAAACACACACATGTACGCGTATATATGGAAATCTCCAGACACATACATGCAAGTAGCCCTTTCTCTAGGTTTGCCTGATTTCTAGTTCGATAAACCGGAGAAGTCAGTGCAGATACGCGTTCTGGAGCAGCTGGTGATTCGTTCTGGTGACTGCGGAAAACCCGGTGTTGCCTGAGAGACGACTCATTCCGAGAACGGAGCGGCAACCGATTTCCTCCCCGCGTCGCCTCATGACCCCACACCCGCTCTCGCCTGAGACGTGAGATGGTGTCTCCGACTCAAGCAGGCCCGCAGATGCGGCGGCCCTCGCCGCTGGTGCCAGCTTCTCTGGTGAGAGCCGCGAATACAGGTTTTTGTGGAGGCAGAGTGGCGAAATCGGACAGAAAAGGAGACTGCACGACTCAGGGGCCGAAGGCGAGAGAAAGCGAAGCCGGATCCGAAAACAGAGAGAAAACCGTCCATTCTCACCTGTAGACCCTGACCGGCGCAGAGGCCCCGAATGGTGGAAGGCTGCATCGTCCATTGCGAGACACGCCGCCTTGAAAGAGGCGGCCGAAAAATCCGCCATTGTACCTAAAGGAAAACACACAACGCACACGGGGCTCGTGCACCAGCAATTACGCATAAGCACACAAACATACACCTGTACATAAATACTATTTGCATATGTATAGGCAGATACGCGTACATGTCCACCCATGTGTACAGCTCTGTTGAGATATGCACATGGGCAACAAAAGGTTGTCTACTCGTAAAAAGGCCATGAGATATGCACGTGTGTGTACTGTCTTCCCGGCTGAGGAGCCAGCGACCCGCCGCCTGCCTTTTTCTCTGTTCCGGCAGGAGTGGCGAGTCAACGCTTCGTGACTCGAAAGCAGTGAATGATTTTGATTCGGGTACTCTATATGGAATGGGATCCTCTGACCCGACGGCTGGTTTCCATCTGGAATGGATTTGATTGGATCGGCCTTTGACTGTGTTAGCGTGGCTCGACAACTCTCAGGATAGATATGGGTCTATTCCGGGCACACCTTGTATGGGGTTCAAAAAAATCCAAATGAGATCCTCTCGGCTTTTTAGTTGCGGTTTACACTTACCTAAGAAATTCGAAGCGTGTGTGGCGCAGAACCGCGAAATCTCGTAACCGGCGTGGCCGTCAAAGAGGCCCACGAGTCGCGCGTGGGGAAAACCGGCCAGAGGCGAGTGGACGAGGAGGGCCTGGTGCAGTGGGGATGGCGACACGAATCAAAACACATGCAGAGGAAAGGAAGAATATTTTAGCAGGAGAGAACACGAAACGCCTGCCAAGCCGGTTGGAGAGAGCGACCGGCACACTGCGACGAGAGGAGTTCGAGACCGAGGGAAGAAGCGCCGACGGGATCGTGAGACTGCAGGCGAAAAAAGAAGCGTTTTCTCTGTGAAAGCAGCCGAGGCGCCCTCCAGAAAGGCTTGTGCTCTTCCGTCGGACGCCCGTCTCCGACGCTTTGTCTCCTCTCTCCGGACTCGGTTACCCATCGCGCCTGCCAGTCTTTCCCCCGCTTCTTCCCGCCCTCTCACCCCCTTGGTATGTGGAAAAAAGCTGCAGGGAAGCGAAGAACAGGCGCGTGTCTCTGTGAGTACATACACAGGACCCAGCTGCTTCTTTCACTCTCTCCAGCTGGAGAGCCCGAACGAGGGGGACGATACAGTCGGAACTTCCCGACCTCACACGAACCCGCGGGGGCCGAAAAGCCGCTTACATCTTCGTCGTCTTCGCGGCGGCCATTCATCGTTGCACCGAGGGAATGCAAGTACCACTCGCTGACGGTTACCATCTTTTTGCGGACCTGAGAGAACAGGATCACCGCGAAACAACCGGGGTCGGCCTGTGCAGGCTCCTGACCTCGTAGTGCCACAAACGTCGACACATACAGACGCATGAATATACACTATATATACACCGACTGTACTCGAAGAACGTGGTGTGAAACGTCAGCAGGCCGACAGAACCAGACACTCGGAAGACTATTGGAAGACGCACGCGAAGGTGGTTGTCTCTTCCCTGATTTCGTTCACTTTTCTCCATCATGGTACTGTACGCTGGACTCTCTCCTCTCATTCTCCATCGAGAAAAAGCTGCTCTCGGGATGACACGATAGATCTGCGTGTGGGGCTCCGCACTGACGGTCCCCCCTTTCTTCGCTCTCCTCTGTCCCCTGTGCTGTCGGTTTCCCTCTCGTTCACTCCCCAGTCTGCTTCCTTCTCGCCTTCTCTCTGGTTCGAGCATTTTGTCGTTTTCTTTCGCTCTGCAGCCTACGCATGCTCGCCCCAGTGTACAGACACCCGCACGCCTCTCTGTACCTGGACCTGGTAGGGAGGAGTTCTCCTTTTTCTCCTTTGCGGCGAAGGCGGGGGAGGAGACACGGGCTCGGCGTCCTCGAAGCCCAGGACCTCCTTCAATTTCTGAAGGGCGTGCATCCCGGTTGCGAACTCCTCCTCGAGGCCTAGACTCGCAAAGATCTCCGAACCGACTCCGCCTTGCCTGTTTTCTTTCTGGTGTTTGGCGCCGCTCTCGCCTCTTCCCTGCGCTTCGTCCCGATCGCTCCGGCGTGCTTGCGAGACCGAAAGGACGTGAGAGCCCGGGCTCTTGCTCGACTTCCTTGTCTCTGCGCTGAGAGACGCGCTGTCTCCCTCGCTAGGACGATCTGGAGAGAACAGCGAGTGTATCGCCATTGAAAGCGAGTTCAACCCTGGGTGGAGATACGCCTTCCGCATTTCTCCGGTTTTCCGCAGCACCGTCGCCTTCACTTCGCTCGCCAAGTCGGGAGATAGGACGGCCTCCAAAAACCCGCCCGGCCCAAAAGCAGATGCGAATGTGGGAGCTCTCCGCTTGCTTGCGTCGCGTGCTCCCTCGGCGAAATTCGAGAGAAGCCCTCCACTGTGTCGCTCGGGAGACTCTTTCTCACCTCTTCCGTCTGCGTGGACGGGAGGATAGATGTGGTCGTAGAATGAACTCGACTGAAGCGGAGAGAAGGCGTCGTGGCGCGGACTCAGAGGCAGGCCTTGGCGCCCAACCTGGGCCAGTCTCAGGCTGTCACTCGCAGGCGCCGACGCGGACGCGCCGGGTCTTCCAGCGAACCCCGAATCTCCGCGTGCCGAGTCCGATGCAGCCACGAGGAGAGCCGGCGGTTGACCCTCGGAGGGTGCATGCATGAAATAGGACGCATCGGATGGAGACTGTCCAGCTGGAGAAAAAGCGCCGCCCCCAGGAATTTGCACTGCAGAGAAATCGTCACTCCCCTGGTTCGCCGCGCGACCGAGAGGCAACTGGGAAGCGGCCACATGCTGAGGAAGGCTCTGCTGCGTCTGTGTCAGCTGGGACTTGAGTACTCCGCTCGACACGTCGCTCTCCTGAGATTCTCTGCTGTCTTGTGCGATTGGCTCGAATCTCGGCGTCTCCCACTGGCCGTAGTTCCGGCCGGCTCCCGCGCCGAACGACTCCTGCTTTCCGCGAGCGAGAAGCAGTGAAGGAGAAGGCTGCCCAGGCACAACGCGCGCTCCCTGCCGATGCTGGCCCCCGCGGTGCTGAGACACCAGAGGGCCAGGACCGGCAGCGTGGGTGTTCTCACTCTGGGAACCGGCTACAGACTGGGGCGGTTGTTGGGACTCGATGAATCTCGCCGAGATGGACGCTCCGTTTGTGTCTTTCGCCTTAGAACCGAACAGGGAAGGCGGAACGAATCTGCCCACCTCACCTGGTTCACGGTTGATGCGGACGTGCCATTCTTCGGGAAACACCGCGTGGTCTTCTGGAGAAGACTGCGGAGCGCTCGCTTGCGAGCGCTCCACAGTCTGGGAGTGTGCAGCGCCACCATGATTCTCCGGAATGGCAGAGGAAGACGAAGACTGGATTGTCTCTTGAGTCTGCGAGGCGACGGAGTCATCAGCGATCTCGGAGTCGGCAGTAAGCACGGCGCGGCTGGCAGCCACGGCCTGTGGTTGGTCGGAGAGCACAAAGAGAGGCGACAGGGAGGCTCGGATGACACAAGGCGAGAGAAAAGAGGCACAGAAACACAGGAAAGCGGCAAAAATACAGGTAAGACGGAGAGAAAGGAGTGGGAGAGGAACCGGCAACCGGTAGAGCCGCCGCGCCCCTGGAGGAGCCGGCGGCAAAAACACTGGCATGGCGGCGCTGAATGTTCCTAATATTCTCGATAACGCCTTGGCCGGGAGTGAGGACAACAAAAGGAGCCTCCACTGAGAGTAAAGCTACTGACACAGAACCAGTCCCTCACAAAAAGGCGAAAATCTTAAGGCGAGCCGAGCAGCTGTGGCGTGTGAACAAAACGAGTTTCTCTGCGAGCCGTTGCGCGCGAATGGGAGGTGTGCTGTTGCCGAAACTCGGGAGACGCTGCCACAAAAACACCGGGCGAAAGCACTTCAAATGACGCAGGACATCTGGACAGTGGTGCAAAGCAGCCTGGCCACAGGAACTCTAAGCCAACAATGAGAAAAGGCAAGAAGAAACGTGACAAATGGGGGACAGAGGGCGGTGGCGTCTTCCCGAGCAACTGGAGCAGCGTTGCTGCAGCGCACCGAAAAGATACCGACGAGCGCTGATAGGAAGAAAACCAGTAAGAAAGCGCACGGAAATGTCGAGGAAAGGCATGTCTGATGTGAATGCCTCCAAGCGATTCTTTCGTGTCTCGTTCATCGCGAGAGTGTCCCTCGAAGCGCGGAAGAAAGGGAGACAGCTGAGCAGAAGAGGCCGGAGCAGCACGAGGTCAAATATGCCCGCTCACCGCAACGGCCACAGCGGGAGAAGACTGGAGCAGGGGAAGGCAGAGAAGAGACTGTTGCCTCCCTTAATAAAACCGAAGCATGTGCAGAACCAAGCACCCAAGGCAGAGAGACTTCGGCGTATAGGGAATGGAACGGACAGAGCAGAAAACACTACCGAGTATTCTACGTGGGTAACGTGTTTCCAGGGGAGAACAGAAAAGGCGACTCCGTCGATCTGCCGTCCTGCTCAGGACTGCTTTTTTCTCTCAGACACGAAAGGGCAGTGGTCGTTTCGATTGGACAGAGCGACGCAGAAACTCGGTTTGTGTCAAGGGATCCCTGTCGAGAAGAGGCGGGCAAGTGGGGGCCAGGCGCTGACTCCGAACCCCTGCAAGACTGGTACGCCACGCAGAACGGCCCTACAAGGTACACATATTCAAGCCTGTATACAAGCTCTATGTCACTGAATTCATATACACATATATTTGCTCTATGCAAGCAAACGCGCAGGCGTTAAGCAAGACGAGCTAACGGACTCCTTCAACGCAAAGGACATCCGTTTGCCATAAACGATGTCCAGTTTGAGTCGGCGTGCACAGATGACGCGAAAGCGACACTTCAAACGCCTTTCCTTCTTCGGTTTGTAACTTTCTGAGTTGTGTCTGTTCGCCGCATATCAAGCGCGGTTCCTTTTAGGACCGATATGCGCCTGCGAAAATCTCACGTGCGGAGGCGTCAAATAGACGGCACGGTCCCGATCCCGTGGCACCATGTGGCAGTGGAACCTTTGCCAACACTGCTAGTGACTAGCTTACGTGGTCATCATAAGAACTACCTACGAACTAGAACGTGGAAGCCCTTACAAGGACGCCGGTGGACGCATGAACGGTACTGAAAGATCTAGTCGTATGCACGTCAGCTTCTGTTTGGGCACGCTCAAGATTTTGAATGTATCCGCTTCCACAGGCTGTTGCTTGGTCCCTCACTCGCTGCTGGCGGCTTGTGCTATTGAGAATGAAAACATCATGGAAAAACACCCTGAGAAAATGCTCGGGTGTATACCAGAGGTGTCACGTAGCTGGTGTCTGACTGTGGTAAGTATTGCAGGTAAGAGGTGTTATGATATCCGCAGAAGGGATCTGCGCTCCGAGGTGGAAAACCGCTCTAGCGACAGCAAATCGGTAATGGAGGGCGTGTGTACCAAGCTGCAAGTCTCGTCACAGCACACAAGTTCCATACCAGTTCCTTGTGTTTTTGGTTGCGCTGTTCCTGAAAGTTGGCTCCTGTTCCCTAGCCACGATGTGTCTTTGGTGGCAGCGAGTTGAGGAATTTCAACGAGAGCTGACAAGTTACGCTGGAAGGGAACCTGGGAAACAACGACTCTTTGTTTCCCTATCTCGCCTCTGCACAGAGACTCGTGGAGTGGGTCAAATGTACAGCAGAAATCATAGTCGAGGGCCACCGCCCTTTTTTCACTGTTAGTATAATCTGAAAGGGCTGAAGGAGTCGAAAGCCATGAAGCCGTTTTGGTGTAGTTCTGTGCACAAAGGGAGGCTTTTGTGATTATGCGTTGTCGAAGAAAATAGTGAAACCGGGATCAGCACCTGCTTTCTTTCACTGGCCGTAAGAGGACGACACTTGCTTTCCACAGAACTAACAAGTATTGCCACGCTTGCAAATAACTACGAAACGAATACCGTCTTTGAACCCCATAGGTCTTGCACATACATCCAACTCGTTCCTCAACCTGCATGGTCGCATTCCTGCGTTACTTTCTCCTATTTTTTTCTTCGAAGCCTCTCTTAAGAAACCCCGCCGCGAGCAATGGCTGCTTCGTTTCCATCCGGTCGGAAAACAAAAGCTGGCGACCTGCTGCTTCTACACGCAAGATTGGAGCTGAACCCGGACGTTGTAGCACTCTACTGTTGCTGTTTCTGGGCCTGACTACGAATGCAAAATCGGATGTCACTCTGAAAAGGTCGAGGATAGCGTTAGACCCGGAAAAAGGATTGAGGTGAGAAATCGCTTTAAATCCTGACCCTCTTCATCCACTTCTCGGAAGCACGAAAAGGAACCTCATTTGTGGAGCATGAATTGCACCTTCGGATTTGATGTGAAAGAGAGAGAGCCGCGTATATGATACACAGCGGACGCTTCTGAGACCAGCACAAAAGCTGACTGTTCCGTGCCGTGCAAGTTGACACGTATCGTCCGAGACGCAATGGCCTTTTCCTCTCGCATACAGTTGTTTGTAAGGGAACGATTTGCGGCTCTTCTAGTGCTGCTTTTCGTAGTACGATGGCTTTAATTTTACTAGTCTTTCAGGATGTTTTTATCAAAGAGAAGAAGGGTCAGGAACAGAAGAGGACAAAATGAAATATCATGGCAGGACACAAGAGAACACTACGGAAGGACGCATCCTCCAGCTGCCCCACAGCGGAAAAGTGCTCGCCGTCCTCCGCGTGTATGCCGTTTGGGAGAAAGTAGAGGAGACGTGAGAAAGCCTGTTTTGGAAGCAAGCAGAACGGTGAGGAGATTTCTGCGTTCCGTCGGCAGACCACATAGCGGAAGAGCACAAGATCACTGTGTTCCAGCGCAGCTACAAAACAATTAGAGCAACACACGATTCCTCGGGTACCTTCCAGACTACTCAAATTTTCACAGGGCCTTGACCCTTCAGCTTCCACTTCTCACTAGAGTGAGTCAACAGAAACAACTTTCTTTCTTGACTTGTCTCCGCAACTGGGCAGAAAGGCCGTGCGCTTCCGTGTTCCACTTTCGTTCTGTTTGACGAACGCTTTGCCCGTTCAATTTCTTTGGCTCTTACTCTCCTCTCTCTCCACTCCCTGTTGTTGCGCTGATCGCATCGATCCCTGCCCCTCTCTCCATGCTCTCGAGTCAATGCCCATGGGAAGGGTGCCATCGGTTCTTGCTTGCCGGAACGTCCGTCTCGACAAGCGAATCTTTTTTTTGTCGCTAGGTGAGAAGCAGTGAAAGTCGCACATTACATGTTCGGCAGGTTCACTAGAGAGGAGGAAGGAATGCGTGACGGATCTCTGTTCTCAGAACAAATAGGGCCGTTGAAGTCTACACTAGTGCCAGCGTCCCTGTCCCCGAGTGCAGACCCCTGCAGCTTTTCAAACCGCTCGATTGTCGAGAACGGGACTCAGGGTCTTGTCAGGTCTTGAACCAGTTCCTCTGATCGTCTCGGGGGACTGTGAGTGACTCTCTTCGTGGCCGGGGCATACGTTTGAGGACTGTGTCCTCCCTGGCTCCTGCGTTCCTTCTCGTCTTCCAACTGAACACTCTGAATCACCGCTGCTGATCGAGGTTGGACAGGATGGCCACTGTCGGCGCCACAGGCAGCACCTCACACGGAGGAGGTGGACCAGCCGCCTCTTCTCCGATGGGAGGCGGCGGAAACAGTCCCTCTGCGGTTGGAGGGGCTCCTGGGGGTGGCGACGAGACAGGGGCGAAAGGCAGAGGCCGCAGCCGAGGTGGAACTGGATCAAAGAGTAGGAGAGCTGCCCGCGTGGAACTCACTGAAGAGCAACGGAAAGATATCAAAGAGGCATTTGATCTGTTCGACACGGATGGAACAGGCAGCATTGATGCGAAAGAGTTGAAGGTTGCTTTACGCGCACTCGGGTTCGAGCCCACCAAGGAGGAAATGAAGAAGTTGCTAAACGAGATCGAAAAGAAGCGACGTGGACCAGACGTCGTCAAAATGATATCCTCCAACAACCCAAATGTAGCAGCGGCCGCTGTAGCAGCCTGTAAGTGTACCACCAAGCGTTCGCGTTGGTCAGTTCGTGCCGTTGTGAGATGAAAACATTCCCATGGCAAATCTTGCTCACACAGAATGTGCAGTGCCTTTAAGGTGGCTACCTCTGTCTTTAATTGCGGCGATGAATCCGTATTTCGGTATCCGGAAGCTGCAGTCGTGCCGGACTGCACGTGTGTCATTCCATGCTGTGTATGTACAGCTGCGACAGTGCCGCAAACCACAACGACTTCCCTGGGCCAGTTGGACTTCAACGAGTTTCAGGAGATTCTCACAATCAAAATCAACGAGAAGCCGACCAGGGAGCAGATATCTCGAGGCAAGGAATTGACATGGGGTCCTGGAGCTCGGCCGGTGAATGCTACGAAGTATAGAGTTGTAGCGAACACGACTGCATGGATTCAAGGCTGCGCCTCGTTTGTGCCACCGCCGCACACTTTCTGCATCTTCCCCAGAACATCGGCATGCAGACTTTCGTCTTGTCATAGAGTCGAGATACCGCTTTGCCAAAATGCGATGAACAACTCTATTCCTCACCCTCAGATCCCCCACCAGTTCATGCGCAAGTCTGCCAGCAGCACTTCTGACAGGGCCTGATCTCGTATCCACTTGTCGCCAGGACAGGAAGAGCTGGATTTCTCTATTGCTTGGGAACAGTAGAAAGAGACAGAGTCTGCATCCGATGGAGACTTATTTTTTCTTTCCGCGTTACCGGTGCTGTTCCGCAGGCTTCCGCATGTTAGCCGGACCCACGGGCGTCATTGGGTGGAAAGAGATGAAGAAGGTGGCAGTTGAACTAGGAGAGAAGCTCACAGACGAAGAGTTGCGAGAGATGCTCAACCACGCTTCACACTCACACAACAAGGGGGTCGTGACCGAAGAAGATTTTCTTCGCATCCTTCGAGCTTGAGAATTCATGCATTAAAGCAGCAAGTGACCTACTTATCATTTTGCCTTTCAGTCGAAACATGTTGGCGAAAAACGTTTACTGGCAGCCCCAGCGGATGTGGTCTGAACTACCCGCGAGACGTGTGGTTGAAACTTCTCAGGACAAACAAGAAACAACGGCGCACGCTGAGGGCAAACACTAGGGCGCCCCGGCTAAGCTACAACGAACAGTACAGCGTATAGTCAGCATATAGCGGTAAAGAAGCAGTTTCTCTCCAATTGACAAATAGTTTCAAGCGGGGTTTCCGCCACGGAAGTTGTGCCGTTTACGCTTTTGACTTCCTCCAAATCAACACCGCTACCCTATTTCCCTACAATTGGAAGCGTCCTCCATCGGTTCCTTCCGATTCTTGCAAAGTATGGATGGCACAATTTTTCGAACGGAAACCGTCCCGTGAGTGAGCGGGCGATAGCTACACTTGTCCGACTCTCCCACTCTGCCCTGCATCGATGACTCAGAGATAAGCTTTATTCTTTCACTGCCGTGGTATATTGTGGCAGTGGAATGCAACAGAAAACCTGCTTTTAGAAAAACCCAAGAAACGGCTAAAAAAACGTAGACGCGGAACAAGCAGTTCCGGCCGTTCAACAGAAGTCGATTCGGTGTCGGACACACTTTCTTGTACTTGTGTCTAGAAGCTACACACGGCCAGGTTTCAACTGTCCACGCATGCATACTTCGAGGCACAGTGTATGCTGGAATTATACCTATTTGGATTTCATGTTCCGGTAGGATGACTGGCAAAACGATGCTAGGGGGGTAGGTCGGAACGCAGCTCCCGGGGGCTGAAAGCACAACTTCTTCACTGCGCAAGTTGCGGGAACAGTTCGACACAGCAGACCTAAACACAGATAAGCCCTGTATCGGTAAGAAGCTAGCATAGGACTCGCCCCTGGAGTTGAAGAACGAAGACGGCGAAATGACCTTTCAGAGACCTCTCAAACCCAGATCGCTAGCTGCACGTGTGCCTTGCTCATTTTCAGATAGTGGGTGTGCCAGCGTGGACTTTCCCCGATTCTGTAGAGGCAATACTGAATCCATCAGCGTTGCGTCTTTCCATTGCATTTGTGAAGATATAGCGGAATTTCGAGTAGCGAGGTGGCTAAAAGGACGAGGAGCGAGATGATCCGGCGTTCAATACACTCCTTTCCTTGACGCGAGGGAAGGTGACCAGTCGAAGTCTCGAGACTTTTCGATACGCATCGCTTGTCTTCCTAGTTTCACTTTCTCTTGACGACCATGAATTTCGTCCCTCGACCCCCTTTCTCGGTCCGCTAATTTTTCTCATCACCTACACGTTGTTCGGTACACACTGTATCAGCGTCATTGTCTTTCCGCTGCCCGCATCTCTCGATTTCGCGGCTGTGTGTGCTGCTGGATTCCGTTTTTTCGTGGTGCGCGACCAACGCGTCTCTCCTGGGGAACCTCGCCTTTTCTGTCTGACCATGGATTTGACTTCGTTTCACTTTCCAGAATGGGGCGAGGCCACGGCTTTTTCGGCGGCGGGAAATGGAACTCGTACGGGGAGTATTTCCGCCATAAAAACCAAAAGATGCACCAGCAGATGCAAAACTCGCTGCGGCAGCATCCACAGTCACTTGGCGAAGAAGATGCGACTCCTTCTGATGAATTAAAACATGCTCCATCACGAAGACAAGGGAGGGAACACGAGCCGAGTAGTGGCACAGAGGGACCTCGAAAACGCGAGAAAAACGACACGGTAGTGGACGGCGGTTCAGCCGTGATTTCTTCTTGGGATTCTCACGCTTGCGTTGCATCGACCTCTGCGGCGTCTCCGCCCAACACAGGAGAATGCTTGTCCTTGATTCCAACCCCTGGAAAGGAGCTGCGACAACTAGGCAAGTCTCCCCCCGGCTTTATTCCTGGTCTCCACATATGCCCATCCTCCGCCTCATGTTCCGGTGTACATACAGCGTATGAGGAGAGCCGCTACGCTCGCCGGGTGCGCGAGTTACTTTTGAACGAGAGCCCGGAAGCGCGCAGCCTTCTCAATTCGTTCCTTTTCAAGAACTGTGTGTTCTATGTTGACGGAGACACTCTGGGGATGGACGACATTTGCTTCAAAAAGCTTCTGCTTCTTCTGGGAGGACGCATATGCATGCTGCCTGGCAAGGGATGCACGCACATCATTGCAGAGACAGTCGCGATGGGAAACCAGAGGTGGCGGCGCCTGCGGTAAGCTCTCAACATTTTTCTCTCGCTCCGCTTGCAGAAGGGGGGATCGTCTCGTAGACACACACGTGCAGACTAATCCATAGAAGGATATCTCCACAAACTGCCAGTACAACCCCATATGTAAATACACGTCAGTGCACACATGAGTATAGAGAGAGGAAGAAAAGGAAGAGACGAATGAGGCTGTACACTCGTTTTCTGTCCAGCTCCTTCTCAAAGCCTCTCAGTTTTCTCCCACAAGCAGACGCGCCAAATTGGTCGGCGTGTGAACTTACACCCACTCATGACATACGTAGAGCTGAAACCCGATGACCAAACAGTCACCGTAAAATCAGAGCGGGATAGAAAATGCATGCATGTCTTTAGGGAGAGACGGAGAAACTCCCAAAACTTCCCCTTCAAGGACCCAGCGTATGCATTTTCTGCGCCGCAGTTTGCTGCGTATTGGCAGCCCTCTTTAAGCTTTCTTTCGTTCACCTTTCTTCTCCCTTCCGTCGCCGTCATCCCTTCGTCCAGCCCTCTCATTGTCTTCACCGTAGTGTCACATCGTGAAAATGTCTTGTTAGTGACTGGATTTCTTTTTCCGCTGCATTTCTTCAGCGAGCAAGGAGGAGAAGGCAGAAAGTACGTGGTCGTGACTGTAAAGTGGGTGTTTGAGTGTATCAACAGAGGCAAGCTTCTACCAGCCTCCGAGTTCCGACCCGCAGAGCTGCAGACGAGACGACGCTACGCCAGTAAATCGATTGACTCCTTCTATGCCTGTCGCACGGGCGATGGAGAGACAGGAATACCAGCCAAATCGCCGCGTTTACTCGACGCGACTCGGCCGAGTGCCGACGCAGATGAAGATGCGCCAGGTACTGCAAAACGAGGTGCTGGCGACAGAGCAGAAGATAAAGGAGATCGGGGAGGAGAGGAAGAAGGAACCAGGGATGCGAAAACAAAGCACCTTGAAAGCGCTTTCGGTTTCGATGCACGAGTTTCCATTGTCTGCATAGACGACGTGGAGGATGTGACGGAAATGAGAGGGCGAGACGATCGACACACGGAAGAACAGGACGAAGGAGAGGGTGAAGAGAGCGACGGAGCAGGAGATTCAGACATGGTGGAGCTACAGTCACCAACTGGACAGCAGAGGGTGGGAATGTCTCCATGGTCAGCTACGAGCGTCAGCGCCGGTAGCAGGGCCGTTGTCACTTCCTCTTTCTCTGACCCCCTCTTTTCACGCCGTTCCCAGTCTTCCTTTTCTTCCATTCCTTCTTGCTCTCCGTCATCTTCCTCTTCCTCTGCTGCATCGCAGTTTGCCTCCCCTTACTCTGGTCTGACAGAGAACGTCGTCGCGAAGCGTTTCAACGGAGGTTTTTTAACGGATGCCACATCCCTCACTGCTTGTTCCTCGTCAGCCTCGTGGCGTCCTCCAGGTACTGTCTTTGCCTCCCATTTGTCTCCATTTCCTTCGTCTTCTGTTTCTTCATCGCTTCTAGCCGGTGAGAGGGGGGCGGCGTCTCCTGCAAGGACTTCCTCCAAGGAGAGCCCCAAGCGTTCAGAGAGACCAGACCGCAGAAGGGAGACTGCAGTGTCTCTTGTTTCACCTCTTTCTCGACCACGGCCAGACGGAGCCGCCTCTGCGGCGGCGACGGAGAGGCCACCGCGGATTCTGAGTCCTCAGCATCCTTCGTTTGTCTCCTCGTTCTTCGAAAATTCGCGTCTCCATTTCATCGGGAGATGGAGAACGCGATGCATGAATACGCTGGCGACGATTTTGAGCAAGGAGTGCCGAGACCAGCAACAGAGTGACACTCCCGCCTCTTCTTCTTCTTCTTCTTCTTCTTCTTCTTCTTCTTCTTCTTCTTCTTCTTCTTTGTTTCGACTAGAGGACCCTAGGGCGCGTCCAGGCGTGCTCCTACCCTTTGCACTGCCTCTGCTCTGTACGCCCCCGGCACACTTGGATGTAGCAGTATCGGCCGAAGCAGCCGCAGCTTTTCCGGCATCTCCTTCACTTTCTTCCTCTTCTTCTCCTTCCTTGTCTCGTGCGTTTTCTGGAGGAATGCTCGAGAGGCTTTTTCTCGCGCCGAAGGGGTCACCTTCCCGCTTTCCGCGTGGACAGGCCGCAACGAAGAGGCGCGGGGGAGCGAAGGAGAGGTCGCCAGGAGATGAGACAAAGAAGGACGAGAGCGGGGGAGAAAGAGCTCGTGGAGAGGAAGAAGATGAACGAGCGAGAGAGAATAAGCGAGAAGGTGATTGTAAACCTCATTTGCGATGGATCGTCCACGTCGACTTCGACGCCTTCTTCGTTGCTGTCGCTCTCAAGAAGAGACCCCACTTGAAGGACTTTCCAGTAAGGCCGAGGATGTAGTGCAGGAAGGACAGAGAGAGACTCAAACAGAGCACGGCAGGAAAATAGACGGAGCGACCGCAGTTGCGGGAAAAGAAAGGCACCAGAGACGAGCTGCGTGTGCAGCCGTGCGGAACAGAGAGGGTTCGCGGGATGATGCCTGTTAGGGGCCGAGGGGAAGGGACTGAAATCGCGAGCAGAGAGGGACACTGGAGGTCATGGAACCGTGGATCTCTCTTCTTGAATTCGGAAACCCCTCTTGTCTCCGTCTTGTGCCCCGCTCTCTCGCAGTGTCTCGAGCGCGCTCGAGCGTCAATTCCACTCTGGGGTGTCTGGACACGACACACTGGGAAGACAGCCGTAGAAGTGTCCCCCTTTTGCGGCCACGCCTGTCCTCTCTTCTTGTGATTTGTAGTCGCTCGCGTTGTCACCCTCAACGTACGTACTGTAAACGAACTTGATTCACGGCCTTCCAGAGGTTCTCGTCGTCCCCTGTCTCTCCTTCTGTTTTGTAGGTTGCTGTAGCCCATAGCCGCGGGTCGGGAATAGGGAAGGTTGCATCGTCGACAAGCGAGGTCGCGAGCTGTAACTACGTCGCGCGAGCTAGCGGTGTGTTCAAGGGGCAGTGGCTGGGCGAAGCGAGGGAACGGTGTCCGGGCCTGATTGCACTGCCTTACGACTTTGACGGCATCGAAGAAGCTAGCGAAGGACTCTTTGCATGCGTGCTCCAGATATCCCGTCGGATTCTCCCAGTGTCGTGCGACGAGGTAGGCTTGAAGGCGGAGCGACTCGATCTTCGCTGTGGTGGAGAGGAGAGGAAAAAAGCAGGAGGACGAAAACAGAGCAGCAGCGAAGAGACGAAACTGAGGGAGTCTCCGCTGCTCGTGCGATGCAGTGACATCGGGACAGCCATTGATGTTCACCGTTGATACCCCGAAGAAAAGGGAAAACTGAGGGAAAAGAAAAATAGGTGAACGGGGGAAACTCCTACGGAGTTCTGGTGTCGTGAGGCGAGGAAAGAAGAGACAGAGACGAAGAGAAGATTATCCCAAACGGAGAAACCACACAGGTCAGAAGAGGCCAGGCGACACAGAAGAGGTTACGGATTTGCGTATCGACAATGGTGCGTGCTCTTGGAGGACGTCCATCTTCACGCTTAAAACGCATGTATCAATTTCCTTTGGCTAGTTCGACGTCTCGGCTGACCTGCTGCACGAGAGACGTGTATTCTGTTGCACGCGCGCTCGTATCCTTTTCGTTCTGTTGCTCCCCGACAGACCTACGTCCAGCTTCTTCTCTCTCCAAAAGAGGACGGAGAGAGAGACGCGCAGACGCCGGGACTTGCCCCAGGATGCGCGCCCGACAGAGAAGCAGAGAGAGTCGTTCTCCACGCATGCACCCAACTCCGCCAAACCATTTTCGAGAGAACAAGGTGTTGGGTCTCCGTGGGCGCTGGCCCGAATTTGCTCGCTGCCAAACTCGCTGGTCTTCAAGCCAAACCTAAGGCAACTTCTCCGCAAACCGTCTGTCCATCTTCTCCGTCTTTTTTTTCTTCTTCTTCTTCCGCTTCGTCCTCTTCTTCCTCGTTTTTATCTTTTTCGCGAGGCCCAGTAACTTTGGAAGCTGATGGCGTTTGCGTGATTCAGTCCCACGAGAGCTCGCTTTTGTCTTTCATGGAACACGTGCCTCTTCGCAGGCTACCTGGAGTGGGGAGCGTTCTGGGAGACAAGGTGGAGCACGCGGGGCACTTGCGGAACTGCGGCCACGTCGTGGAGAAGGGAATGCACAGTCTGCGTCTTCTTCAGAATCTTCTCGGTAGGCGCAGCTCGGTGAAATCGATGTTGCCACATCGCGATGTCCTGTTACCTCAACCCATTTGCACGGCAGGCGTCTCGCAGGCTCAAGCGTTTTCGCGAGTTGGACTCACCTTTCTTCTCTCTCTGTATAGACGTAGTGTTGAGATCTTTGCGTCAGCAATCATGATTAGATCCACACGATCACCATGTGTTTCACCTCGTATCAAGTGCATTCACCTACTGATTGCTTTCTAGCTATCCATATATCTACCGATTATTATATATATATATATATGTATACATGTACCTTCAAGTCTTTGGAGGAATTTCAGAGTTGAGGGAAGTGGCGGTTTCTCCCGTTGCGGATTTTCGTTTCCCTCTTTTCTCCAGGAAGGAAACGTGGCGCTATGGTTTGGTGGATGGCGCATGGCTTTGACCCTCGTCCACTTCCCCCCTTCTGCCCTTCTGTCCTGACTCACTCTTCTTCTTCTTCCTCCAACTTGCGAGTTTCTTCGGACAAAGCCGGGCTCCGCCCCTGCAGCCTGTCTCCGCTGTCGTCGTCCCTCATGACCGACGACTCTCGATCGTCGGGCCAAGCATCAGGAGAGGCTGGATCTTCCGTTACCGTCGCTGCCTCTCCGGCCCTGGCCTCTGCTGTGTCGCCCGCTCTGGGGGTTTCCACATCGAGCACGTCTTCCTTCTTGGTGTCGCCGTCTTCTTTCTCTGGCGAAGAGACACTCGAAGCAGGTGCGACGGCGGTTCCCAGCTCGCGCAGTTTGACCATCAGCGTCAACTGGGGCATTCGACTGCACGAGGAGAAGGACGTCGTGGATCTGCTCAGACAGCTCGCCGGCGAAGCGCACACAAGGCTCCGCATGCATCGACTTGTTGCTCCGCGCCTGGGTTTAAAGGTAACTGCACACGCATAGAAACCTCACACCGCACAATGCATGGGCAGGCTCATATTTCTACGATAGGGTACATATATATATATATATATATATACCTGCGCATGAATGTTCATATATATATATATGTGGATATCGATTCCTGTGGACAGACAGGCGAGCTGCACGTCCCACTTCAAAGCGAATGCACATACCTCTGTATATGAACACACTCTCTCTATGTACACGTGCGTATGTGCACGTTCATGAAGAGTGCTTGAGAAGCTTCTTTTCCCTCCATGGTTGTGTCTGTGAGTCGCAGCCGCTCTGCTGAGCTCGACATTTCCCCCGGTGGTTTCTGAATCTCTGTGTAACGCGAGTGTTTCGCGGCGATGCCTTTTTGAGATGTGAATGCGCCAAAAGCAGAGTTGCCTGCGGCTGTCTTTACAGATTTATCACAGGCGCGCCGGCGTTCCGGTGGAAACTGAAAAATTTCTTGGCGCGGGAGTCTGCGATGTCCTCGCGGGGTACCGCCTCTGTTCGGAGTCTCTCCCCGCGAGCGTGGCGGCGCGGGTGGAGTGTCTAAACGTCCCTGTCCCTTCGGCTTCCGGCGACTGGTGCGTGGAAGGAGGCTCAACGGCAGCGGAGACACAACCTCCAGGGGAACAAGGGAGAGAGACGCGAGCAGAAGGGAGGAGCCGCACGGACGGAAAGACGCCGGCAGCCGTACAGGACCAGGCGGACGTCTTCAGAGAACTTGCCGCCCTCTGGTTCACGCAGTTCCAAGGGTAAGGTCGTCGCGGCAGTGTGCATGCCATTCACGCCTTTGTCCTCTAAGAAACCACTCTCAGAAGACAAGATACAGATGTCAGGTGGCGGAATGTCCTTCCTATATATATATATATATATATATATATATATGGTGAAATAGTAGGAAGTGTATGTACAGCCGCGAAGGTGTGTTTCACGGGCCGCCGGTCGGTGAAATTGACTGCTGTGGTGGGTCCATGGTCTCACGAGGCATTTCAGGTGCGCCGTTGTCACACGGTATCTCTGTTTTTCAACTCTAGAGCTTTCTGTGTGTTCTTCTTTCGTGATATGTGACTTCTTCGTTCTGTCCTGATCCCTCTGGTTCCCTCGATTCTCTCTCTGGCCTGCGGTCCTGCTCCGTAGCGCGTGTCCCATAGAAGATCTTCGAGGCTTCAACGTTCTTCTCCTGAGTCTGAGGACTGAGCGCGAACAAGCGGAAATGGAGGAGGCGGAGTCGCATCGCAGTCTTCAGCTGCGCCGCCAACGGGAAATCATGAGCAACTTTCTCTCTCTCGCCTCACCCGCGACAGCTTGTTCTGCAACCTCGCCGGGGGCTGTCGAAACCAGCAGTCGAGGTGAGGAGAGAGAAGTCGTGGTCGTCTCGTCTCAGGAATATAACGAAGACGCTTCGAGTCAACGCACACGCACTCTGCTCCCTACGGCAAATACAGACAACGCTACGGATGAGAAGGAAAAGGGTGGAGAGAGTGAAAAGGATGAAGACAACGAGAAGGAGGAGACGGGGAAAGTGACAGAGAAGAAGGAAGTCGGGGGAAACTCTCTGGTCGTCGAGAGTCAAACGCTTCTGGGAGGCGAGGCAGACAGCAACGGCGCCGAGGACGGGAAAGGAGCAGGAAAGGGAGAAGCAGGAAATTTAGAGGGAACGGAAAGAGATTTGGAGCGAGAGGAAACTGAAGCCAGGACGAAGCGCACGAGACGGTCGCAGTGCGGACAAGATGCGCCCCGTGGTGAATCTGAAAGCCAGAACTCGCCTGCCTTTCTAGAGCCCAAAATTATGTCTCCGCTACCTCGAAGGTCCGCTCTTCTTTCCTCGCCCACCTTTGCTCCTCCGCCTGTTCCTTCCTCTTCCTCTGCATCCTCCTCTTCCTCTTTCCCCTGTTTTTCTTCTTCTTCTTCACCAAGTTCTTCCTCGTCGTCTGCGCGTGCTGTTCAAGATCAGCAACGAGGAAGGTTCTTTTCCTCTTCTCAGCAGGCGACGCAGCTTTCCACTTACAAGTCGTCGCACTCTGTCACTCCTCAAAGACCGGAGAGAAGTGGAAGAAGAGGAAGCCCGAGCTCAGGGAAAGGGAGAGAAACGTCGCGGACGTGGCGGCGAGAGAGTCGCAAAAGCTTTCCTTCTTCATACGCATCCCTCGACCATTTTCTCCTCTCTTCTCTCCGCCCCAGCTCCTCTCCTCCGCATACACCGCCGCCACGCCGACAGTCCCAAGGCCACGAGGCAGGCGCGAGTATACACACACCGGAGACGTCCCTTCGCTGCCTCTCGGCTTCCTCTACGCCCGCCACGGTCGTGCTGTCTCCTCTGCGTAGTCGCCCGGAGGACCCTGGCCGTTCTGAACCGATTCGAGGGGGGACGTCAGAGACTCAAGAAGGGAGAAACGCGGCTCGAACTGGGTTCCTGTCTCGGGACAAGGAAGGCGGACGACGCACGCCAAGCAAAAGCCCAGCCTCACTGGTGCGCGCGACGAGGAGAGAGAAGAAAAGGGGGCGAGAAGACGGGAAACAGCAACTGCTCCCGCCGCTGCTGACGGACCAGGCCGAGGGGGGAAGAGAAAGAAGAAAGAGAACCTCTGTCGTTTTTCGAGAGGTTATCTCTCTCTTGAATGACGAGGAATCCCAGGAAGGCCCAGGGAATTCCGATCCTGTACCCAGTCGCTCGCCCCACTCGGAAGGCCGCGACCCCGCGTTTGGAGCCCAAGGCAACGGAGACACTTTCTGGAGGCCAACGGGGACCCGACACCAGGCACAGGGAAGCGACGGCAACGCGGTGTGCAGCACACTGGACAGCGACAGCGAGGACGAGAGTCCTGAGGGAGAATGCGGTAAAAGCGGACAGGAAGGAGACAGGCGCGAAGGGGTCGGCCGTCGACCAGCCTCGGTTTCGAAGACATCAATAGCGCCTAGAGAGCACGAGAGCGACGGCAGGGAAAGCGAAGAAGGAAGCTACGAAGGAGACAGAGAACATAGGGTTGACTCACCCGTCGTGCCGAAGCAGGTGATTGAACTGGGAGACGAGGGCGAGGCCCGTGGGGAGGAAAGGGGAGCGGAGGGAGCCGGCGGTGAATGTACAGCGGAAATGGAGCCGGAGGAGGGTGAAGTCTTTCTCTCCGCGCGAGAAGAAATGGAGGTCGAGGCTCTACCTCGGCAGGAAAATGCTGATCAAAAAGCAAGCGGCGGCGACAGGCTCGAAGGAAGAAGAGCATCGCGCCCCGCTTCGCCTCCTCTCGCTATTGGGAAAGCAGCCGGCTCACATCTCTCTTCGACGCCTCGCACCGCTCTGTCGATTTCGTCACCATCCGCGCCACGACTCGGGCCCGTCCCAAGCTCTCCCCAGACTTTCCGCTCGTCGACATCTCTGCCTCGGCAAGTGCCTTCCTCCACCATGCCCGTTCCATCTCCTGCGTCTTCCTCTCCTCGACGACGCGAACGGAGCAGACCAAGGGTGGGAAGGAGAGAGGGAGACGAGAGGAGACATTCGGCTGCCTCTCTCGTTCTTCGCGACTCCCTGCATGCCATCACGGAGCTGTGGAGAGAGAGCGATGGCCTGCAGCGTGCGTCGCCCCTCGCGTCTGGTCCGACGAAGCTGGCGCTTTCCCGCGTCGCCGCGCAAGTCCTCGTGGTGGGGTTCCTCCGGGCTGCTCTGTTTGCTGCGTCTGCATGCGCGACGGCTGGGGAAACCAGGCGCTCCGACAAGGGCCAGGGGCAGAGACCAAGCGGCGGACTCGAACGCGACGGTCTCGACGAGAGCCGAAGCGAAAAGAAAGACAGAGAAGGCAAACAACCTGAGAGAGTGATCATACTCGACCAGGTGACTGCCGACCGCAGCCCCACGCCCTCCTGTCCGCTTTCCCATCCGTTCTCTTCTTCAGCTTCCGTTTCTTCACCTTCCGCACGTGTTCCGTCCCTGTCTTCTTCGGCTGACCTTCGGTGGCGCTCTGCGTTCCTTCGGGGCTTCGACAGGGGAATTGCAGAGGCGCGGTCTTTCTGTCTCTCGAGCGCTGCGCCAGGATCCGGAGTCTCTCTCGCGTTTCTTTCTCGCGCAGTGCATCGACGGGCTCGTCGAGCTGTCTCGCTCGCTCTTGCTTCCAGAGAGGCCGCTCGCCAGATGAGGGCTTTCGACGAGCGCGGACGAAGCAGCCGAGAGGCGGTAGGAGGCGCACAGACGCTGTCGCAGGCGGAAGTGGGGAAGTGCGCAGCAGGCGAACAAGAGGGAGGAAACGGAGCAGAAGAGGGAGACGGCACATGCGGTGAAGGAGACATCGACGGACCAGAGAATAGAGAGGGGGGGAGAGAAGAGAAGGAAGAGGATGGAGCAGAGAATAGAGAGGCAGAGCGGCGAGAGAGAGTCAGGGCAGGCGCAGAGCAAGGCGGCCGTGTGCGCGACGCGGGGAGCGAGAGCGAGACGGGCACTTTATCGGGAGAGGAAGACGAAGAGGGAGACAGACTGGAGTGGGCGATGAGCCGCGAACTGCTCGCTTTTTTGGGTGGCGAAAGAAGGAACCAGCCAGAGAGAGACTTGTCCACGGAACGGAGGGAACGAGAAGACGAGGAGCATGCACAGGAATTCGAGAGCCCCTGGGAGGAAACGATCCAGTCACCCCACGATTCTCCAGCTCACCAGAGGTCCCCAGACACCGAAGCGGGACAGCACGGAGCGAAGGAGAAGGAATTCGCTGCGTTAGAGCAAGAGAGGGAGTGCGAACTGATGGGCCTAGCACAGGTGCTGCCGTCTCGTGTCAAGCTCCTCTTCAACTTTAACCTTTGCTGATCTGTTTAGTGTCACAGAGGCCCGGTGTCGAAGAGATCTTGCTTTCGTCGCTTCGCGAAAGTGTGCTGGGCGTGGCGCTTGCATCCCCCAACTACCAACTCCTCGGATTTCATGGGAGCGCTTTAAATCTCAAAGAGCCTCGTTAAAGGAGAGAAAAAGCTCTCCACACGGTCCTTCTAGCAACGGTTTCCTCGCTTTTCTCCCTTTGTCTTCCAAAGCTAGGGCACTACGCGTTTGCGTCCTGGTGATGCCTCTGCGGATAGTGCAGTGCCTCGCTACACCCGCAGCCACCACGTGGCAGGGATATGCGGAATTCTAATGAAGGTTTCCCGTGTCGCTTACCCTTCGGTGCGCCCTCAGACAAATGCATTCGTGTGCTTTCTTCGTAAATGAGGTCGTAGACGTAGCGTGGCGTCAACAAGACACGATGCGGACGTTGGTACGATATAGAGAAGAGTCGTTCCTTGGTGACAGAACGAGCAGAGAACTGTTGGAGTCTAGGTCGCGGGGCGTTCCCTGTCGAAAAGCTCAGGCAGTCCCAGCCGGTGGAAGCGAACGGAGAGATCGTCGTCCTTCACTCTGTTTTTTCTCTCCTCTCCCCGACTTGAGGGCAAAAAGAGTCACGAGAAGCACGCACATTGCTGGACCACAAAATGCGAACGTTTGCGCCTGCAAAACCTCAGATACACCGGCCGACAACCCCTCAACCCCCCCTTTGACACTCTCCCTCGTTGGGCAGTAGAGACGAGCAGCGCCTCGCGATGGATGCAGATTGCGAACACGGAAAATAGAAAAAGGAGATACTTGGACCCTCCTGGGCTGTTTCCGAATCTCTGAGACGACTCGCACGGACGCGTTCTTGGCGACTCCTGAGAGGTTTGCTCTCTGTCGGGAGCCTCGGCGGCGCCGATGGAGAGTTTACGGTTAGACACCTCTCGAGACGATAGAGTTCTAGAGAGGAAGAGGGACGCGGTAGTAGGCGCCAGGGACGAAGGGCATTTTGCACACTTCGACGTCTTTCGTCGGGCGGGGAGTGTCCAGCTGAACGCGCGTCTTTGGCTGCAGAACGGACAAAAACATGAAGCGGGAACCTCTCCAATCTCCTGTCTCTGCGACGGCTCGCGAAAGCCTCTATCGCCTCGCGCCTGCGACCGGATTCTTGAGCTCGGGCAACCACCCGAACGCCTGCAGAGGCAAGGGTTTTTTTTTTATCTTTTTTGAGAAAAAACGAGAACACCGCATGTAGTCACGAGACGGCGTTGGACGGACTCTGCCACACAGCAAGGACGTGTTTGGCTTCTGTCTTTTTTTTCCCTGAAAGGCGGTGCTCCTCCAGAGACAGCAGCGCAAGGAGTCGCAGAAACACTCCCTACGAGGTACCTCTCTACTACTACAACCGCACAATCCTCAACCCGAGAGCCACATCCGTCCATGCAAATGTCTCGCAGCTTCCTATATATATCTATGTATATACATTGTTGTAACACATGTACCGGCAAACACAAATATATATATATATATATATATATATATATTTCCATATATACTTGAATGTACTGGAAGCCTACCAGGGTGTACGGGAGATCTAGGTACGCCATGCCGATGGTTCGCTGCAGCGACGGGGCAAAGCAGCTGCTGGTCACCGCGCCAACTTTCTTTTCTCCCTCGAGGCTGAGGACGGCGACTCCTCCTGCAAATGGCCATGGGACGAAAAACCGAAAAAACCTGTCGAAAAATACCCTGAAGATTAGAGTCCAGACTTCACAAACCGCGCCGACGCAGGATCTCGTGATCTGTCCCGTCTCACGCTGTCCCCTCAATAACCTGCAGAAGGTTTGTTCTCTTCGGCTTTGAGTTCGTCGATGCCACTCCATCCTTTTTCCGTCGTATCCGGTCGTTTTCAAACACCTTTTCTCTCCACCGCAACGCCCCGAATCTCGCTGATTTCCTGCCAGGCCGTTCTTCTTCTCCTACTCCTTCGTCTCGCTTTCCCACGTATCTCCGCTGTGCGTCTCCCCAGTTCTTCTCTTGCTCACCCTTGGTTGTCGAGCCGCCCGCCGGGAGCGCGAGGCCGACGCGTTTGCGGCGGAGGCGGTCGACCTCGAAAATGCCTGCCTTCTCAGCCGCCTCGTCCAGCTGAGCTTGCAAGGTTTCCGCGTCGATATGGACCCGCGACTTCGCCTGGCTCTGCAGCAGCTGCAGCTGCACGAGCTGCGCGAGAATCCGCGACGCCCCCGGAAAGTTCGCTTCCTGGCGACGGCGGCGACCTGGCGCAGACAAGGCGGGAAGAACGAAAAAACCCGCGCATTTGCAGAGTGCAAAGAGCGAAACATCGAGTCAAAACCCACCGCGAAATCTACACACCAACTGTCCCTCACAAACGCATCCTGGAAATTCACAATATGCGCACGCGTGTGCATGCATACCAACTATGTACGAAGGCCTGGACCGACCTACCCACCATATCATATATATAGATGCATACATGGAGACAGCACACGACAACGATGTTATACAAATAAACAATATGCATATACATCCCGCATATATATATATATATATATATATATATATATATAGTTCCGTATAACCTAGATGTAAATATCGCAATATGGCTAGACGCAAGTTGAAATGCTGGCATATTTCGACACACACGCGAGCATACATTTATATATATATATATATGTAGATCACTGAATGCAAGTGACGGACTTATCTCAGTATCGACAGATCCTTCGAGATGGATTTGTATGTGCACAGGCGGAAAGGTGGAGACGGGAGTAGGCCCGTGAGACGGCCATGACATGAAAACAAAAACGCGAGTTTTTGCTCACCGACAGCCCATCCCAGGGAAGCCTCCACAGGGGTCGTTTCCTCGTCGATATCAGCCCCGTACAGGCAGAGACCCGCTTCTTGTCGCAGAGTCTCTCGCGTGCCGAATCCCGCTGGGCGCAGCAGCGATGATTTTTCCAGCAGAGCCGAGAAGACCATCGACGCCTCCTCCGAGAGCAATGAAATCTGCGACGTCGCCACAGACACCACCCACGCCCATCTGCATCTACATCTCTCTCTCTTCTTTCCATCTAGATCTTTCAACACCCCCATATATACATATATATGAACATGCCTCGGTCAGTCTGTAGAAGCCGCTATATAGAGAGAGGTGTATTCGAGGAGGCGATGAAACGGCTTATGCTGCGAGGAATGAGCAACTGAGTTCGAGAAGAGAAAATTGCCTGTTTTCGTCCTCGCTATGCGCGTTTCTCTTACCTCAAACCCGTCTTCCCCGGAGAAGCCGCACCGCGTCAAAACGCACTCGACACCCTCCACGGTGCACAGGTAACCTGGAATCCGCAGCGGATTCAGAATACACAAGGAGAAAAAAGTGTAATCTCCCCACGAGCAAGAAAGGAGAACCGAAGTGCACCGCAGCCTCCATGACAAACTGCGACAGGCGAGCGGCACACATCGGCACCACAGGAAAGGCGCGATCGTGCACGGTGAAACGCTTGCTAGAATCCGCGCCAGGGTAATAACCAGCCACGGGGCGACAAAACGCGAACACCGGGCGCGAAGACGGGAAGAAGGCGCCACCACCGTCCCTCGTCCTGCGTACTGCTCATAAAGGGCATTTTGACGAGATCGACGCTCGCGGCATCCACAACCTGGCCCATCACCTCCATCGCCTGTGCGCCCTGGACTCCCAACAGCGTGAAGTCGTCCAGAGCCTCCACCGTCACGCGTTCGCCTGAGGCCACAGCGGAAGAAATACCATCCAGGGCTAGGTTTCGCTTCACAAACCCCTGGGCGAAAGCCGCGGAGACACGAACACGCGGTTGAACGGACTTCTCTAAAAGGCGCCGTGGACACGCAATCACAAACGAGCGCGATTTCCACGAAAAAAGGCGAACATCTTACCTCAACTGAGCGTTCATTCCCACAGCGCGCGCGTGTGCATCCACGACAAACCGCACACCCACAGAGAATTAGCCACGGAAGAAGTACACCAGCTGAGAGATGTGTTTTGAAACCTCGTCGTGATGGTGGAGACCGTCAGACAAGAATGCACACCCGCAGACGCACGCGCGCAACATAAATAAATAAATATACATATACATATAACATTTGGGTATGCAAGGACGGGTGTATGTACCTCTTCCCCGCGCTATAGCAGCCTCTGCCTCAAGCCGTTCGAGAACTTTGGCTTTATTGCATGCATTGCCCATGACCAGCAGGAAGCCTGGATGCACTGCAACGATCACGTCGTCCAGAATGCCACCGTCGTCGTTGGTGAAGAGCGTGAAGCGGCTCTCGGTTTCGAGAAGGCCTGTCGCGGAACAGACAAACAGCGAGAACCACATTACGAGGGGAAAGAGAAATAGAACGACGAGAAGCATACCACGTCGACTCACAACCAGCCGCGAAGCAGTGACGGACTGACAGGAAACAGCGCAAACGCCGGCCTCGTGAAAAATGCAACAGCTGATAAGAGGCAACCGATATGAAAACACTCCAGCCCATCGATATACACCTCTCACTCTGACACTCCCCACCACACATATATGAGTAGTTGCGCAAACAATAGGAACACGCTTATATACAAATATATATATATATATATATATGCATGTATGCACGAATATGAAAATGCAAGTTTCAGGGTAAGAGCAGTTTTTTTGTTCATCTGTTTAGCGAGTAGATGCCATTGCGCATTCGTCCACGCACAAGTGACGACGAATGACTGGTCTGTTTCTGCAGCGATGAAAAGAGGGCGCGTGGGGCTCTTGCTAACTCCGCATGCCTTCACCAGAATTTTCTCTCTGGCCTTACTCTGGACATCACCGACCACTAGACGTTCGAGGAGCTGCGCGGCCTTCTCGCCCCAGATCCTTCAGCATACAAAAGCAGAGAGCACGACTTTCATGGGAGGTCGAGCCTTCTGATCCACGAGAATCCAAGTCAACGCCATTCTCTTGGCTTGGTGTAAGCGCTGGCTCTGCTGGGGCCACCCCTCATGTCTCTGTCTTTTGGTGTGGAATTTTATCCTTCCTTCTTTCTCTCTTCTGTCCATCCTCTCTCGCTTCTTGTGTTCGTCTCCATTCTTCCCCGTTCTTTCTCAAATTTGGTGTTGCGTGTGCTTTTCAGCTTGCTTTCGCTGCAGACCTCACCGATAGTGTTGGCGGTAAGAGAAGTCGAAAAGCGAGGCACAGGTCCGCGTGTGGAGGTGGGAGCTCATCACGCCCTCGCCCTCGTAGGCGAAAGGCAGGAGCACGCCCTGGAACCTAAGCGCATGGAACACGACCGCCAGAGACAGCGAAGAACATCAAAGACACAGAGCCGTGGCAGAAGCCGCGGACACGCGGTTCCGCCCGCCGCGCGAATGCAAGGCTCTTCCTTCGATTTGGACTGTGTTTTTCAGAACCGGAAAATAAAGCGTGCGAAGCACGCCTGCAGCAACAGGCTCACGCCAGTGCACAAAGAACAGCTCGGGGAAGAACAGACCCGTTCACCAGCGGGAGCGTCCTGTTTGATTTGTATGGGAAAGTGTACAGAGGGACCAGAACATATATTATAATATATATAATATGAATACGCGTTTATGGGCACACACGGGCTCCTTTTCACACACAGGGGTCTATAGCAACCGTCAGGAACATGCATGCATTTACATTTGCATGCGTTGGTGTATCGTAAGCCGCTACATAAGCATTCAGATGACGCTGAATTGATGAACGGATTGAGTGTGTATGAATGGATCGACGTCAGGCAGCGCATCGCGTTCCCCTCGCCCCTTTTCACTTTTCCTCTCACTTGCCGAACTTCGCCCCCAGCCCCGCATGCACTTCGTGCAGAGGTGAAAGGCGCACTGATGTCGCCGGAGGGGCTCGAGAGCCCGAGGGAGCGGAAGGAGAGGCAGACTCTTTTGCCTGAACAGAGGGAGGTGAAGAGGCTGCGGCGGGAGAGGGAAAGGTAGGCTGGGAAACTGCGTCTGGTGCTAGAGTCCGTTCAGCAACCACGACCGCCGGCCTGACGGTTTGAGGTGTATGCACAACCGGCTCCGACATAGAGGGGACGCGCCCAGAAGCGGGCATCCTTTCCAAGGGTTCCGAACTTTTCACTGCGGTTGCGTTGTCGCTACTCGGTGACTGTGGCGACAACGAACTCCTTGCCTGCCGGTCGTTAAGGGCTTTGCTCCCCGTTGTTGAGGTGTACATACACTGCAGACCTGCCCGTTCTGAAAATGTGGCACGAATCTCGCATTTCCATGGCCGAGGAGACGCCGAATCGCGCGCATAGGAAGAGATGAACACCCGGGATCCACAACTGGACTGCATCGCACTTCCTTGCCCGGAAGACTCCGCCCTTATCGCATGGAACAGGAACCTTGGCTTCCGAGTCTGTGTGCCGAAGACAGGCAGGCGCGAAGAGGCGCTGGAAAAGCTGGCGGAATCAGCAGATTGCAGCGACAGACCAGAGACAGAGCGCCGAGACACCACCCGAGACGAAGAAGAGACAAGGGACGAACAGTTGAAGACGAAGTTCTGCGAAGAGTGAGCTCGTGTGAGAGCAGGCGACGCACGCGCTAGGCCGTGCGTCCAGCAGACAGGCAAACAAGACAAGTAAGACAGCCCATGCGAGGACGCCCGTGGATGAGAGCAGAAAACTGAGGAGGAGGTCTGCGCCGAGCGCCTTGGACCTTCCTCGTTGAAACGCAAAGTTTCTGTTTCAGTGAAAACGGAAGTGCAGGGAGAAGCTCGAGCACGTCGGCTTCTCAGGAAAACTTGGGACGCATGCAGTTGCAGCCCCTGTGGGGGGGTCGAACGAGCGGCGGAGGAAGACAAAGAACGTGAAGGAAACGCACAGGCAGTAAACGAGGAAGGACGAGACGATGCAGGACACGCCAGCGACGCGGCTCGCGCCGGAATTTGGGGAAGATGGAAAGCGTCGAGGCCGGTTGGAAGGCGACACAGATTTGACCGAGGGAAGATGGGGCGGGAACAAAGGGAGGAACGAGGGGCCGGAGAACGAGCGGCGAGAAAACTGGCAACACCGTCGTGTCGAGGGCCGCCGAAGCGGCCGAGACGTCGCATTTTTGCTTCTCGGCTTTGAAACTGGAAAATAGAGGAGGGAGAGAACTCTGTGCGGATGATTATTCACTGAGGCCACGGAAGCCAACAGGCCTGCGTCGACTTGCATGGATACAAGCAGAGAGGGCACGGTACAGACACGCGCGCATACCTGGGGAGCATTTCATCGGGAACACAAGCTGTACACAAGAGAGAGTGATGTGCGTTCAATCAGCCACAGACCTCCAGGCAGACCGGCTAGGTTTCTGTCTGTTTTGCACGCGCATCCAGTGCCGGGCGAGTACAACGCGATGGGACTGGGTTTGACGCTCCTCCTGTCTGTGTCTCCGCTCCGCCCAGCCGCCTTTCTGCCGCTGAGTCAACCGTACAGCTTCGCTTTCGGACTGAAAAGGACACGTGGGGACCACAGCCGCCCTTTAATTGCGGCCAAACTGAGCCGCGTCCTTCGAATTCGCGCTTCAGTTTCCCAAGACGACCGAGCCTTCTCCGTCCAGCCGCGCCAAGACAGCCCGAACCGGACGCCTCGAACTCCACAGACAGAGCAGTTTGGAGGCGAAGAGGAACAAGTCCACCGCAATCATGTGTTTGAGAGAAGTTTCTGGAGCAGAAATGCACAGCACGCGAACGCGCAGGGGTGCGATCCTGACCCGCATGCATACGGGAAGCTCGCCAACGGCTGACGGTCCTCCTTTTTGCCACGTGAAGACCGGAAAAGAGAGACAGAGAAAACATGGAGGCGAAAATTAACGGGAGAGCGAAGGCCAGCCGTTAGAGACGCGTGAAACACCAAGTCATGCTGCTTCGGATTGCCACACCTCGCAAAGCGCTACCACCAAAAACATCTCGGGTGTAAAGACACCTGAAACTGGTAGTTGCCCGCTTGCACGCAGACGCGCTGTGCGGGCGATTGCGTCACCAGCACACCGTGGCGAAAGACCGGAATGGACAGAAAAGAGAGGTCCGGAAAATGGAGAACGCCACAGGCGTCTCCCAAACAGTCGTTCTCTCCTTCAGCTTGAAGATGGAACGAGCATGTTGCCCGAGACTGCGCGGGTGAGTCGGACGCAGCGTCGACGCTGCTTCTGCCCTCGAGCAAGACACTGTCTTTTTCTCTGCCAAGCGATGACGCGAATGGTTCCTCCATCAAGATGCACGTTGGCTCACCGACACTGCCTGACTCCCTTTTTTACCGCTTCTTCCCTTTTTTTTGCCCTGAGTCTCCCCGGTTTACGCTCTCGAGCTCTCCAGCTGTGAATGCCTCAAATGCCGGGGTGGTACGATGGGTTTTGAATGGACGCGGCAGCTGGCGTCTCGTGCTGGGATCTTGCATGCAGCCGCCGGTGTGCCGCAGTCGGGGTCAAGTTTCATTTTAGTCTTACCACCTCGTGCTGCCCATTTCGCGCAACTCTTTCCCGTCTCGCGCGTCGTTACGACACAGTCGACTTGCCGGACCCTCCGTGCGACATTTCTTCTGCTGAGGCCGCTGCCAGTTGCGCGCACTTCGCGGCCGCTGTCGTCAGTGGCCAGGCATGTCCCCCAACATCGTCGAGGAAGAGCCCCTCGAATCGTCAGCGCGAACAGAAAACTTTGTTTCCGGTGCCGGCTAGCAGCTGGTTGGCGGGGGACTCCCTCGTAGGTCTGAAGTTCGGCCCATCTGGCTTCCGCAGTTTCTCGGCTGGCGTCTTCCCCCTTCCGTCCTCGCAAATCTTTCTGCTGCCTTTCGTTTGCACGTTTTGTCTCCTCGACGCCCTGTTGTCTCTCAGTCCAACGAGGATCGCTCCTCTCTGCGTTGTGTCGATCCTCCCCTCAGTCTTTTCCCCCTGCAGCTTGTGTCGTTCTGGCTGATCCCCCGCTCTGTGTGGCTTTGTGCGTTTCCACTTTTTCGCCGATCTGTTTCTTCACCCTCCCACTTTTCCCGGCCACCGTTAACGACCTCGTCGCTTTCTCATCTCGTGCTGTGGCATTGACTCCTCGCGTGGCTTTCTCTCGGTGAATGACGCACGTCCTCCCCCCGCTTTGACAATGGAGGCCTTGACAGCCCACGCGGCTGTCCAGGCTCTCTCCCCTGAGTTTCCCCGTCACCTGGGGCATCCTTCTTCTCGTTGTTCTGCGTTGCCATCTTTGTCCGTTTCGGCGTCTTCCGTCGGTAACGAGGAGAAGGACGGCGATCTCTTTCCGTGTTCGGGGCCTCTTCAGTGTCTGCCTTCTCTGGCGCCGCCCTCCACCAAGCGTCGTCTTTTGTTCTCCGCCCCTCCGGATGCGAGCGCGAATTGTGCAACAGCAGCGACAAGCGGCTCGTCTTGCGCTGAGTCCTCTGTTCTTCCGTGCCGGGTGGCCGCCCTCTCTGTCTCTCTTGTCTCTTCCTCGTGCTGCCCTGCCCTGCGGCTCCTCGTCTCTGTCTTTCTCGTCCTCTCTCTGCTCCCCTCTCCTGCACAGTCTCACCTCATTCAGCTCTCCAGCGACGCCCATGCAGGCCCTCCGATCCAGCTGACTGCGTCGAGCGTACACCGGACCAGAGTCTCGTACACTCGCCCATCTCTCGCGCCCGTTGCGTCTCTACCATTTTTTCCTTCTTCCTCTTCCACTTGGAGGCGTTATGGTTCTCTTTTCTCTCTCGGCCACCCGCGAGCGACTTCGTTCTATGCTCGTGACAGCGAAGGCCTCAGTAGCAGTCCGGCCCTGCCTTCTCACCCGGCGACTCCATCGCCCTGTGTTACCACTGAAACCGCCTGGGAAACGGCCTCCCCTGCTTCCCCCGGTGATCCGCAGCCGCTGCCCTGCTCTTCGCTGTTTCCTTCCGATGAGGGAGAGGAGAGAGAACAGGCGAGCGATGCATATGAGGCTGATGACTCGCCTTTTCGCGTGTGTCCTGCCGGGGAATGCAAATCGGACGGCAGGTCTAGCGAAGCAGACGAGCGGCTCAGCTGGCTTTTTTCGCTGAGAGGAGGGGCAAGGGGTGGCCTTGCGTCTTCTTTCTCCAGACGAAAGATGCCAGCCTTCCGCAGACGGCTGGTGCTGAACAAAATCGGAGCGCGTGTGGCGACCGCAAAGACCCGAATCGTTCAGCCTCTCTCCCACCTCTCCTCCTTCTACTTCTCCGTGCCTCCCCTCACGAGGCTCTACTGTTCGGCGTCGCTGCTGCTGACTCTCCTTTCGTCTCCGACTCTCGCGACATTCCTGCGCACCAAAGTGCCTGGCCCCGCGCAGCCTCCATCGTTTTCTCAGGGCCCGAGACACCCGACGCAGTCTCCTGTTTCCTTGGCTCGCCCTTCAGCCGAGCCGGAGGGCCTTCTTCCACCCGAGCAGCTCGCCATGCACGCGCCTCGGGTGCTGCGGGCCTTCGAGTTCTGGAGGCCGTTCACGGCGGGGACGTTCTTCGGGGCGCCGTCTCTTGGGACGGTTCTCAGGATATACGGGGCGTACACAGCCCTGCGACACATGGAGGAGACTGTCGCCCTCTCTCCAGGCTCGTTGGGTTCCATCGACGATCCCGTGCTCCCGCGCCCGTCGGCTTCTCGCCGCTTGAAACCCGAAAGGCGGGTGTTGGGACTGGGAAGGTCGGCGAGTTCTGCCTGGCGCGCGTCTCGATCTCCGTCGTCGCCTCCTTCGCGCCCCCAATCCGAAACCGACAGAGAAGGCCATACTGCGAGGGGCCTCGCTGAGGCGTCCAGCGGCGCCGTCGCGGCCGCGCGGTCTGCTGAGACGCTCACGTTCCTTCTCTTCCAATTCGCCAGCCTGTCGTGCATTGCGGGCTGTCTCAAGCTGCCGTTCTTCGCTTCTTCGCTCTCCAGCGCGGCTCTCTACCACAACTGTCGGACGAATCCCGAAGCACCCGTATCGCTCATCATGGGCATAAAACTCCCGCAAAAATACCTCCCCTACGGCGCCTTAGCCGTCGACGTCTTGCATGCGCAGGCCCTCCGAGCGGCGGTCCCGGGCCTCCTGGGCATCTGCTCCGGCGAGCTCTACTGGTTTCTGACAAAGGTGAGGAGGCGCACGAAGCGTGGTAGACTGAGAGAGGAGACTTTACTGGCTAACTGTCAAGCAACCACGCGAACAGTAGGTTTTCCGCGACATCCAACCGGAAGAAGAGGTCAGGAAACGAGAGCCGGGGAACTTCCACAACGCAGAGAGCAAGGCGATGAAGAGATCGCGCAGGGAACAGGCAAGATCTTCAGTGCTGCGGGGTTCGCCTGAGGGGGCTAGCGTTCAGCCGCCGTCAGCAGCTGTGAACATGAGGTTGTGCAGCGGAAACAGACACCTAGGCTAGACAGAGTCTGAAGCGTGCTTAGGGTATATTTACACGTGTGGATATATATCGAGAGGGGTTCTGGGAGCAAGGACAGTCCTGCGATCGAGGAGTCACGCGGTGAAGTCATTCGGAAACGCTGGTCCGTTCGATCATCTGCAGGTTCCGCTGTCTGGCTACTCTTGTCTCTCCCGCCGACGACTCGCCAGTCTGCCTGCAGGTGTTGAAACGTGGTGCTCAAGCGCACTTTCCAGGACCGGTTCCATCTCTTCTTTTTGCCTCCGCTTTTTGCTTCAGACCCTTCCGATGCACTTCGCGGGCCCGCGCCCCCTCAAGACGCCGAGGGCTTTCCGGCGCTTCTTCATGCGACTGCGGAGCACATCTTCTCCAGGAACCTCGAAAGGCAAATGACCTTTGCCAGCGGTGTTTCCAGTCTTTCTCGAGCGAGTCCTGCTCGTCCAGCGTTGCCGTCAGATTTTTCATCTGTTTATTCAAGCGATTGAACCTGGCGCCGGGTCCAGGCTGTTTGCCGGCCGAGAACCGACAGGGGCAGTTCTGCATTCGGCATCGGATCGCCGTCGTCCCGGGAGGGGCCGCACACATGCGAGGCATTCTTCGCCTTTTCTTGTAGCCTTCTCTGTGCTACCACGGGCCTCTTCATCCTTCGAGGTGGAGAGCGGTCACTCTCTGGACCTGTCGTGTCAACCTGCTTGTCTACAAAGATTTTTGACTCTCGCTCTCCTTTTCAGATGCGGCGTTGCCACCTATCTGCAACGATCTATCTGTATTGACCTGTCCAGTTCCCGATCTGCCTGGGAAGCTCCCTAGAGTCGACTCTGTCTCCTTCGTATCCTCTCTCATCACTTTCGCTCCTTGCTGGTGTTCCCTGCCTGATCTTTTTCGCTGTTCTCTTGCGATCTGTCTCACTGTGAGTCCTGCCTCGCTCGACGTCTTTGCGGTCTTGGTCCGCTGCGATCCGCCTTTCTCGCGCGTTACACCTCGGCCGCTGTCTCGCAAGGCAAAGACGGCAGCAAGTCTGGCGGGTGAGCCGCCGGCGAGAGGCCAACACGAGAATGCAAACGCGCAAGAGAAGCGTTCTTTACTCCACGCTGGCGGTGGCCCATGGCCTGTGGCCAGGCCTCACATCAAATCGCGCCCGCCTTACTCTCCACAAAGATCCACGTTTCGTCCGCAGAGGCTAGGTCGAACGTCCTTGGTTTGACGCCACTGCTGTAAACATTTGTTCGCTTTGGTTTGGAGAGACGCGCAGCCGGGCAGGAACAACCAGCTGCCTGCTGATCGCACAAAGGTTAAGATCCGCCGACCAAAAAAAATGGTGTACGCAACACCATCGTATACATTTTCCTGCACCGAAGGATCTGTATTACTGTTGTTGATACACTTCGGCAGCCACTTTGGACATCGACCTATGTTCTGCGCTTCGCTTCGCTGCTGCAGCTATACCAGTATTTAAGGCGAAAAACGTTTGTTCCCGAGCTGGATGTGTGAATATGGGCACCGCCGTCAGAATCCAGCGACACATCGACGTAGGTCTGTGTCTCCTTGCGTTTGTTTGGAGGGCGTGGAACTCGTGCGAGAGCGAACTAGCTAACGCGGCACGTTTCAACGCGCTGCCCACCCCACTAGACGAGTCTCTTCATTTCCGTAACCCCTCCACTGTAGGACACAGTCACCTTGTAATACATACACCGTACCTACGCTGTACTCCTGGATACCTAGGTAGGCAAGAAAGCCGAATCGATAAAGGAAGAGAGGACGACTGATGCAGCCGGGCCAGAGACACACACAGACCGAGGCGAAAAGTCCACATCGCCATCCGGTTGGGTATCCTGGTAGACAGCTCGCCGTCGTGCACGTTAGAGCCACGGGAGGGTGGTGAAACCCCTCGAGAGGCGGCCACTCCAGACTTGGCAGTTTTACTACGGCACTAATCAGTACGCTGTCTTTCTCTCCCCGGGGAAAGTTTGTTAAAGAGTCTGTCGACTGAAAAGAGGGAGAAGGGAGAACTCACAGGGGCTGCACATTGTCGGGGCCTGTCGCGGTGGGTTCTTCAGCCCCGGGGGGTTCCTTTGTCCGCCGGCAGTTGGGCATTCGGCAGCCCTTTCGAAAATCGGACGGCACAGGAGAGCTCACGTCAGAGCAGAGCTCGGCGTCCTTTTCTCCCCCAGACAGAAAGGTGCGGGGAAGTGTTGCGAGAAGACATAAGCCGCTTTTGGGGGAGCTCTCTGGCCACTCCCTCCACCGAGACTTACACACTAAGCGGAACATCCCGACACGCTCGTGGGGCCCCGGACGTACACTGCGCTGGTTGCAGCGGATGGTCTCTCTGCCTTTGTTTTGTTTTTTTCTGGTTTCGAGGCCACCCATTCCACATGTTTTGTTTTTTTCGGCTGCAAGTGCTTTTCGCAGCAACCTGGCATTCTGCGGTGTCTGTTATTGGGAAGAAGAACGGCTCGTGTTCCGCATCTCCGCCCCAGTTACGTGCCCGCCGTTTTGCATACAACAGAATTGAGGAGAGGGCTGGCGGTGTAACCGACCCGTGCTGGAATGCGCAGTCGAGAGAAAACGGTCCAAGCATGCCTCGTAAGAGTTTGCAGCGGGGACTGTGAACCTCTCTGTAGGGGGGCGGACTTCTCTCCTCTGCAGGCAATGCAGCTCTCCCCGGCTGGCGGTTTTCGGGTAATCGGCTCGGGGCAATCCGAGACCGGGGCATCGACGCCACCCCGGTAAAAAGTCTGCATGAGGGTTCCTGTTTGCCGAAACTCGATGACGTTTGGGCCTCTTTCGTCTCGTTGGGGACCGCCACGAACTTGAGTTTCGCCCTTTTCCCGCTGGCGATCGGCAGCGGCTGCGAGTGCTTCGCGGTGCCGGTGGACAGAGAAGATATGGGCTTCGAGATTCGGTTTTCTTGTCTCGAGTCTTCACCTCCTTCCTCCGACTCCGCAGGGCTGTCCGCGGCTGTCTCCAGAGGAAACCCTGGAGCGGCCGCGCATTCCTCAGCGCTCTATTTCTAGAGTCGTCGCCCGTCCCGCCGTAAAAGCGCGAGGCGGGGCGCAGCACGATGGAGCGCCGCGTTCTCGAATCGCTAAATGGGGGGAGACCCGATTGGCCGTGGACGGTGAAGACGCAGCGTAAGAAGCCGCAAGGAGAACCCGAAAAGGCAGGTCGCAGCGCGGTTCGCCGTGTCTCGCCTCTGTCTGGAGACCCGATACCGCGTCCACTCGGCCACGGAACTGCTCTAGCGCCTCGACCTCTAGCCTCACGCAGCCCATCTTCGACCCTGCATGCTTCCTGTCTTGCTGGATCTCCCTTGCCTGCAACTTCGTTTTCTCCTTGCGCCTCCCCTTCTGTTCCTGCGCGTCCTCCCGGCCCCGCCCTTCTGTTGTCTCCCCGCCGTTACCTTGCCCGCCGCGACGCGCGCTCCCTCTCACCCCGTCGGCGACGCTCTCCCTGGGGCTTCTCGCAAGTCGCCTCTCTCTGCCTTTTCGTTTTCTTTCTTTCGCTCCTGAGGCCTCAGGCTCCTCGACCCTCCCCCGACCGGTGGGACTGTGGAACCCACGAGGCGACTGCGTGTGGCGTTGTTTCCCCGCTGGCACCACTCCGGGACGTCGCTGTCCCTTCCGGTGGGCGGCGTGAGGTCCGGCGCCACGTAGATTCTTTTGCACTATCGGGCTTCGCTCTCGCGGCTCCAATCCTCGCAGATGAGCCTGAGACCACTGGCCTTGCGACGCCGTCGACCTCGGAGCTCCCGGGCGAGGCCGTGTCTGTCCCTCAGGCTGCTGCGGGGGCATTAAGTCGCGTTGTTCGCGACGCGGAGGGCGACCGCGGTGGCCACGGCCAAAACCAGAGAGCGACAGAGACAGGAGGCGACCACCGCTTGTCTCCGCAGGCAGAACGCGTCTCGCCGTCGCCTTTGCATGTGGAACCGCAGTCAAACTTGCTGGACTTTTCCTCCATGCCAAGCAGCCACGAACCCGCCTTCACCCCCCAAACAGAAATGCGCCTGCGAAACCGACCCATGAGAAAGTACCTCCGGAGACGCCTCCGCCACCTTCCGCCTCCCACCCATCTCATTTCTGGCGCGGGTCAGCCGTCCGCGTCGGCGGAGCACTGGGTTGATGTCGAAGACGTCACAGACAGTGAGACGAGAGAGAACCTCAACATCTTCTCTCACAATGACGCACCATCACACCTGCTTATATATCAGATGCATATTTATCATTTTAGAGCTACCTACGTGTGAACTGCATATATACATATACATATACATAAGTTTATTTTATTACCTACTTGACGGGGTGGCTGCATTGGCGGCACTGGAAAAAGGCTGGTAAGATGTGTGGACCTGGGAACGCTTCAAGTGGAGACAAAATCTCTTCTTCTTCGCTATGCCTCGCCAAGTCCTGTTCAGACGTCGAGGTCGTCAAAATCGACGAGTCTGTCTTCATCACTTCTGCTCTTACTCTCTATAAATACGTACGTCGTCTACATGTGTATATATAAAGGTATATATGTTCATGCAAGGTCGTATGAACATGCATGTGATGTGGTTCAGTGAGCAGAGTCTCTGTGTGTCGCCCAGTAGAGTTTGCTGGTTGTTTCTCCGGTTCTTTCGTGTAAAAGGAAAATTCGCTGGCTTGCATCTTCCCCATTCTTTTCAGAGTGCCTGCGGTACATAAACTGGTACCGCCAAGAGGGCCTCGAACATCCTCTCGAACCGATCAAAGCTACGACGACCCTGCGAGAAGACGCGGCCGCACTCGTGCGGCGCCTGACGTTGACGCACTGCAGAGGAGCGTACCCTTTTCCCTCTCCGAGACCCCTCGTCCCCGGGGTAAGTCATGAAAGCCAGGCGCAAGCACGAAATTTTCGAGCAAGAGTCAGCTTGCACATATCCGAGAAGACTACATATCCATGTAACTTTATATATATATATATATATATATGTAGAGTGGCAATGTGCAGGCTTACCTGTGTGCACTTCCGCACCGTCAAGGGATCGTCGTGGAAGGTTTTGCGTCTGTACGAACACTTGCCGGTCACGCGGTCCCTCCAGCTCAAGCCATTTTTCGTTTTTCTGTCTCACGGGTGTTCGCGTTCAGGCTTTCGATGCGAACTGGTTTGGCGCCAAAGAGCCTGATTGCAGTTTCGCGGCTCTAACGTGGTTCTCTCAATTTCGTCACTTCGACGGGTAGGCTTCAGAAGACGAGAATCACCGTTTCCAAACGGGAGCGAAACGCCAAGCATGGGGAGTGCATGAAAAGGACGGAGCCCACGAGCACCAAAAAGAGCAGCGGCTGTGACATGTGTACAAAGCATCAGGGTGCACCTGCGCGTTGTGGTTCAGGCAATTTCCAGGTGCTCCAGTTGAGGAGCTGGCTTCCGGGTTTCGCGTCGGCGAATTTGCTCGAATGATGCACAGAAGAGCGACTGGCATCGGCTGCGCGCGGACCCGAAGCTGCGCGGGAGGCGTCAACTGGCTCGTGTGTCTCTACGGCTCGGTCCCTCACCGCCCGAACAACGCGGATTTGCGTGCAGAAGACGTGATTTTTGGGTGCGTTCACAAAAATCTCCCCGGCGTCCGCTCTGGAGCCCTGGAACATATATGCTGGTGGAAGCATGATGCGCACTTGCGCGCAGTTAAGACCGCATGCACATAAATAGATAAATGCATCCATGTATATCTTTAATGTTATCCATATTTCAAAACGTGCAGAGCTCGGTCCCCGTGTGCTTTTCCTGGTATCTGTAGTACGTTACTGGTGCGCAGACTGACGGAAGTTTGAGTGTGCAGCAACCGGAGCGTGGCCCCACGACGGAGAACTCGTCCTCCCTTTTTGAGTTCAGTGCCTTCTTGCTTCTACATACGCCTGTGTGTGTGCAGGTGTTTCTCCTGGTGTCGAAACCTGCCAACAACTTTGCTTTCCGATGAATCGACCGTGCTGTCTCCGCGTACGTGTTGATGAGGAAGCATGCGTGTGGGCTTCGAAGGCCAGCTTTCTCGTGAATGTTGATTTTGGGTGGTGTGTTTTCCTCTAGGCCGGAAGTGTGGGAATCGATTCTGCAACGCGAGGCCTCAGCACCCGGCGGCACGCAGGCGAAGGAAGTGCTATCGGCTTCCTCGGAGGAGGCAGACGTGTCTCTACACATTCGGTTGAGCGGCACAAGCGAAGACGCTTTGCGGGAAGGCGGTGGCGCCATTGAGCGTCCAGCCTCCGCATCTGAATCGAGTTTTTCGGAGGCCGGCCGCCAGTTTGCGACTCAGAGCAGCTCCATGGTGGGCGAGACATTCGAAGGTCACGACGAGCTGTGGCGGGTCTCCTGGCCCGGCCGCATGGATCTGAGGCCCCGCGGGATATCTGGCCTCGCCCCGCGGCCAAGGCTCGCTGAAGTGTGGGGTCAAGACATATCGGAGGAATCAGTCATGGACATAGCCAGGGGCGGCCGCCGGGGTGTGACGATCGATGAAAAGGGCGGGATCGATAAACTGTTCATGACGCTGACGGGACGCGACGGTCAGGACGAACTGCTGGTGGTGGAAGTCGACGAGCACAGTGCAGAGAGAGAGAATGAGGCAGAGCTCGACATTGCCAGCTCGAATCAGTTCCAGACAGCAGAACAGAGCGATGCTGACGAGCCGTGAGCCAGCACAGAGCAGCGAGGGGACGTCCCGCGCTGCAGATCTTGAGATGGAGAAGGGCGGTGAGAGAAGGAACGCATGCTCGAACACACCCCAGGAAGAAGGAAAGACTGGCATTCGGTGACGAATAGGCCAGTCGTTTTGTGTACATCCGAGAAGGTGTCCGTCGTCACGCAATCCGGTATGTGTATTTCTCATCCCGTACAAGTCTCTAAGTTGTCAAGTGTCGAGCCATGGTACGGATACCAATGTCGTTGAATAGAGTGCAGATGTGTGTCTCGTCACCTTCGACCCAAAATCCTTCAAAACGACAGGATAATCTGCCTTCGTTTTCCATCCAATAAATGCGGGCTTCCCGGGTTGTTAACTGGAACAGCCAAGTGTTTGCCTTGAAGCCGACCAAGCAGGCAAGCATTGTCTCTGCTGTCGCGATGGACGATTGTGCCTGGGGCACTTTGTGTTGCCAATTTTTTTTCGCGGTGCGTTCAACTGAGGAGAGCCGTGAGTGTTCCACTCCTTCCGTCTTGGCTGATCGATGTGGATCCAAATCGTCGCGTGGAAACCAAACGCGAGTTTTTCCGAGTTGAACATACACAAGCGCCACACCACCACTCGAGTGCATGCGTGTGGAAGCTGGGTAGAAATCACGGAGTCTCCAGCTGTGTGGGACGGCTTCGAAAGTGCCTCTTGGCCCCCAGCGGCCTAGGCAGAGCTACACCGGACACACACACGGGACAGCCCCCAGTAGAAGTTAAAACGGCAGGGAATCGAATGTACATACCGCTCGTCTCCCGCGTTGTGTTTATCTTGGCTGGTATCCCCACAGCGACGGTGCAAATAGACAAATCTAGAGATGATGGATGTGAACAAGCATACGTGCAATAACGTACCGCAGGATATGCACGTGATTTGTAGCCCGTCGTGTAGTCTTAAAGCTTCGCTCGTTGGAGAGAACCGCGGAGCAGGAGATAGGCGTTTTTCTGATCGAGAGAAACACTACAGGTGGTCGGTTCTGCCTAATAACGGATGGTGCGTTTCGTCAGTGCCAGGCACGGCAGGCATTTAAAGGAGGACGAGAGACAATCGAGCCAGTGCCTGTTTCGTACCTGGTTGGGACAAGAATGAGTACGTGACAGAAATGCACAAGAGAGGTCAGAGAATGGCAAGTGCATACGCGTGTATACGTTGACACTTACGTACCTGCATACTACTTTTTCCCATCCGTGTACCTTGATTTGTCCCCTCCTCCTCCCCCCCCCCCCCCCCTATACGTATATATAGCAAAACCCGCTTGTGTATTTACGTCTATACACGGGGTGATACAGCACTGTATTCTAGCACTATATTCTATTTTAGTGGATGTTTATGCTTCCGTCTCTCTGGCAGACGGCAAAGCTAATTGCCTGTGGAGTATAGCAGACGGCGGGAAGCCAGCTTTCCCGGTGAACTGTGCCCTGCAGCTGTTGCTTGACTTTTACCAAATACTCGTTGGAGGGCTTCTCCAGACCCCAGCCTAATACCCAGTCGTAAATAGGTGGAGCTTCTAAAGAGATAAACCCATCATTTCCTTCGGTTCCTTGGTTTTCCTCCTGCTCGTTGCTTTCTGTGGTATTTTCGCTCTGTTCATCCTTGGTAGTATCCTGCGTTCCTCGAGGTAGTTCTTCCTCTGCTTCTCGGTGTTCGTCCTGTTCTAGAGGGTTGGTGTCCCGTTGTTTATTTACCAGTTTTGTTCTTAAAGCATCTGCGCTGTGCCTTTCTGCAAAGTGTGTTTTTAGTCTTTCTCCGAAACTTCCTCCCGTCTCTGAGGGAGGGTTCGTCTTCTCCATCAAAGCAATGGACTGTGAATCTCGCGTTTCGATTCTGCGAGAGAAGAGTATCTGTTTCTCCTCTGTCTTAGTCGATGTAGATGATCCGCGTTTGATTCCTTCTGCGAGTGCTTCCAGTCCCTGTTCGGAATCTGCTCCGGAGTTTTGTGAGGGAGGCAGAGCACGGCCGAGCGGCAGACCTCCTTCGAGCACATTGTATTGCTCGTACTTTCTCTCCCGGCGAAGGATCGATCTCCATGTGTCTCTGCTGCGAATGGGAAAGCCATGACAAAAGGAAGCACGTGGTGCCTGTCTTTCAAAACGCTGATTAACGAGTGACAGTAGCTGGGGCGTCTCTCAGGTAAGTGGAGCCACCTCCAGCGCTCTCTGACGGAGAAACAATTATCGACATCGACAAAACCGGATACATACGTATACACCGCACCACCACGGACATAACTGGAGGAGGAAGGCATTGTCTATTGGAAGTGGGTTCACAAAAAACGGTGGCACTACAGTACATAGGATATTAAAACGATTCCAGTTATGAGGTACATGCATCACTCCAGCATTGAGTTGCAGACTATCAAGTGTCTTCTTCCAGATGTTCGTCTGTTTTGAATACTTAGATTGGATTTTTTGTCGCATTGGCACCTGTTTTGTAACCGGGTGAGGGCTTGTGACAACGGGCGATAACCACGTTCTTTAGGGATGCGTACAGCACCGCCCCACGGGACAGCTGAAGACAGCTAAACGCATCCACGTTTATCCACATTGGTGTTTACAGATGTGTACCTGTTAAAAGGTGCACGCCTGGGTATGAGTGTTTCGACAGTTTCAGAGAAGGAAAACGAAACTACGTCTTTAGAGCTTTTTCTCGACGTAGCAAAACAGAATTGTTCTAGAAAACGCATTTTTTCTGAGCGACGAACCTGAAAGGCGCTTGCTTGGCGATATTCCCCGAAGGCTTGTACAGACAGAACAATTGGTTATTGTCATTTGTACAGCCTCGAGTACGCGCACATGCCATATACCTCGCTGTGTGCCACATCATCTGGGTGAAGTGTCCAACCACCAGGTGAAACCAATCCGTCCAGTTTGTCCCAGGGTACGTTCTGTGGCAAAACAGCCAGGGGCAACTTGATAAAAACGAGTGGCGTGCATCCCGTATTTCATTCGCAAACAGGTATATATATATATATATTTATTTATTTATTTATATGTGTATATATACATATATATACATCCGTAGTTGTAACACATGAACCAGAAAAGAGACAAAGATATATATATATATATGTACTTCTGCTCAACTATATATAGAAACAAGAATCCATTCATTCCCCTGTCCACTCGGGATATGCAAGCACATCCGGAATCCTGAATCAGTAGACGGGTTGCCTTCATCTTGTGGCGCCGGTTTTGCCGATCTCAGGCTGCTACCGAATGTTTGCAGGCACAACACACACCGAGTCTTGTTGTTGTGTTTTTGCTTGCATTCAAGGATATATCATGAAAGTGCTCAGGCGACAAACGGTTTCGTCGCAGAGAAACGTACCCTTGAAATTCACGATATTCCTCGAACCACAGAAAGACGCCTCTTTCACACCGCGGAGGATCCTCGAAAGTGCCGTAGAGATTCTCTGCAGCCTGGACGCATATGTGCGTAAGGGCAAGATTGTTGGGGAAGGAAAGCAAGCACACCAGCCTGAATCGTGATCACCGATTCCTGATGTTTTCCTCGAAAGGTAAAAAGGACACTATTTCATGAGGCGAATCAAACACGAGGGAAGAATCGTCCACCAGCGGAAGAATCAAAATTACATGCGGTCAATACTCGCCACTGATCTGTCATATTCATAAGTGGGTACCTGAGGTACACACGAACGACAGCCTGTAGCCCCACAGCAGTTCTGAAACAGGGACACCGTTGACACCGAGGATCAATCAAGTGTTTTCTCTCTCTCTCTCGTCGGGACTGCACAATTGCGATCGCGCACTTACATGAAAATGGTACCAATCGTTGTGTAGAAGGTCTTGAAGTATGGGGACAGCAATTTTGAAGGATGCCACGGCCGAACAGCGTCCATTTCAGACACAAATCTTTCTCTATCCGTCTTCGTAATATGTTCAGACGTCACCGAACTATCTCAGCACCTTTTCCCCAACCCACGTCGTCTTACTTGTGCCACTCACCCCTGGGCGTAAAGAACGATCGGAGTGTCCCCATACATCGCAATTCCCATCTGCGCGTGCCTGCGCGATTTTCATCACCATATCCAGCAGCTCTTGACTGAACTCCAGAGGCTGAAGTGGGTGATCGAGCTCTTCGGACCGGTAGTAGTTGTGATAGGATAGGCAATCTGATACGATCGACGTAACCAAAGCAGAATACACGGACATAAAACTTTCTCGCAATTCTTCTCTGCAGGACGACGAGGAGCACCTGTCGTCTTCACAGGGGTGTGGGAAAATGAAAGTGAGCAAAATAAATATGCGCCGCTGCACACATGTGATACTCGAATACCATTGCACTAGGCCGAGAGCCTCGCGGCTTCCATTTACCGATGGAACACTGCAGGACAACCAAGGGAAAAGTGGAAAAAGAGATGAGTATTAGGGAGAGAAGAACGAGGAAAAACGAAGACGGAAACAGGCAGCGCTGTATGTGTGGAGAGAGAAGAAGGAACACGACAAACCAGGGAGAAGGAACGAAGAAAAGACATTAGACGGATTGAGAGACGGGAGGTAAAACGAAGAAAAAAGAGTTCGGTAGCATTTGTACAGACCGGTGTCTGAGGGGGGGAGTATATGGCACAGCCTCTGCAGACATTAATGCTCAGTTTGTATGGGTATATATGTGCATTGTATTAAAGTTTGAATATACCGAGATAAAGCTACGTATACATATATATTTACACCGGTATCCATGTTGATCTGATCATAAACGCATACATATTCGTATGTGAATTTGGATGAGAAGAGATGCTCACTGACCGTCTGTGACGTCTTCCGCGTATCTACGCCCCTCTTGCTGGGGTTGCTCTTCCGCAAGATCGAGTCGTGCCGCGTGTGGGGGTCCCTCCGCCGAAACGCCATTTCCTGTGGTGGCTTTTTGGTCGCCCCTTCCGTCTACCTCTATTCTTTCGCTAGAGAGTGTAGTAAACGTGGTATCTACACTAGAAGAGGGTGGACTGCGACTGTCTGTGCCATGTCTTTCGTTTGTTTCTTCCGCAGAAACAGGAGGAAGTACAGGCGTCCTGTTGTCGGTAGAAACACTGCAGCCCGGCGCTTCGTTTTGAACCTCTTTTGTGTCTTGGTGGCTCTTTTCTCCAACGCACGGCAGAACAGTTAAGGTGTTTTCAAGAGGTGCAAGAGCGCCGAGGCTCGACCAAAACGATGCAATAACACAGGGAAAACAAAGCTGGGCAAGCTGCATGTTTCTCACTTGAATGAAAACGGCTGGCGGAACAGCCAAGGGGGAGAGTGGAACAGAAAAAACAGACTGAGCCGGATGTGGCAGACGCAGACTTTTGGGATAGTGAGAGGGGGTGATAGGCCTACTCCTCTCGCCAGGTTCTGCTTGCGAACAACATCGTCCGGCACCCCCGTACCAGACAAGCGTGGATTTTCCGAGCGGGGTGTTTTGCTGGGACAGACGCTTCTTCGTTTCGACCAGGCAAGGGCGCAGATTTTACTCCTACGACGCATAGCAAAACGGCTGTCTCCGAGTCACGTTCGTGGGGAAGACACAACGAACTGAAGTAATAACCACGCTGCCTACGTTTTTGTAGAAAGGAATTCGACACGCCGGGGTTGTACGAACAATAGTTTGACGCTGCGATGGTCGACAATATTTTCCGCGTGGAATGCAGTTGTTGATGGAGGAGGTGTTATGTGTCAGTGACTTGTCTTGAAGACATAAGGACGGCGATGACGGGAAAAGCGATCCTGAGGTTGTTTGCGTGTGCATACTGGTGAGCCACAAAAGCTGCTGCGTCTTCGTGTTTCAACCGATGCTTTTTCAGATAGGTGATTAGGACGCGTTTTCTTCATGTTTCCATCCTATGCCACGCGTTGTTTTCGTCAGTGCAAATCTCATAATCACAGCGGCGAGAATATGGATTGTAGGTTGCCTGTTGGCCGGTGACAGCCGATACCAACCGATTAGGGTGTTGTTAAGCGTTTTCACAGCCAAAACGTGTTGGCTGCGTGGGTGGCTCGAGTGGCCGCAAAAGCATAGAGATAGCTTATATGAAAGTACTCATGGGAATTCGTCTTTCATGGTTCTTATTTACTCGGTCGGTCCTTTGGACCACATTATATCTCTGCAGCCTTCACATCACCTGAATGTTTCCCCTTTAAGCAAATATACGAATTATGTCTTTATTTATGGCATTATTTCTCCTCGAGAGACATCAACACGCAACAAAACGCGTTCATGATGTCACCCCATGATCGGCGTCTTTCTCTGTGGCGGACGTTCGCTCCTAAACACTGGTGTCAAAAAGGGTGCGTGCCTCAGAATCTAACAGAGATGGAGAATGCGGTGTATAGTGGATATAACGCAGCATGTAGAGGTGGGCGGCGAACGACAGGCCACGTGACGGCGATCTAGTGCAGTAAAATTTTGTTTAAAATTTGGTATCTCTTCGTCGTCGTGACATAAGTCTGGTTAAAGCCACCTGGTAGCGCCTGTCGTGAGCAACAATTGCTTTGCTGTAGCCGGCTCAGAGGACGGTCTCGAGTTGGATTTGAGATAGGGGGATTTGAGACAGCGAAGTCTCATCTAAATTATATGAGCCGGGCAGTTCAAAGACTGGACGGCTTTTTAGCGATCACAAGAGACCACAGGAGAAAACCCTTCACGGGTAAACTCTCTACCAAATGCTATGTGTTGTTTACCGATGCTCTGCGTTTGACGGTCAGCACGCGATGCGACAGCATGGAGGGCAGGGGCTAGGGGGGCACGAGTCCTCATCACTTCAATTATGGATAGGCAGAAAAATGCTAGTGGATCCGTGTATTCGTTCTACCAGGGTCCGTATCTACCGAGTTCCTCCTGTCAGGTTGCGACAGGTCTCGTCAAACATGCGACATACTTCGTTTTCAGAGATTTGCATTGACAGTTATTCTGGCACACGGTTGATGAAATGTCTCCATGCTTTAAGTCTGCTTTGTGTTTTGGGTTCTCTGGGAAAAGGAAAACCGATTCGTGGCGCGGAGGCACCTTTTCGAACGCAACACAATCTCGCAATAACAGTAGGAGAAAAGAGAGTGCCGTACGTCACAATGCCACTGGCGGTGGACGGGAACATATTGGAATAGTTCGGCCTTGCGCAATCAAGGATCCGGCCAGTCGTCCCGCAACAACCATCGAAAAGATATAAAAGAATGTTATAAAAACCCAGACTTAAAAAGATTAGGGAGTGGGACGTTGGCGCAGACGGCCCCAAGCACTCTTCGGTAGAACATGAGCAGCTCTGTTTGACTTGATAGCATGGACCTCATGTCTGGTGTCGCATCCGCCTCGTACGTGACGGCTGCTTACCACACACACAGGGGAAACGTCGAACCCAAAGACTCGATTGAATTCGAGTGTAGCGTTAACGGATAAGGAAAAAACCGAAAATCTCCTACAGTCCCGCAGTAATTATATGGCCTGAAACCGACATCGTCAGCGGCGTATCTTGTGGCCGTATTCAGGTCTTCCGCGGATGCAACCGCAACCGACGGACTCGGTAACAAGACCAAAACAGAGTTTTCCTTAAAATTATCGACATACACACGAGAATCGGATGTGCGGAGAACGTAGAGATGGAGGCACTCACTGGGTGCCCTTCTCCGGAAAAAGACATTTGGGAACCGCGATATATATACAGAACAGGTAGTAGGCGCTGTAATTTGCTGCGACCAAACGCCGAGCGGCATACACAAAGTTCCTCAACTCAGGGTGTGCGATCAAGACAAAACGTCCGGGAGAGAGAAAGCCACTCACCCCGTAGTCTGCCGATCGTGATTTAAGGCACGACAGTGTTATGTAGAACGCGACAGAGTTTATGCTGGCACAGGGACGAGTTGCGCATTAAGCGCTGCCGCGAATAAAGACAACACCAATGAGCTCCAGTGTTTCTCTTGCGGCGTGAACTAAGCTCGAGTCGAACAGAGAGAAACACCGGATGAAAAACAGCAAAAAGCCCTCAATGAGGCAGGCACAAACAGAGAACACACTATGCGGCAACGTAACGTCGGCTACTTGGCCTTACAGCCAATACCGGTTATGTCGTTCACGTACGATTCCACATGAAACGAGCTCTTTCCGACTCGGCTGACCGAACCGGACTGCTCAAGCAGATCTTGAGGGAGCAGCGCAGCTGGGAAACACATGCTGGACAATAACAAGGGCATGACCGACAAAAAGGCTGAACAAAGGAGCATCGCGAAGCTTTGCTCTGTCTGTCACTCTACTGAAGGGCTTGCGTACATGATTGGCGAATGAGAGGCGAAGGAAGTCAATAATATTAATCCACAGAGCATAAGATAGCAAAGGGAGGCAAAATATTTTCCTACTGCCAGCACACCTCAAAAGATACCGGCACCCCAAGGGACCCATTCACTTGGAATAGGTCTGGGATCAGAACATCTACCACACGCAAGCGGTGTGTGGAGTACGGTTTTCGATATCTTCCCTTGAACGGGTCAGATAGAGGATCCAGACGTTTACTGCTGTTCCGAGAAAATCAGCGTATTGCTCAGCAAAACGCGTACCGTGAGTTCAAGCGCTCAATTACCCTACGACCGTTAGTCTGTCTTTTCAGAGCTTAATGAGTACTCGCTGAGCTCAGAACACAGCATACTCAGCAAGCGGGGTTCACGGCCGTCCTTATTAACTCCGTATATTCGGCGAGGATTCGTTCTTCTTGTTCTCCATCCATCTTTTCATTTACTGTCTTGATACTAAATCGGGAGCCAATGTCCTGAAGCGTCGTCTTCCCTGCAACCACCCCAAGAAAATCCACATCGTGGCCTGGCGCTATTACTAACTAGGCTGCCGGTGCCAAATGGACGAGTCGACAAGCTCCTCTAACCTCGAATCGGCACGACCCTGCCCTTGGAGGTTTTCGGAAGACATGTCGTGCAGGTGCCGGGACTGTCGCTCCGGGTGCTCCACTGGACTGGCTGTGACGCACCGAGGAGGCAAGGCTTCACATCCTCTTTGTAGCAGTCGCGAAACTGTACACGGTCGAACGGATGCATCTTGGAAGACCCGCCTAGATAGCAATTCTTGATGTTCCTGACCTCGGCCTGAAAGCTCCCGAGATGCCTGTAGCCGCCGCTCGGTCCATTTCAGGTCACGGAAATCACCAATATCCTGCCGTTTTGAAGAGCTAACAAATGCGCATACACGATCGGCTGATGGTAAACAGTTGGTGTCTTCTTTCGAAGAGCCTACACCCGCGGAGACCCCATATGATCCTGAAGGCACACGTGGACATACTCATCATCGAGAAAGAGAAGTTGTCCTCACGTGTGTCAAGATCCTACGGGCTGCCCCCATTAGGTGGTTGGGACAAATCAGCGGAGTTGCCCGCTTATGCCAGAAAGGAATCATGGGCGCGTACCTGGTTTATACTGTGGTACTTCGTCATGTACCTCGCGGTGATTTCTCGATTCGATCGGAACAGAACACACAACAGTCACTGCATCGTACCCACCACTTCAGTAAACTGAGCAGCTGTTCCCAAACAATACCCAAGTTATCTAGAGTCTTTTGTACCTGTATGGCCCTGCGAGGGAGGCCCCAGCAGGTGTGTGAGAGCACCTCCGCCACAGTCCACAGATTGCCGTGGCCGCTTGATAGCTTGGTCGTCAACCGAGCCGCCATCCGTGAAGCAATCGATTGGCTGCATGCGTAACGTCCCCGATGACATATCTGGATCCGATCCGTTTCCGAGTGAGGCAGCTGAAATGGTCGAAGCGCATTCATATGAGCGACGACAGCCGAGGCGCGAAGGCGTCTCGGCCCCTGGGAACAACGCGTCTCCTAGGCTGGAGCATGTGTTGCTGTCCATCGTAGTGCAACCCCCTGAACGCAATCCTTGTCTGCTAGAAACCGCTTGAGAGCCCCAGGCAGGCCGGTCTGTCGTCGGTAATGCATCAAGTTCTATCCCCTTGTAATCGTTTGCCTCCTCCGTGGGGAGAAACATATCCTTACTGCCCGAGCACCCAACGTAGAAACCGCTTCCACAGCTGCTGTCCCGAAGCCCAGCCACGTCGGTCCCCGTGTTGTCTGCAGTCCCCTTTACCACCTGATGCTTTCTGTCTGTAGGTTGCCCGTCCGATATTTCCGGCTTAGCGTCAGTAACTGGGGATGGCCGCCTCGGTTGTTCATTCAATCCACTACACTCGGAGAAGGGAGATGGCTTGGGGATTTCTAATTCTGGAGATAAACTGTGCCGTGTTTCTGGCTCCCGTTGTTCTGCTGCCGCGTTTTTGATATTCAGTGCACTGTCAAAACTCTGTCCACGCTCCGGAGCTGGAATGCGGGTAAATGCACCTTCTGCGAAGCCGTACGGACTCGGCAACCTGTCTGCGCGAAACCCATTCACTGTTAGCTGCTCTGGAGGTCCTGCAGTAAACGAGTGGACCTGGCCAATCTCCGTGGCAGCTTCACCAGGCAGACGCGTGGGGAACGATCCCTCATTTTTGCCTTGGCAGTGCCCGGGTAAATACTTTTTTTCAGCTTCTCCCAACAGAGCGCCTGCTCGGTGCCGAGTGCCCAGTTCGAGTCCGAGTGCGTTTCCAATTGCGCTCGTCAAACTTCCGTCTGTCTCAGGTTCCCTTGCCGGATGCTCCCTAATTTCTCTCTCATACACTTCTGCCCATGAGCGGGTTCGCTGTTGACTTCCGGGACCGTCCCTTCTGTACCGTTCCAGGCCACTTCCAACACTCACAGAAGACTCCTGACTTGCTTTCGCCTGTGTTACGGGACTTGCAGGAGCTCCGCGCTTCCGCTTCTTTTGTACATCGCTGTCACCCCCCTGTATCGCCGGCAGTCTTGCCTCACCGCACAGGACCATTTGCCGGCAGGCTCCTCCAGGGTCAGCTCCAGCCCTGTTGCGCGGGTCGTAGCCAAAGCGCTCTTGCGCCTCCTTGATCAAATGAACAGGCACACAGTTCGCCTCGCAGAGGGCCCAAAGGCACATTGCCCGTGCGCGTTCTTCGCCGTGCTTGGGCGCTGCGTATTGTCTCGTCCTCCTCTGGCCGCTGGTCTTCTCATGCCACTCAGCTCTCCAGCACCGGACGCCTCTCACGAGAAGGGAGTAGATTCGTCCAGGTGTTCGCGTGCTGTGCCGGGTACTGCTTGTCCCGCTGCCGTGGCTACCTCGAGCACCACCTGAAGATGAACTGGCAAAAGGCGCTTTGGGGCCACATGAAAACGCACCGTTGGGCCGCAGTCCGGCCGAAGCCGAGAAATGTACGGAAGAAAGTGGCGCCAGAGGCACGTGCCCCTTCTTGACAGCCCCGCACAGGGTGCTGCTGGCTAGCGGCGGATGTTCACCTTTCTCGAGTTCCCTGTCGCCCAGATAGAGCAGCGAATACTGCCTATAAGGCACTCCAAGAGCATCAAGAGAGGCGTTCTGTGTGTGAATCCCTTCGGAAGAATACATCAGTTCAGGGGCAGCGTGAGAGAGAGATACAGGTGGAGCCGGCCGTGGCATTGCCTCATTGGGTGAAGCGATTCCGCTGGCGATTTCCTGAGGTTGGCCCTGTTGCTGAGCCAGCTGCAAACCTCTCGGCGAGGGAACACCCGACAGGGATGAGGGCCACGAGCTGGCCTGTGAGTGTACTCCAATATGTTGAGATGACAGCAAAGTATCTTCTCCCCGCAGTACATACTTCGGAGAAGAGTTGTCTTCGTCTGCTCTCCAGGCCGGCCTTCTAGCCGCGTGGGCGCCCCGTTTGTGAATCAGCACTGATGTCCGAGGAGAAGCCGCAGGGGTTCCCGCAAAGTTGTGTGTCCACGTCGACGACCTCGAAAAGGCCCCACACGTCTCCAATGATAGAGACAAGGAGGGAGCTTCCTGCCCTCCGAGAAGTCCAGCAGCATTATCAGTTGCAGAACGTGAGACAGACAGCGGAGGCACAGACGCAGTAGATGGAGTGACGAGCGCTGTAGGCGAGGAATCTAATCGGGGACCGTTTGGTACTTTCTTGAGAGGAACTGAGCAAATCGACTCTGACCCGCCCTCAGTCCCGCCAAGGGAAGAAGGGCCGCCGCGAGAGAGGGGCAACTCTCCTGGAGTTTGAGGGCTGAAGCCCACGTGGCTGACGACGGCCGGAGCTGCGTTGATAGACGGCAGGCCAGCTCTTCGATCCGAACACACGCTGGATTCGATCCGTGCAGGCGGGTTCCCCGCCTCCTGCTCAGGCTCCTTCACTACCTTGTTCTTGATCGATGCATTTGGGGAACCTAGGTGTAGATTCGTCGAGGAACCCATTTCATCCGTTTCTACGAAGGACTGGCCTAGCGGTTTCGCTGCCGGAGCAACTGTGCCGGCAAATTGTCTTCTCGAATGGACGGTCTCTTGAGACCGCAAGCAAAGCGCATGGCCACCGCCACCCTGACTATCTGAAACGGCAGGTTCGGTGCTCTGCACAACGGGCGAAGACGCCACGCCTACGCAGCCGGGTGCAAACCCTCTCGTGGCATTGGTCAACCTGACCGTGGATCCGCTGTTACTGACTGTTGTTGGGCCGCTTGGCTGTGCTGAGACAGTCGACGGAGAGTTCAACGCCTCAGGGGCACTCTGTTGACATTTCGCCTGGAGAGGTTCAAGTGGACGTGACAGGGGCGAGGCAGCCCGCGGAGTGGAATCGACAGGCAAACTCTCCGAGCGTTGCTCGCCTTTTATACTGCTGTTCATGGCCAGCTGCAGCAGTGCCTGAGAGAAAGCGGGGTCGTGCAGAGTGCGTGGAAGGTCGCGGGAGTACTCGGACAGAGAAGGTGGAAGCAGCTTTGAATGAAACTGATCCACACAGGAATTCGTGGACTGCGGGTGGCGGGAGGACCCCGGCGACGTCGCCCGAGAGTTGGCAGCCGTCGACGAAAGAAACGACGAGAGGGGAGACGCTGGAGCTGAGGCTCCGAAGTCTCTGTCTTCAGCAGAGGGGACCAACGGCGTGGCGCCGCTGATGGATGGGCAGATATCCGACACAGGTGGGGAAGCCTTATGCTCAGACGGGTAGTTCTCAGAAGACTGCGTACTCGCGCGCTGTTTCCTGGATCTGAAGTCCTGCGACCTGCTGTCGCCTTCGCCAACTACGTTCCGGCCACCATCTTTTTTCCCCTCCGCCGAAATCTCGGCGACCTCGAATCCAGATGACCGGCCGGATGCACCACACCCAGGTTCTCCGAAAGGCTGAGCGTCACGTCCTCCGCACGTGGATCCTTCCTGAGGCCGGCTGTCGCCTTCACCCGTAGATGTCCCATGCACGGTTCCTGAACTATCGCTTTCAGCCTTTCTCAGCGAAAAAACAGAGGGAGTTCCGCCTCCCAGCCTAATATCGTTCCAAAATAAAGAGATTCCCCCCCCGTCCTGACCAATCGGATGCAGCCGTCCCGGGGCTTCGTTTTCGCAGTTCAGCACGGCTTCCAGCTGGAGAACTCGGCCTGCGGCTCCAGATGAATGGCGCTGTGCGTGCAGCATGACATCGGCATTCGCCTGAGGTATCAGTGGAGGGCCGTGTGCGGCGTCTGGAGGCGCCCACTCTTGTGCGGTGCGGGCCAAGCCAGGAGCGGCTACCGGTTCGCCGCGACGAAATGCCGCCGGGACCGTCGACAAGAAAGACTCCGCCCGGTCTTCCTCTTCCCCGCATGCGGGCTCTCCTGGCATACAGGCGTGGAAAGCTGCCGACGACAGGCCACTTATCGGTGCAGCTGTCTCGTCTTCTTCCTTCGCGGAGGTCGCCTTACATAGTGAGTCGTCTCGTTGGTCCTGTTTAGGGGGAGAGAGGCGACCCGTCGCCTCACGCAAACCGTCGCTTGGCCCATCCCTCGGAAGTTGAGCGGGGCCGAGGCTACGCGGGGGAGTCTGATTGGTCGACTTCGCGTCGACGCAATCGGGCATCCCTTCTTGTTGCCGTCTTTCCTGTGAGTCTTCTCTCGGCTCGCTGTGCGCGACGTAGGCAAACTGGCAGCCCTCTGCTCCGCTTTGAACGTGCCCATAAGGCTTTTCTGACATGCGTTTCGCACCTCCGAAAGCGCCTGTCTCCCTGGTACGGTTCAAGTCTAAGAGGCACGCCGGAACGGTAGTCTGTCCTCTAGGAGCTGTGCTCCCGTCTCCACTTGGGTTCGCATTCTCACTGCTGGCTTCCGGGGGACTGTCAGCCACTTCTCCCGCCGGTGTCCAGGAAAAGGTGTTCCGCTCATAAGCCCCAGGCCTTTCTGAGAGCTCGACCGGTGTTGAGTCTGCAGCAGTCCACAGATTCCCTTCAGCCCCGGCAGCGGCACGCAGCTCTCTTTTGGGGACCCAGAGAGAGTCTCCTTTTGCTGTTACGCTTTTCGGCTCGTGCCGGCCCGCCAACCCTTCAGAGCGACCAGCGCTCTCGGCTGCCGGTACCGCCCTTGCGCACAATGGAAACGTGCCGGTGACGGCTGCTTCCTGGGTGTTAGGGCCTCCGTCGCAGTTCGTCTTTTCGCATTCGCACGTGTTACCAAGAAGCGCCCTGTGAAGAGCTGCCGTGTCACGGGTAAAGGCGCCGACCGTTTTCGGCTTGTCGGGCACGAGGGTTTCAGCCGCAGTCGCGGCAGACGTTACCACCTGCGGGCCGTCCACACAGGCACCAGCGGGCTCGTCGGTGAGTTGCAGCACGGGAGGCTTTTCTAAAACCGTTGGGTCATCTCCAAGAGCCCAAAACGTGCCCGGGGCTGGTGCACGCTCTGGATCCTCGGCTTCTGTTGCGTTCCACTCTGCTTTCCGTTCTGAAAGAGTGACGCTTCCCGCCACGTCTTCTGGATGGATGGCTCCACAGGAGCTTCGCTGCTCTCGTCTGGTTTGTTCCTCGCTTCGTTCACAGGCCGCAGCGATAGTCGATTGGCCTTGCTCCGTTTTCAAGGTTGGGGAAACTCTCGCATTCGAGCAGCCAGAGTACCCCTGCAAGCTGAGTGTATCTTCTTGCTTTGGCAAGAGATGAAGCGCGACCCGCCCCGGAGGCTCGTCGCCTGGAAAACAGCCTCGAGGGCCCGTGTCTACAGGCCCCGAACAGCAGCTACTCCCTCCGTCGGTTCCTCTTCCCCGCTCGCCAGCCGCTTGAACGCTCTCCGATTGCATCGTCGGGCTCACCACCACGTTGCCGTTCGCCGCATGCAATTGGGAAGTCCCCAGACGCGTCTGCAAGATGTTCACGTCCGAGTGTGGCTCAATAGTATCTGCTGGTACCACGCCAGAAATGCGCTTCTGTGCGTCGGGGGCGGCCACGGCTTCTGTTGAGCTCTGAAGGTGCCTTGGACGAGATGCTGGGAAGAAGCGGCTACCGCCTTGACAGTCGCGCAGCAAGGATGGCGTTTCCGGGGGAGCGGCCGGTTTCTGCGGCAACACAGCACCCCAGCGGTCATTGCAGCCTGAAACCGCTTCGGGGGTCGAATCGGATTGCTTCGTCGAGGATGGCTGCTGACTGCCTGAAACTCCACAACACCCCTGGATGGCGTCTTGCAAAACCAAGCCAGTTGAGCTTCTCATCTGAGAACTGTTGTACGCAGGAAACATCGACAAGCGCTTGGGAGACGGCTGGGCTTTGACCGGCGTCTGCCCAGTATCAATTTCCACGCAGTCATCCTGCGACACCCCCGGGGATCCCAAGAATCCCGGGGGCAGATGACCCGTTTGGAAGTTGCGAGAAGTCTTGAGTGCGCTCTGGTCATCACGTAGCTCACGCGAAGGTTTTGAAAGCTCTCTCAACCGAACATTACCTCCTTCACAAAGGGGAGCGTCCCATGTCCCACAGACAGTCTCAGCCTGTGCGTCCGACGAAGGATGTCCTGCGAAGCATTCACCCTCATTTTGTCTAGGTTCGTGGGACGCCAGACCCTCTCGAGCAGCTGCAGAAGGCTGCGGGCCACCTTGTTTGGGGGCCGGCTCTTGCAACGAAACATCCAAGTCGCCACCCCCACCTCCACTGGCGACCTCGTGGAGAATTCGATCCACCCCTTCCTCTCGGACCCTCCGCGTCACCTCCTGCAGCCCGGCCCACTCACCACGCTGAACGCCATCTACGGATCGTCTGCGGACTTCGTCCCAAAACTTCATTGCTACCTCGCGCGCTTGCTCTCCGCCACCGTACTTGTTCTCTCCAAAGTGCTTGTACACGCGACGGCCGGTATCCGGGCTGACCCATTCGACTCGCCAGTATCGGCGCGTACACATGACCACGTGGTAGACTCGGGGAGGGGACATTCGGCAGGAATTCGATGCGAGTGGCACAGAAGAGGGCGCCGATTGCCCGAAAGAAGCAGGCGGGGCACAGACATTGGGAGATAAGTCTGGACACGGGCGCGACATGAGGAGGGGGGCAGAACACAGACCAGATGCGCTTTGAGGCGACCCGGAGGGCTCAGGTTCCAGCGTCTCGGCTGCGTTGCGGCGAACGCTGAGGGACATGTGGGGCCCAGGAGGGAAAACGGGACGAAAAGCTGCGGACCTCATGGCGGCTCCACCAAACGGCGGCGCACCCCCTGAGACGCTGGTAAGCTCCCACAGGGGCGGGTGCTCGTCTCGAGTCCCCGGAATGCGGCGCGGAGGTCCAACGACCTCCAGGCAGCCGTTTCCGATGCCTGCGGGCCGAATCAGAGGAAATACCGGGCCGCGGTCACCCCGAGCAACAAAGGTGGAAGGCGCCTGGCCGCTGTCGACAAAAGGCAGAATTGCTGACGCCCCCAAAGGAGAAAACGGCGGCGTCGACGCAAGGGGCGCAGCAAGACATGGAAGTGTCTGCGGCACTGAGGCAAACGGTTGGAACCGGCTCTCGCCGACCATGCCAGAAAACGCTCCTGACGCCAGGATGGGAGGGAGGAGTTGCGGATTGGGAACTCCTGCTTGCACCCGTGCCGGCGAACCTCGCAACTCCATCGCACTGTTGAGGGGAACCACGTGGCGTCCTGCCCCAGTACCGTAGATGAAGGAGCTCTTCGTGGGTGCATGGTACGTCGCCTGGCCCTGTGCCTGGTTGAGAGGTTGTGTGCCTGCTGACAGCGGTTGGCGCCCAGCCGCCGGACTGTTCACACAGGACTCCGACTCGGCCTGTGCAGGCGCCGGGACCTCCGACATGGCGGGGCTTGGAAGAACACCCGGAGGTTGGCTGCGTGAGGCACGTATTTCCGAAGACAAGCAGGGGGGTGTGAAGGCTGTAGAATCGGCAGCGTCTGGGTCGCAACCAAGACTGTACTTGTGGGTCGGCGCCGGCTGTTCCTGATCCGAAAGAGCATCGAAACGAAGAGCTCCGCCACGTACGTCCGGCGCCGGAGCCACGCTTGGGTCAGGCTGATGCGCTGATCCAAGGGCAGCCGTGTCGAGCGAGAAGGCAGCCGCGCGTAGGTCCTGAGAAGAAGCAAAGTGTGAAAACGCTTCTTTTGCCGGGTTACCACCGCTAGAACCAGACCCCAAAACGCGTCGTCCTCGACAAGTGAGCCGGTGCCTTAGTGCTACCAATCTGCTTCACTTCAAGGTCTCTTCTCTCGGTTCGATGCACAGTCGGCTCTGACTAGAGGAACTGGAAACACACCAGCTACGCAAGAAACAGTCTCGTGGCGGCCGACCCTACACAGCTCAGGATACGGTCCGCGCTGAATTGCAGGGAGACAGAGCAGTAGAAAAGAAGATTATAGAGGGTGAGTTGCAAACATTTCAATTGGGACAGACGAGTGTGATGAATCGTATTCAGCTGACAGACGTACTGAAGCTTCCACCGTGGCGTTTGAGCCTGTGGAGGGGCCAGTGCCCAGGGGAACATCAGGCAACGGAGTCCGGGAGTCCCCGGTGTTTTCCGAAGACTTGAACAGGCATGCCTGAAGCGTACTGTAGCCTGGAGGGCATGCACTGGTGGAAGGCATGGAACCTGACAGAGGAGTCAAACCGTCGGGACGCGCAGAAGACGCCTTGGTAGCACCTCCCGGATGGCCGGAAGATTCTGCCAGCATTTTGCCACCAAATCGATCCCCCGTCTGTTTTTCTGTTGCTTCTGGTGCAGCATCATGGCAGGAGCTGGCCAACGCTGCGAGTGGCTGAAATCCGGTCAAGTCTTCCGGAGGACAAGGAGATTGGAGATCCGCCTCGCTGCTGGATAGGAATCCAAGGCCTCCTTGGCCCGTCGCTTGTGCGTCCGAACTTACGGAACAGCGCCCGGCTTTTTCCGAGACGGCTGTCGACGCGATCCCAGGCCGAGGCGCTGTGGCCGGCTTTGCCGTCAGCTCAGAGTGCAGGAAAGACGAAGGCGGCTGCTTCCCTCGTGACAGCGGCTGTGCTGCCGCTCCGATACTACTGTCGGTGCTTGTCAGATGACGGTGGACAGAAGCTTCCGAGCCTTCGTCACAAGACCGTCGCGAAGCCGCGTGAAGACCTAGAAACAGGGATGTCAGCACCGAGACTGAAACGTTATGGCGAGATCGGGACTTCGCGTAAACACGAACCACCGGTGGCCCTTTTCAGTCATTGAGTCAGTGTGGAGATACTGCATGTGTCCTAGAAAAGCTTCCATTCTGCACTGGGAGATTACCGCCGTTTGTTCTATTCATAGCCCGGCCTTTCAGGTCCTGGGAGACAACACAGCTAACACGACCCCATCGGAGACCTCCCGTGGGGTCTTGCGTCCCTTGGGATGCGCGAGCGACTCTCGCGGAAAACGGCAATAATGGCCGCAGGCATAGGAGTCCATGCAAGACAACCTCAGGTGGTTTGTTTTCGCGAAAACGATCAAAGTATATCCTGCACACTGCCCTTCCAGCTTTTCACGTCTGCCGCACCTGCCGGAAGCACATGGTTCTCTAAATCCCTGGTCAGTCCCTTGAGGCTCTTGTCAAGTGCACCGAGTTTGGTGCGTCCTAAAACAATGCACACTACAACCAACAATGTCCCGAGATGCAATACGCTCTCGTAGAATGGCCAACAGCAGCTCACGTACCAGGGAGGGGAATGCCTTCAAGAGCTAGAGCATACGCTGCTGGAACACTGCAAGCTTCCGGTTCGAGGCCACCAAGACATCGCCAACGCCTCGTTGATGCAGTCGGAGACACCGCTTGGCACGAAACACTCAGGGAGCCGAAAAGAGACGGTGCGGAATGGAAACTCGGCGGAGACGCCGAGTGCCATGGCGTCTCGCGACGCCACGTTGAATGCCCGGAAACGTCTGCCTTGACGCCGGAGGCTCCTGTACAGTCCGAGGCGACTGGAGTTTCGTCTCGCCGGAGAGGCGCGTTTACGCGGTAGACCAAGAAGGGTAGAGGGACGAAGGGAGAGCCGTCTGCCTGAGCACTGCTTGCAGCTGCGGGCAGGGTGCTTTGGGTCAGGCACGTGGAAGGCAACGGCTGAAGAGAAGGAGACTCCAGTGCCTAAGAGAAAGCAGACAGGATAACCAACGGGGACGAAGACGAGCCGTGAATCCATTGGGTAGACCGGCAGGCATGCGAGATGAACACACTGGAGGGGAACTAGACGCTCACGGACACCCTCGAGCGGCAGCTCCCAATCTGTGTCTTTGCTGGTCTTCATCTACGAGCCAGTGCAACTCTTTTTTTGTGGGAGGATGATCCGTCTTTTAGGTTTGGAGTATCTCTTCGCCGGTGTCGTTCCCTGATACTGTGTGTGAAGCCCCAAAACTTCCTGCCAACTTCGCTTCTCTTCTTCTCTTGGTAAACAGGTTTGGGAAGCAAGTCTCAGATTCGAAGAACCCACCACTGATTCCCAGCATTGAGAAGCAACGCTGGATCCTTCGTTCTTACTCCGTCAACGCAGAACAGCCCTGCGACAGACTCTGTGGCGGTTCGCCTCGGGGCCTCCAGAAGTAGCTCTCCTTGACAGCCTCTTAAAGCCAAGCTCTTCGTCGCGCCTTGATCTGCCTCGCCCTCTGCCCTCTTTTTTATCCGCGTCACGTCCTGTGGCGTCGTTCCATCCACCGAGCTGGGACAGTATTCATTGCCTATGCCTTCCTGTTTGGCCGCCCGTAGCGCAAACTCTGTTAGACATCGTGGGGACGCATGCAAACAGCTGAGGCCAATCTCTCGTGTGTCGCCCTTCGGGTACTCGGGCTCGTCCGATTTTCTGCTCTCGCCACGTGTATATTCAGCGCTGACCCGCCTCTCTGTTGGGCTGCCCGCCTTCCAACAATGAGGCGCTGGGGCACCTCTTTCGGTTGCATTCCCGCTTAAGACCTGTGGCTCTTCGCCTTCCTCTACGCGGTACGAGGCCGCGGGGTGGCTTCGGCCACCAGGCGGAGCTGTACCTCCTCTGGATTGCAGCATTCCAGCTCCACTGGAAGTTAAATCAGCCGCCGTCGGGAAAACGTCTTCCCGCCACGCGGTTCCCCCGTGTCCTTTATGCCCGTCGCTATCCCGGATCCAGGCCCCTCCGCCGAGTTCGAACGCTGGACGGTCTCCTGCGTCGTTCGGGTGTAACGACGGTCGCGCCGGCTGTGGAAGCAAGGCGGCAGTGTCTCTCGGTTTGCCTTTTTCTTGCCCCTCTGTCGAGAAGATGCCCGTCGCTTCGGTACTGGGGGTACTCTGGCTGCCAGCCCAGGTTGAATCCCCGGAGGGGCTCGCCGCACCGCAGCGATCCCCAGGTAGAAGCCCGGAGGCCTTTGAAGCTCCCACAGGCGCAGAACAAGGCGGCGTTCCCGACGAAGTGTCGTTGAGCGTTTTGGAGGAACGGAAGCGAGTAGAGGAGTCGGCCAGCGGGAGAAGCGTACAGCGAGACAGGTGCACGTTGTCCATGCAGACAGGGGTGCTTGGAAGTTCAAGGCGCGTCTTCTGTTCGTGCGTGGATGAAGCGACTATGGAAGGCTCACCGTGTTCTAACGGGCACGAAGGATAAGAGGAGGAAAGGCGGGGGCATCGAAGCTGACAGAGTTGCAGCTCATCACGGTGACAACTTGGGCTGCGCTGTCCTAGAACGTCAAACACGGGGGTTTCTCCTAGGTTTTCCAGCGGACAGCAGGACTTTTGGACCGTCTCAGGCATGGCAACAGTCTGGTCTCCCCCGTGCGGCTGCGCTTCTCGACTCCAGCGTGTCACGCAAGGAGCAGGGGATGCCTGCACAGACGGGGGACAGGAGAGAGGATCGACGACTGCCCATCGCGAGACGCAGTGAGAGTCACAAAACGGTAAACAGGAACACACAACTCCGAAGAAAGACGTTCCTTTCTCCCAGCCGGAAGCTCCTTCTTGGACCGGGACTGGGGCCACGGGGTGTAAGAGGTATGGCGACAAGCTGAAGGCGCCCGCCTGCCTCGTAGCGGAAGCCGCGGTGGGGGAGAAGGTGTGTTTCCTGATATGACCGGAAGGCGACAGAAACGCAAAGTGGTTTCCATCTCCAAAGATGTCCCCGTCACGACAAAAGTCTGCTGTCCTAGCTTCATCTCGAGACAAGCGGCGACACACTCCGGTGCGGACCGCTCGGAAGTGGGTATCCGTGCCGTCGGCTTCCTCGTCGCCTTCCCAGGACAGGGTGCCTGTGTCGGGGAGTACACCGCAGTCTGTCTCCTCGAGGGACAGGGCCCCTGCACTGAAGAACTTTGTCGCCTGAGAGGCTCCGAACAAAAACGACGGACGAACCTCCGAGGCCCCTACTGAGATGGGGCCTTCGTCCGTTTTGCTCCCGTTCGACGAACAAGGCGTGGACGGGCATCCTAGCTGGTTCCAAAGACCACTGTCCATCTTGTCAGATGATGTATGTAGAGACGGGGAAGAGAATGCCTGGAAGGCGAAGCCTGTTATCTCCTCGTCGCACACATCTTCAAAAGACAGAGACCTCGTCAAAGCCAGCTGTAAGCCAGGATAGACAGTGCACTGGCGTGCAATTTCCCCAACTCCTCCGTCATCACCTGGACCAACGGAGGCGCTGGTCAGGTTGGTAGCTGGCGTCGGTTGCTCACCCACTCCCCGCGACGTAGGCAGAGGGCAAGATGGACAACCGCGGTCGCTGGCGCCGTGCTTCTCTTCGCTGATTGCTTGCTGTGGAGTAGCTGCTAGCATCGCTGCATCGTCAGGCGATGCGTGTTTGGCTGACAAGTTCGACTGTAGACGGCCTGCGTCCAAGTTTGGAGCGCACCGCCGTTCCTCGGATTGAACGTCTGAGGCAACGCTGATCTCTGTCTGCTTCTCGAGATGAGCGTCACTCTGCTCTTCCGAAGACGCCGCAGCAGAAACACTGCGAGGGGCAACCACCTTGGCAGGGCGCCCCACGGCGGCGCGGGACACTGAACGGTTCTCATCGCAGGCATGTACTGCAACACAAGTGCGACACAGAGCACGAGGAAATACACATACCCGGTAGAAACCGACTGGCGAACACGCGCGGAAGACAACGAGGCACTCGAGTGACTGGCAGTAGACTGCATAGGCGGAGCCTCCCCGCTACGAGAGGGCCTCTTCACACGCGGCCGGGCAGAGCAGAAGGCACGGGACAGTATCGAGTCTGAGTCCGGATACGGAGGGACGGCAGAACCCAATCGACGAGATACACCGACAGATGCGGCAGACAGGTACAATGGGAGTTGGGCGCCCTGGCACCGACCGTCGGCCGATGATGTGTGTCCTGCTATGGAGAGTTTGTCAAGCGTACAGCTGGGCATTGCTGCACACCACTCTCATGCACGGGGGTTGAAATTTTTTTTTCTCCGGAACGCAACCCGTTGAAATAGATGTGCACAGCTGAAGAAGAACGTAGTCTCACAGCACTGGTTGGCACCCAGTGGAGGTTGCGCGCGTGACGCGTCCGCTTTCAGTACCTCCTCTTTTTGCATAATTCGAAACCACGGAGACATGCCTACTGGTGAGTCCCAGACTTCTTCCTAGCAGGTGTCCGCCGTCGATCAATGTTTCTTTTCCATCCACGGCGCAGGAGTGGGAAATGGCCAGGAAACACATAACCTGTTGAACTTGCAGCATTGTCCCAACGAGGACTCAAACGAGGGCACAGAGAAGAGAGGACATCGCGGAAGCAGAGACTTACCTTTCTGGCTTCCTGCCCATCCAACTTTTGGACTTTCGGAGAGCGCACAATGATTACCAACCGAAGGCTGATCACCCCGGCCGGTCTCCGAAGGCACAAATGGCGCGGCAGGCTCGTCTCCAAAGCCCGTAGACACTCGCGTTTTCCGAAGGAGGCACGTCGCGTTCCCAGGGGCTTCAGGTGGCGCTTTCTGCCCAGTTCCTTGGTGGGAGGGAACGGCCTGTATCATGGGCATGTTCTCTTTTGTGTGTCCACCTGGCTCTGTGTGTGTCGTCAGTTCTGGCGATTCGATCTTTGAGTGACTACCGGTTGCTTGCCCTCCGCTTTGGGGCAGGGAAGAAGACCGGATGTAGTCGGCGGCTTCCTCTGAACGAGAGAGAGACGCTGATTCGGCAGAGGAGTCGAACGATGAACAAGAGGCAGAACTAAGAGGACTGTGAAGAAGCCGAGTGTTGTTTAATGTCGGTGCGGCCGCAAGCGGCCAGTCTGGCACATGCCCTGACGGTACTCCAGCAAACTGGTCATCTTCGATGCTGACTCCTAGGTTGGTTATACGCCTGTTTTCCGGTTTCAAGGTGGCTTTTTCGCACATTTCTGCCTCAAACAAGGTGACGGGGACGAGCGTGGCACGCGAAGCAGACGAGACAGGAACGGGTTCTGTTTCCCGGGGCCCAGAACGGCCACCGTCGCTGCTGATGTGGGTGAGTCCTCCGTCGGCCACGACCTTCCAGGTGACCTGGCTCGACGTATCGCCCAGGGACGAGTCCGCGCAGGTAGGAGAGCCCTCAAGGTTTCGTGCGTCACAAGGGGAGGCCCTGGGCAGCGTCAAGTTCCCCCTTTGGGCCCGTACGTAGCTGGCTGCCGCACCCACGGACATTGTCGGTAGAGAAACCATCAGTCCCTCGCCCCAGCGACGAGGCACTCAGATTCGCCAGAAAGGGTTCTTCGTTCCAGTTGATCCCAGAGACTACAGCTCGAATCCGCCTAGGAGTCAGGAGAACAGCTGTCGGCGGCAGACTGTGTCCACCGTCGAAGGAACCCAGAGGGACGGGACAGGAAAGACACAGTGTTGCAGGTGCTGCACAGAACTGTGCCGAAAAAACGTGTTCGGTTCCACACGCCGAGGTGGATCGTCCGACCAGGGTGGATGTTTGAGCGCTTCGAACACAAATGAAACTCCTAAAATTGAACCGGCAAGAGCAAAACACGTTTTTTGCAGGCGCTGCGAAATGAAAAGCAAGGTTCATAATAGGACTGTTTGAGGAAGCAGGCGTTCGCGCAGGCTGGGAGCCTTCAGCGGACACAGCCCCTCTTGCGACGACACGAGAAGAGACACTTTTCATTTTAGAAACCGACAGCACCGGAAGTGAGTATGTGCGCAAAGGTCACGCAACCGAAGGACACCAGCGACGAGGCGCCGAAGCAAAGGGCTGCAGTGAAGCAGGAAGTGGACACAAGGACAAGAGACAGAGAGGAAGAGAGGGATGTCGAAGAAAAGTAGAGTCGGAGAAAGAAGAAAGGGAACATCAGTGTTGGCGCCTCGCATCGTCACTCGTCTCTGCACATTTTTTGCCATGAATGAGAGCTGGGAACGACAGCACCTGCACCGATGCATAGACGAAAAAATGGTACAGAACTGTTCTGTGCAAACGAGATTCGCCCACTACCGGAGCGGTTTCGTCGTGCCAACAACCCCAGGCGAGCCATGAGGTCGAGGGAGTCGCCACGTTAGTTTTGTGTGGCGTCTTCCCTCCCACGTCCAAATTCCGCGGTATCTGAGGGAAAGTTAGAATCGATATCTCAGGTGCTTGGACATTCAGCGCCCGATAGAGGGCAAGTGACCGAAAAAAGGCAATGACGGTAATTTAAAGTGCAGGAGCTGGATCCGGCGGGGCAAAAACGCCACGTTGTCCATTTACAGATCCAGTCTCAGAGCCTGGCAGAACACACAAAGTGCCGGAGACACACGGCGAGCGCACGGCAAAAAACAAGCATTCGGAAACGCGTACCGGCACAGCCGCTTTGGATCGTTCTGTGTGTATACGCTGGAGCAGAAAGGAACGACAAAGAGAACATGGCAGAAAAGGGTAACAGCCAGAACATGCCAAAAAGGCGATTTGCGTCGTGTTGCCCTGTCGTGCTTTTTTGGAAATCCATCAAGGGCCAGGAACGAGAAGGCAAGTTGGCAGCACGTAACAACCAAGAACGTCTGTTCAATGGAACACTGCTGTTGCTCCACGCGACTCCGTTCACATTGTTTCCCAAATGATCTGAGACATCCGAATAGATTTCAGTCCGCGTCCTTCGGTGCTGTTTCGCCTCTGAACAGCTGCCAGCTGCGAGGCTTGGCGGCTCGTCCAAGGCATGCTGTCTCCGAGCACGAGACAATGTTCTCTGAAGGCCTCGACCCTTTTCGGGAGAAGGCGAACAACCAAAGGTTGGCACAAGCCGCCACAAGGCGCAGAAAAACTGTCGCCTGGGCTGAAGAATCTGTCCCAGTCAAATGCTGCCGCCGTTTCTTTTGGTGCGCGAAACGGACCGTTTCCACTTGCAAACCCGGGACAGCGTCGAAAACGAGAGCGGCGGATTCGTCACGCTGGATTTTTTCGCCCAACCGACCGCACCGAGAGACAGCGCAATGCTGTTCTCCACGAGAGACGGCTGTCTCGCCGACCAGCCGCGGGGGACACACAGCGACAGCTCAAGAGAAGTTGCAACTGTGTGCCAGGGAAGCAACTCTTTTTTTTCGTTTGAATCGTAAATACGGCAAAAGTGCCTCTCAAGCACTTCACAGAGTCGCCTCCCATGCTGGCCAACCCTACAAGCGAGCAACGACCTTGGCGGGCAGATCGATGGGCAATCCACGAGACCACATAGCCGGTGATTTCCGGCTGTGGTGCATGTTCCACAGCAACTGTACTACGATCGACGATCGACCTCGCTGTGCCTGAGCTCACTCACCGTATAAACAATGAGCATTTTCCCGAGCCTGTTTCCGCCCACAAGGGCGCCGTGTTTCGCAGGAGATGAGACGACGCGCTGCAGTGTTCAGGCACAGCCTAACGACTCCCCGTATATTGCTGACCCCAGTCCTATTCTGCGAGCGAGGAATGATTTTTAGGGAATTGTCGTGAATCGTGGAACGTGAATCGTTTCCAGTGTCGAGGAAGCAAGTCTCGACAGAACACAGCAGCACTCGTGCAGCACCCCGGGAGAGACTGGAGCCGATTTTAAGAGCTTCACTACTATCCAGCACTCCAAAGTCCAGCTGCATCTATCAGAGGCGACAGGCAATGTTGGTAGATTTAGGGCTCTTGCCAACCCCCTGTCACGAAATTGTAGTTGCCTACCCCCCAAATACCATGCATTATGATTGTAAGTCCCTAACGCGGCCGACACCTTACCGGGGCAGCACTGCCGCCGACGGTTTGTGATCCGAGCTGGTCGCGCTGCCCGGCAGTGTCAGAGCACGCCCCTGCATGTGCGTCTAAGCAAAAGTAGTAAACGCTGCAAGTTATCGGACCAGTCCGTAGCGTGCAACTGAAGCGGCCAAGCGGAGTTGGCAGGAGTGGGAATGTTTCTCACGACGGAAAGCATCCACCATGACGAAGTCGTCAGCTTCCACAGACAGGAGAAAATATGTCGCCTTCGCTTTTCAAAACTGGTGTCGACGATCGCTGAACTAGCTTGCAAAACTGGCCCTCTGGCATAGGTGGTACGATACAGAAGTGCATCCCCACAATCACTTACGGCCTTTATTGCACGTTCCTTCTCGAGGCGGAAGGCGTCACTTCGAATCTTTGAAGTACGCGCGACGCTCGCATGATCGTGCGGAATTCGCATTAGATCAGAGAGTCAGATATTGGGAAGGAAGCTCTTACGAACGCACTGAAGTGTCTGGCAACAGCCGTCAAGCTGTTCGCGGGGGAAGAAGAGAGATTGAGCCCTGAGCACTGGGAATCTCGTTCAGGGACGTCTGCGTAGTGCGTCAGTTTTGTGAGGGACCCGCGCGGCTGTAGGTAAGAGTCAGAGGGACGACACGAAATAGGAGAGGCGCCGCGAGCCGGCACTGTAAGACGCACGTTGGTTGTCGCTGGAAGGAGGTAATTTGTCGAAATTAGAGCCAGAAATGCCAACAAGCATTGCCGGTCCATTGGGGAATGGGTATGTTCATATGTGTCCTTGAGAATATCACGTTCGACCGCGCGGGTGCCCCTGCGTGGTTCACTGGGCCGTGTGGAAAAAGAAGTGCGAGACAACTCATGCTGGAGCCTTAGGGCCGACCCGTTACGTCCACTGATTGAGAAACTTCGACGGTTGCGGAGTCTGTAGTATTTTGGGCTTCACAAGATGTCGCAGCTGTGCTCCTCCTAAACTGTACTGGCTGTTCTCTGTACTTTGGACGCCCGCCGTTTACCTGCATCTCACGGCTGGCGGGCAGCAATAGGTTTGAATCCCAGAAAGCCACTGCTTTCGGCAGCAACGAGGCACAATCCGTTAGATGGCACCAACAAGAATTCACGGTGACTCCTGACTTTCATAGATCGTCTTGTCCCGGTTCGCTTTTCAACGCGCCCGCCACAGTGTGGGGCCACGCTTGCTGGTTGAAAAAACGGCCTTCGCCCGGGCCGTCGAGTTTCCCACAGCGTCGATTTTTATTCGTGTGTATCGTTATTTATCAACTACAGCAACTGCATGAGCAAGTTCCACCTTGACAAGACCACTCCCCCGTAATGTTGGAGTATTTTGCGGTGTGCAGACACACCGCCTCCGCCACGCACCGTTTGCGGACTTACGGTCTCAGCTTATTCTGGACCGGTCCTTATGGTGATAAAAGCACAACGCCCTTCCGCTTTCCCTGTACAACTAGTCTACAAGGGGTGGTATCTGCGCACTAATCTTCTGATTTGCCTGCGGCGAAGAAAGGCGGTCGACACCACGACCGTCAAAGAGCACCGGGGCTCGAAAAAAGAGTTGGTGTTCCGCCGGCGCGCAGCTTTGCTCTCGTGTTTACCTGGAGAACACGAATCACCTGTGGTAGCTGGCGAACACCGTCTGTGACCGTTTTTTGAGGATTCTGAAAACCATCCCCGTCGGCTGAGGCAGAGGCACCAAGGGTGTCGAGATGTGCTCGGCATGTAGTGGCGTTTCGGATTCGCGTCCGTCACTGGCGCTGGTCCATAGCATGCACGCGTGAGCGCCGGAAAAGACACACACAGAGTGCTGGCCTTCCTCGTCAGGAAAAGATTCGAGCGGATGCAAGGCGAATCAGTCAGGAGGGAACCTGTTTATTACACTTGGACATGCATGTCTACTTCAATTTTCCGTAGGTGCTGGCCCCGTGACACGCGTGGTGCAAGACTACGTCAAGTTTTCGACTGGAGCTGTCAGCTTATTAGGCTCTGTTTGGCTGAACTGTTCTGGACGGCAGTCCTTCGGTGAAGGCCTTTGAGCTTTACTCGACTCTCTTTTTCTGATTCTCCTTTTCTCTTCTCAGCCCAAATGAAGCTTGCCGGTTGACTGTGAACGGGGCTGCCGACACGGCCTCCATCTCACGCTGCGTGCCAACCTTACGTTCCCCGGTGCGTTTTCGTCTCCCATGAGTAAAGTTGCCTTCGTCTTTTCTCCCTCCTAACTCACTCTCCACCGTTTACACGGAATCACTTGTCGGGTCCCTCAGTTCAATTTCCGCACCTGACTGTGTCGTGAGTTTTGTTCACGAAAGTTGCCAACTCAGCGACTCTCGAACAGTTCCAGACGTGGGACTTTTCTCTTGCCCTCTTTCCAGTCTCTCAAAGAAGAGGAACAGTCTGGCCTTTCATCCAACAAAGCTACCCATTTGGTGCTCCGGACTGAACTACGATGGGCGTCTTGTGCTGGGGAAACGCAATCGTAGTCGGCAATGCACGTCGTGCACACGAACATGCCGCATTTCCGTAAACACGCAGCAGCGCCAGAACGGCGGCCTTCTTTTCTGCGGGTGGAGTGTGTCACGATGCAACATTGCCATCTCGATTGTCGATCTTTTCCTTTTTTCGTCAATAGACTTTCCCTGCCTTGGCCGCGGTGTCTTGCCGTCTTGTCTTTCCACCCTTGACGTGTTTTCCACCCGTCGCCCATCCTCTACGATTCTTGCCGCCAAAACATGCTCCTAGTGGAAAAAAAGCGCGTTCTAAACAGCCCCAGATAGCGACGTCTACGCCCATCGTCGCTTGTGCCTTTCTCTACGAGGATCTCCAAAACCCCCTCGGCCACTTTTTTCCCCGTAGAGTCTTTCACAAATTCTCGAGTACTGCGCGACCAACGGACGAGCACGATTTCAAAAGGAACTCGAAAAGGCGAGTGTTTGGACAGACGAGCGAGGGCGAACGCTCACCTCGTTCGGCAGAAACCCGGTCGCGTCTTCCCGAAGGCTATGTCCCAACGCAGTGGCCGCCCTCGGCTGTTCGCCCCGCCGAGTCGAGCAAGAAGGTAGGTTTCCTCGGCGGATTTTTTGTTGGCATCCTGCGCCGAAAAGAGGCTCAGTGTCAATCGCGATCACGTTTTCGTGCATGCAAATGTGTGCCGTAAGACCCGAATTGTGTAAATGCGGAGAACCCCGGCCGGTCTGCCGATCTACAGGCTATTCTGCCGATCTACAGTCCACACGAAGCGACGCGGTTGCGGCTCCGTTCGGTGCTTGCGTGGGTTGGCTTCAAGTGACGGGCGTTCGAAGGGAGGGCGTGTGTCCATACACCGTGGCCATAATGCGTGGCTTCTCCGGTTTTCTGGTCGTCAGCCTCGGAAGGCAGACTTTTTCGTGACGCGTTTCGCGCAAAGGCTCCTTGCAATAGCGCTGTCTATCCCGTGGAGAACGGCCTGTACACTGAGGGGGGATGCTCCGCCCGTTTTCGCCATTCCATGATGCTAGAAAACCCGACGAGTCGGCTGCTCCTGCCAAGCTCGACGTGGTATACTGGCGCCTCGTCGTGTGTGGCCGCAAGCATCACCGGAGGATCCGTCTTATATTTTCCCTGCGAATGAGAGCTCGCCGGTTGGCGCTCCTCTCTCTCGCCAACCCTTTTCGAATGCAAATCCACCTCCCTCTCGTTGGGGATGTGTGCCGGCGGAAAGCCCCGCGGTCACGGCGACGCGAGAGCTGTGGCTGTCGTGGTGATCGCCGCAGCAGGCGTGTTGCTGGGTGTCTTTTTCGTGCCAAGGCCCCACTGCGACTGTCTCAAGCAATGCGTGAGCATCCGCTCTCCCTATACGCATGCATCCAACGCATGCGCCGCAGGAGCTGCCAGCATCACTCCTGTCCTTCCTGGGCGGCGATTTACGCAGTGTCTCTGATTCGGAGGGGGTCAGTAAGGGTTACCTGCGGTCTGCCGTCAAGTTTTTGCCTGAGAGTCGCCGCGAGAGCCGGGACTGAGAGGACAACAGCCGATGCACACGTGGGAGTGTTTTGGATCTTTGACGGTGACACGTGTTCAACGTGTGCGCGAGCAGCTCTGTGGTCGTGCGATCCCTGGTGTTGTGTGATCTTTTCTGCGTCCTCTGTCTCGTCGTTGTTTTTCGTCTAGTGGTCTGCTTTGCGCCTGCGTCCACATCTCCGATGAAAACCTGCCAGCAACTCCGGCGCTGTGCAGAGACCTCTTTTCGTCTCCTGCGCGTGGTTCGCATGCGCAGGGGTTTCCGTTCGTCTGTGTGTGGTGTATCTTTGGTTTTCCTTTTTTCGCCGTGCGTCCGTTGTTGGGTGTGCTGCGGTTCAGGGCGTACGAACGCCATCGACGAGAACTCGCTGAATTTACCCTCAGCCGACAGCAGCAACCGGTGAGTTTCTCACAGGTGGTCTGGAAAGACCAGTGTTTTAACAACGGGCTGATGCGCATCTTTCCGCGTGGCGTGGGATGGAGGTTCGAGGTAGGCAGAACGCGACGACGAGAAAGTGGGGCTCTCGTGGGGCGGGTGTACTCAGTTGGCAACGAACGGCTTCCACAGCCGGTCTCTTAGGACAGTGCCTTACCTCCGAAATGGCCGGGCGATTGTCTCCTCGCGCCAATTTCCCGTCCACCCCTCTCTGTGTGAATATGCCTATATTTATACATACGCATACATACATACATACATACATACATACATACATAAATACATGCATACATCCATACGTACATACATACATACATACATACATACATACATACATACATACATACATACATACACATATATATGTATATACATATATTACCTGTGTGTACATGTATATACATATATATACTTATATACATATATATATATATATATATATATATACATGTCTATATACACATGCATATATATATATATATATATATATTTATATTGTTCCGATTTTCCGTTTGCGTGCACACCGTTGAATGTATATGTGTATCAACCCATATGGCTACCTTTGCGAGTTTGACGCGAATATGTACAGTGTGGCATGCGCGTGCGCGTCCACAGTCGGCGGATGTTTGCGTTCTGCTCCTTCAGCCGCCGGAACCTCTGGTGAAGCGACTGACGACACTGCAGTTGATGAAAGAGAAGGCCAAGGAGGAAGACCGGAAAGAGAAATTTAAGGTCAGGATGTGTTATATTGGAGGGTCAAACAGGTTTCCAGTGTGTGGCAGGTGCGGACATGCGTGTGCTGCTGCGTGGTTGGAGACGCCGAGCAGCTGTGAGCTGTCTGAAAAAAGGTGTATGGTTGGACCGTCTGCGTGGGGAGGAGGCAAACGCGGGCACGCGCATTTCACGAGATACCGCATGTGGGCATCTACGTAGGCATGTCAAGCGATGCGGAGATCTGCCACTTCGCTACCAACCACGACAGCTCGAGGAGGTTTCATGCGTGGACGAGAACTGACCAGCGGTGGTGGACTTGAAAGGCGTTCAGCCTTTCCTAAAGGGACTCTGGCAACCGCTGTCGGTGTAAGGAGCCGCCATGTTCGAGTGGCGTGCGTGCTGTGTCCCTTCGAGCGCATGCGCCTTGGGGGGAAATGCATGCAACTTGATGCGAATATTCTCTTGGTTTCTTTCTTCAGACGGAATTTTCGGTAGGCCTCGTCGTCAAGAAGAGACCGCGAACAGCAGACGAGCAGAACGCAAACAGCGTATCGCCTTCTCGGCCACCTCGTTCCTCGGTCGTCTCTCCGTCTTCTGTCGGGCCTCTCCTTCCTCTTCCACGCGGAGGAGCGCCTCGTTCTTTCTCAGCTTCTCCGTTCCCCGCTCTCTCTTCCACTCAAGGCGGTCCCAACGGGAGACCGAAGGAGCAAACCCTTTCGCCGCCAAAGCGGAACTGTCATCGTGACGCACGACGTGACAACGGGCCCGATCAACTGCATCGCAAGGCCAAGCATTCTCCCACTTTCCCGTGTCATCTCGCTGGTCAAAGTGTTGAAAGACACACGTGTGACATCGCCGCTTCGAAGCTTTCCCCGTGTGCGCGTTCATCTTCCCCTGCCTCTGCGCCCGGCCATTCGTCTCCTGCCTCGTCATCCGTTCCTTCATCGCCTGCGTCTTCATCTTCGTCTTCCGATCCGTCTCGTTCGTCTTCGTCTGTCCGGTCGTCTTCGGCTGCGTTCCTGTCGGAGATTCTCAGCGCGTACCCCGACGAGGAGAGTCTCATTCCCTCCGCCTCTACACCGTGCGTTTGAGTCTGGAAAAAAAAGGCCGACGCATGCGGCCATGGACTTGCCAGTTCCCAAAGGATGGCCGCGGTGTCTTTGTGTGCGTCTGTGAGGAGATGAGACAGCGGAAAGCTCGGCTTGTTGGTTGCGAGCGGGAGTTTCGTGGTTTCTTGGTTCGGGCCGTCTTCACTTTCCAAATTTTCCTTTGAGAGGGTCAGCCCTTTGCCCGTCTCTTCTGAACCCAAGACAGGGTCTAAAGGTTCTCCCCTGTATCTTTTCTGTCGGCCCATGCATCGGTGTACCGAGAACTGCTTGCCTGCGTGGGGCGTATGCCTCTTCTTGCTTCACGTCATCGTCTTTGTTCCCCTGTCTTTGTATCGATTCTCGTTGTGGACATTTCCCCTCCAGTTGTTTTTTTTCGCTTCGGCCCTTAGCGTTCTCGCGCTCTGCATGTCTCATGCTTCGTAGACCGCCATGACGGCTGAGGCGTCGTGCGGCGGAGAGCCGCCAGCAACCTCTTCTCTGTTTCCTGCCGTCTCTTCTCCCTTTGCTACGTCCTCGTCATCCACTTCCTCCTCGTCTCCATCGTCCTCCTCGCGGCCCTCTTCCTCCTCACCCCCCTCTTCCTCCTCGCCGTCCTCTTCCTCCTCGCCCCGCTCTTCCTCCTCGCCGCTCTCTTCTTCGGCGTGTGTCGCGGCTACTTCAGCTTCGTTGTTTGCGCATGCGCCGGGGGCCAGCGACTTGGCGAATTTGCCGGCGCATAGTGTGGACATGCGGAAGGATGTGTCGAGTTTGGAGTCGGAGACGCGAGATCTGGTGGCAGTGAACAAGGCGTACTTTGCGTCGTCTCGACTTGAAAGTGCGTCAGGACGCTTCGACCGGATCCCGTTTGCGTATCCAGATCTTCCGCCTGTTCCACGTGCTTTGCATGCAGTTTCCCACGCGACTCCCGGTCTCGCGGACCAGGAAGGCCCGGCCGCGCCTCGTCCCGCGCCACTTTGCGTGCCTTGCGATTCGCAGAAGCGCGTGCCAGCGTCGCCTCGGACGCGGAGAGATGCCAGCGGCGAGGAAAGGCGGGACCCAGCGAGGTCGAGATCGGCCAGAGAAAACGCGCCGTGCGACGACGACTCCTCTGGGCGCATCGTCTTTGCCGCGCCGTGTCTGGAGGTTGTCTACGGGAGTGCGACGCGCAAGGGCCTTTTCCACGACAACGAGGACCGCGTGAGCATCGCCTACTGGGGAGGCGTGCCGGAGGACACGCTCTTGTCTGTGTCTTCGTTTTCCTCCTCGCCGTCTTCCTTCTCCCAGCAGTCCTCGAACTCCGAGCCGGCCGACGCAGCCGCGGCTGGGCGGCGCACTCGCGGCGGGGGAGAACGGCGGGCGAGTCTGTGCGCGCAGGCAGAAGGCGTGGCGTCGAAGCGGGAGTTGGAAGACGAGGAGCGCAAGCAGGCAAGTCTCGGGGCGAGAGGCAAGCCACGCGAAGAAACGTCCATGCCTTCATCGGTGTCCTCGACGAATGCGTCATCGTGCGCTTCCGCTGGAGGGCCTTCTGCGGATTCTGGAGAGCTGGACGAGGGCGGGAGACGCAGCGGCGGTCCAGGCCTGAAGCGTTTGCATTCGCTGCGCATGCGCCTCCGCGGAGGCAGTGCGAGAGCCTCCCGCGCTGAGCGCGGGGAGGAGCCCGAGGCGCTTCTCGCGACGCAGAGTCTGTCCGAGGGCGTGGGTGCCGCCGACAGCCGGCGAGGCGAGTCGGGCCCCGCAGGGCTTCCGAGCGACTCCGAGGATGAAGAACTTGCGCTGCTTCAGGTCGCGAGTGTGTCCCAGGCGTACAAGGCGGAAGAGGAGAGGCGCCTGCGGCACGGCCAGGCTCAGAGGCAGGCTCGAGAGGGTGGCTCGGGGTGGGACGGGCTGCTGTCGCCGTCGGCCACACGGAAGGCGACTCCGTCTGCGAAACCCAACCTCGTCCGTTCTTCTTCCGAGTGTAAAGACGAGGGCGAATTGGTCGGCGGGATGGCGAGCTTCGACGCGGCGGTTGCCTTTCCGTGCTTCATCACTCCTCAGGGGCGCGTGCTGCCTCAGAAGCTTCCATCGAAGCGTGCAGGGGACTTGCTCATGGAGATGCCATTTGTTAGCGCGAAGAAGACGCGTTCGTGTCACCGCCCGGCCTTGCTCGAGTCGGGGCTCTGGCATGACAAAGGCAAGAAGAAGGTCCAGGGCTGGGGGTACACCTCGCACGTGCCGGTCCAAGACACTCCGCAAGGAAGCGAAGCAGGCGTTTCCTCGCAGCCTGTGCGCCTCGCCTCCTCGCTCTCGTCTCTCGCGCAGCTCGAGAAAACCTCGAAGCGGAAGAAAGAGACAGCGAAGGACCGCCTGAAGCAACGGAGCTCTTTCTTCCGGAAACTGAAGTCCAGTGGAGAGCGCGAGACGCTGGAGACGAGCCCAGAGAGCGCGCACGCGACGGGAGACGGCCCGCAGACGGAGCCGGCAGACTCGGGTCCTTTTTTCGCGGGCGCGCACCGCGACAAGGCCGCTGCGGAGACCGGGCTGAGTCTCCCGCCTTCCAGCGCCTCTTGGTGTGACAGCGAGGCCGAGGGCCGCGCTGCAGGCTGTTCGGGAGGCTCTCGTAGAGACCAAGAGACACAGACAGCAGGCAGTCTGCAGAGCACCCCGCCGACGCCGCCGCCGACGCGCGGCGGCTCGCCGCACCGCGAGGAGAGACACCGCGACGCGCTCACACTCCGAAACGCCCCGACCTTTCTCTTCACCATTTGCGACGGGCACGACGGACCCAGCGCTGCGGTGTACGCCGCCCTCGAGCTGCCAAGGCTGCTGTGTTTGCAGGCAGGAAGAGAGGGCCTGGAGGCCGAGACGGCGACAGCCCTGACACGTGCGGGGCAGACTGGAGGTTCGGGCCGCATGGGGAGTCACGCCAACGCGAAGCCGAAGAACGATGGGTTCGACTGGGGTCAGAGCCAAAAGAACGACGAGCCGAACGACGTTTTCAAAGACGTCTTTCACGAACTCGACGAGCGTTTCAGGTACGCCCGCGTCCTGTTTGCCCTGGGGTTGAGTCCAGGGTGGATTTTTGGCGGTGTTTGAAGGCACCACCTCTCGCGTGCTGCTCTGTGTCGAGGTGCGCGTCACCAGTGAAACGGCCGTGGACGAACGGGCGGAGACAAATACTCGAGTTTCTTTAAAAAAAAAAGGTTTTTTTTTCGTGAGAAAAACGTTGACATTGAGGAGGCGCCCGCCCTGCACCAGGGTAGGCGTCGTGTTTGCCAGGGAGTTGAGGGGCCTTCTTGCAGCCTTCTCTATGTGTGTGGGTTTAGGGTTTGGTTTCCCAATCTCTCGCGGTCTCTCGCGCGGAAATGGGGTGCCTAGGTGTTTCCAAACTGCCTTTTTCTGGGGAGTATATGCTACGAGTTGGACTGCTGGTTTTGGTATTGAACGTATTGGTTTAACGAAGGGAACGACGCTTCTTGGGACCGCGGCATTCCCGGGAGTCACCTGACCAGGGGTTCTTGCCGCACCTCTCTACCTCTCTCCCTGTCGTTTTTCGAAGGAAAGGCTCACCTCGAGTTCTTCCGGTGTGCGCGCCTCCGCGGGAGTTTCCTTCGCATGCGTCACGCCACGAAGCGAAGCAGACGGACCCCGTTCACGTGGCGCCAGCCTTGTCTCGTACCCATCGCGTGTTGGGGCTTTTTTGCACAAACTCGCGTTTTCTGGTTCCTCGACGTCTCCTTTTCCCTCTGTTTTTTTTCAGGTGGCAGTGCGCCCGGCTCGCCGCGAAGACCGGTCAGGCGTGCACCAGCGGCGCATGCGTCCTCTCCGTTCTCGTCCGCGGAAATGAGTTGATTTCTCAGAGCGTCGGCGACTGTCGTGTGGCTCTGTTGACCATCGACATCGACGCAGGCGCGCGCATGTATCGAGACACTCTTCTCTTTGGAAGCTCCGCCTCGTCCGACGACGTCCTCGACGTTCGCGACCCCGGGGACTTGTTGAGAATTCAAGTGTCCTCCTCCGAAGGGGAAGCAGAGGCGTCCCGGGCAAGGAACAGAGAGAGGGAAAAGGCGCCGAAGGCCGATATGCGCGAGGCGAGGCGAGACAGAGAAGGTCGTCCGGAGGAGGACGAAGAGATGAGGCGGGAGCAGAAACGGGCGGAAAAAAGGGGAGCAGAAGGAAGTGCTTCGTTACCGGATCGAGGGGAAGCGTGCGGTGCTGCAGGAGAGGAGCCTCGCGGCCCGCAGTCCGCTCGCGCCTCTCCTTGGCGGGAAGCCGAGCCCAGAGTTGGAACGAGCGACACGGACGGCCGCGAGGATCCCTCGAGTCTCAGAACAGGCCCCACGCGGATGGCTTGTCGCGACACGTTCGCACATCAGACCTCGCCCCGCCAATCCGCTTCTTCCGCGGTTGCTACTTTACCGTCGAGCGAAGCGCGTGCTGCTGCGCATGCGTTGTCTCCCGAGCCCGCGGATCCCGTCGAAGAGTTTGACGGGGACATTCCCACGGAGACGCCGCCGTGTGGTTCTTTCGCCGCTGCGTCCGGGGAAAGCGAGGAAGGTTTCGTCGCGGCGGCCGAGGACACTGTGTCTGTCTCTTCTTCCCGTTCGTCAGCCGGTGAGGGTGCTAGCCCGCCTTTCGCTGCGCGGTCGCCCTCAGTCTCCATCGGCTCGCGCCTCCAGGTAGGCGAACACACGGAGCGGCCCTCCTTGGCCTCGTTTTCTGCCTTGCCATCGGCTTCAGCTGCGTCTGTCGCCCGGTGCGCGTCCGCGGGAAGTGAAGCGGCGGCGCGGCGGCAGTCCGGAAGTCGCGGTATCGCGGGGGGGAAGACTCCGCGACCGAAGCTGCGGCTCCGACACCCGTACCAGAACAAACCGTTTCTCCTCCAGTTTTTGAACACGGAGCATCGATGCCACAACCCGCAAGAGCTGGCGCGCGTGCGGCAGGCAGGCGGCTCGATCTTCGCCGGCAGAGTCGCGGGCGTGTTGGAGCCTTCGCGGTCGATTGGCGACTTTGATGTGAAGGACGCACAGCCGGCGGGGGTGCTCATCGCCACGCCGGAGGTTTGTCGAGTGCGGATCCGAAAGCCGACGCTGGTCCTCCTTGGAACCGACGGCATCTGGGACACCATTTGCCCGACAGACGTCGTCGCGTGTCTCAAGAAGGTCCCGCGGTTTTGGCAGCTCCTCCTCGCTGCTTTCCGAGAGCGCATGCAGGAGCAGACAGAAGCCGTATACGAGCCGGGCCCAGATCCAGGCGATTCTGCCGCTTCGTCTGAAGCGTGCGGACGCGGCGCGGGAGGGGGCTGTGGCGAGTCGCAACCGCGAGGCGCACGCCACACGGCGACGGTGGGACATCAACGCCTCAAGACGGGCGTCAAGGCGGACGTCCTCAGCCGCATTTCCGAAGAGTTGATCAAAGCGGCGCGGCGCAAAGGCAGCGACGACGACGCCACATGTCTCGCCGTCTTCCTCAACCCCGCATCCGCCTTGGCAGACCCCGAGAAAACGCCCGTTGTCGACTGCGGCAACACCTGCCTGCCCTCGGGGCTCTTCTCGGGCGGCAATGCAGCACGGCGAACCAAAAAGGAAGATGTTTTCTGTGGTGTCAGAGAAACGTAGAGAGCCTGGTGGGTGGTACTGTTGTTACTGGACTGGCCTTTTCAAGAAGCACACAGGCACGGGGCTGCTAGAAGGAGGGCGATCTTTTCGGGGAGACGGGTGGGGGATGCTCTGCCATCTGAGCGAGGCGGGGACATACTGCGGGGAGAGCTAAGGGACTCGCGGCCAACGAAACCGTGTCTGTGTTTCGTGGTCTGTCGGAGTCGACCGGTGGGGCCCTTGTGTCACTCTTGCTCTGTGTATTTGCCGCTTCGCGTCGCTCCACGATGCTTCTGCATGCACGTGTTTGCCAGTCTTTTTTACACTTTCTTGATGCGTTTTCTCGCACCCGCCGGCTCCGAATCCATTAAGGGCCGTGCGCGTGTTGTCGCGGAAGGAAGGGGTTGAAAAAACGTAGGACACCACAGATTGCATGAGACAAGAGGAAAACTGAGAAACTCGGGCGATATCAGGAAAACCCGACAGAGACATAGAACGCACAGTGGTAAAAAAGATAAACGAAAAGCACGGGCACTCTATACTTTGGTTGAGACTGCTTCTCGGCGACGCTAGCGAGACACTACCCGAAGACTCCCGGTGTCGAAACCACAAAGACGGAAAAGCAACGCTCGTTCGCCGTGTTTGAGTATCGTTTCTTTCTTAGCTTCCGGAGTGGGGAGGTTGGGGCTGTGTGGATTCCTTCCCTCCACACGTCGGCGTGGGTGTTCGGATGTTGGCTGCCTCGTCGGCATCTGCACGGACGTCGAAACCGGTAAGAGCACAATTTCTCTGGCAGCTCGAATTTCAACACGGCTATGTGTGAACGCGTACGCGGATGTTTGTCTGTCTACTTGGATGGACGCCCGTTTGCATAAATGTGTTTGTGAGACTAGTCTCAGCGGTATGTAGGTGCATATAACCCCCGAAGTGCAGACGTCCGTGGCGCCAGGGTGGATGTGATCACACAGCATTTTCCCTGTCGCGTGACGGGATTCCTTCCCCTGATCAGCTTGTGCGACCTCGAGTCAGAAGGGATACACCGAAAGCTGTAAGAGTGGTGTGCGATCAGACATGGTCCATCCTTGTAGGAAGACGGGTCGGGCCTTGTTTGGTTGCGTTGTTTTTTCCCAGAGAGGCGCGAAAGCGGTCATTTTAGGAGGGCACTTACCAGGGAACAGGGGGGGGGAAGTAGGAAGTCCGGGAAGGATATTTTGACCCCTGAGGTGACGCTCCCTCAGTAAGCTTCGAAACTGCAAGGCTGCCACCGTTTCCAAAAGGAGCCTGGAGGGCCGACAAGACACCGTACTTGCCCGAGGCAACTCTTTCTTCTGTGCCACTCTAGGCGATGCATCGTTGTGCGTGCTCGAGTGCTAGCTTGCGAGCGTCGCGCTCCTCCGATTATATATACACGTGGTTGCCTGTGAAATCTGCGCTGTCTGTGCCGGCCACGCATAGCCAGAGAGAAAGACTCTTTAAATCTGCGAGGGGTTCTGGAGAGGGGGCAGGTCTATTTTCAGGCTGTGAAAGCATGTCCTTTGACTGAAATCCGTTTCCATGGCAAAAAAACAAACGTATGTGTATGACGTGGTGGACACGCGTGCTTGTGTACCTATAGGGCTACGAAAGGGATATACACGAAAAATCGAAGCAGTCGTTGCAGATCCGCGCAAGGGTAGAGCGCATAAGCGAGGACAGAAGGACTCACAACTCTACTCGGACGAAACCGCTCCAACATCGAATCACAGAGTGTTGCATTAGTGCCGATAATACCCCAGGAAAGTACCGAGGACGGTGACACACCGCGGACAGCAGTCGCTCTCCTTTTTTACCGCAGTTCGGCAACCCCTGCTTGCTCCTAAGTATATCGGAGTGTCTAGTGTATTTGAATGGGGCACAATGCAGAGGTTAAGCCTGTCAAAAAGCCTAAACTGCAAAGTGGGGTGGTGTGGCGAGTAGTCTTGATCAACGACTAGCGTTTTGTACATCAGTTCCAACCGGAACTGGTTGCCGAGCAAAATATCGTAATCAACTCGGTGTTTCCATGAGATATGGCAGTTGGTTGACACCGCGCATGCGGCATGAGCTGACGCGGGCATCGTCCAGTGGTCGAGCATTGGGAATTCATTCTTCCACGTGGAACAGACGGAACTCCGGTATGACATTTTTGCGGGAAACGAGAGCCTCGCAACACTGACAACAGCGAGGAGGCTTCCAAGCGAACAAGCGATCCACATGCGCACATTTGCATATGTCACGAGAGGCTCCAGAAGCCGAATCCATGGAACGCGGAAACTGGATCCTGATCTGGCAAAGCATGAGTATAATGGGGGTGCCGATTGGTAGCTCCCTGCTGTTCCTGCTATATGGAACGCCAGTGTCTTCCACCCCGAAATTATGCTAAAAACCTAGCCTGTCGCCCGGCCTCTCTCGGTCTTCCACGTTGCGGCATGTCCCTGTGCTGTGCTGGCCTCCTCCTAGGTCGAAAGAGGTGAACTACACGACAGGCGAGAGGCATGAGTGAAGACACAGCCGATAAAGTATATAAACCAGCCAGCTGAGACAGGAATGTCTGGGCAGGTGTGGATGAACACCTACACAAAAAGCTATGGACAAAAAAATATGAGTGATCTTTATAGATAAATATTGATGTACGAGGGTAACATAGAGATTGACCAATACATACAGCTACCACAGCCCAGGTAAGTGAAGGAACAAACAGGCATGTGTCGATGGAGCCTCCTGTACACCCGTAGCCACGTATATGAGGATCTAATGAGTTACCTGAAGTCACAATGAGGGTGGCAAGAACAAAAATGGGTACATCCTTGAAATGAGAGGGAAACAATGAGAAAGACATGCCACACCTCGTAGTAGACGGGCAGCTATTGATCGAAAAAGGAATACCGGGCGAACTCCAGTCGGTCAACACCCGCGACCCAATTTGTCGGCTTAAATACTTGCGCGTGAGCTTCCTCCTTCGAAACCGTCTTCAGCCTTTTCGCCTGCCACAGATAACTCCGAACGAGCGAAGCAAGCGGACGTGCCATCGAGGCCAAATCCCACAAATGCAGCCTTTCGTTTTACCTGTCCTCTCGTTTTTCAAGCTCCTCATTGTCTCTGTGATGCGGTACGCAGCTTTTGAAGAGAGTGTTTTTTCGGGTCTCCTCTGAGAAATGACATTTTGCACGATGTTCTCAAGCTATCCCCAGTTCTGGCACACTTACACGGCGGCACTCTCTGACGTCCTGTCCGTTCTTTCCAGCTACCCAGAAGCTACATTTTGTTTCCTGTGCGAAAACCCGAAATAATGCCTTCTGCTTCGACGCGTACACTGCTCCGCAAGGTCCCCCCGTGGTGTTCTAGATCGCCAGTTCGCTCGAACTCTTCACAGGTCAAGAGGAATGCTGACTAGACATTGCTGAGGGGGTGTGACGGGTGTACCCAGAGACACACCAACTGGAAAAGCGATCAGCACATCCGTTGTCTGCCGAATTTTCCGACAGTACCATTTTTTGCCGTGACCTGTCTTCCAGTCCTATCACCTCGTTTATCGGAAATCCTGTCCTCCCCCGTATCTTCTGCGTCTTCCCCTGTTTCGTCGCGAGTTCAGTCCACTGCCAGCGCAATGGTTTTGTCCTGTCGCGGCGCGCACCGCTCTCGGTGTGGTGTAATGACAGCCCGATTCAGGCCGTCCGTGCACACCAGGGGAAATCGTGCGCTGCGAAACTACCGTATCGGCTTATATTGGGAGCGTCAACATCAACACCTGCCCCGCTTTGTGTATTTGTCTGCCTGGTGTGTGTTCTTGTGTGGGTCCTTTAAAAAAATCTAGTCAGAATGAGGCACCGCGGGTGCCCTCACCAGCGCCTCTGCGCTTCGACGTCTTGTTTCTTCGGGACGAAAGCCAAAGGGCTTTTGCTGTTAGACTGAGACCGCCGAGGTTCAGAACGGCGGAGGCCAGCGCTCCCTTGTTTGGGCGCAGAAATCTACACATTACACGGCGTAGAACACAACAACTGAGGATGACTATTTAAGAGATACTGAATGAACTGGAGAGCCTGGTTCACACTCAACCGAGGGGTACCTAAATCTAAAGCGGAGGCGTTGAAGGGTCGCGGAAAACGGACCGGCAGAGAGGCACAGAAGGCGCCACGATGGAACAGAAACCCGTTTTTTTCCCCTACAAAGCGTACCAAAACTTTCTATGTGCATCGTACACGCTGTCATGTACCTCTAGGGAAAAAGCATACCTGCTGCAAGGGTGGTTGTCGAAGCATGTAGGCGGACACACCTGCATACATGTATCCGTAGGCCTGTGTATTGTAGGTGAACAGGAATGCAGAGAAATCGATGTTGGGATGGGAGACAGACAGAGAGTTCCGATTTGTGGACGAGTATATTACTCTTTCGCGCCGCCAGTTTTCCTTTTTTTCGCGGTGGGCGGGGGTACTGAACTAGCCGGCTCCGATGAGGCGAACGCGAGAGCGCGTGTGCATGAGGAAACGAGAAAAGTGTGGAATGTGACATTTTGTGGAGAGGACTTTTCCGGGACGCTGACAGGGGGGGGTTGCTCGATTCCGCTTTGGGGGGGCTTCGTCGTTGGTTTTTTCCCCAATTGTATCTCTTCTTTGTCAAAATAATATGCCTGCGTTCTCAATCAGCCTCTGTTCGGGTGCCGTCAGCAAAAATCTGTTTTTCTTCATCCGTGAGGATTTCGCGGGGTCGATGGTGCTGCGGAGAGGTTCTCCAGTTCGACAGTTGAGAGGGATTTGCATGGACGTGTGAGCGGCACGCAGTGGTTCGCGTGGAGAAAGCAGAGATAAGATGAGAAAAAACGAAATACCGTGTCCGTATCTGCGCATCTTTCGCTTCCCCCGCCCCCTTTTTCTTGCAAGTGATCTTTGATTTCCTTTTTTCCCAGCCGCAGCAACCTGGTGCCGCCGTGGTCTCTGGTGGCCATGCAACTTTTTTGTCGCGGTAAATGCATGGGGATTTTGTGCTTTTCTCTGCAACTTCTAAAGTCCAGTTTTCTTTTTCTCTTGCTCGTGGTTTTGTCCTTCCAGTCCCTTTCTGTGTATATTTTTCCGCTGGTCCAGAGAGGTGAAACTTTCGAGAAAGGACGCAAGTCGACGTCCGCGTGAGAGATATTGATTTTCCCCCCTACAGAGAAAGGACGGTGCTGCGATTGGGGAAAATGTGACAGGAAAACACATTCCATGGTCATATTGTCTTTCTCTCCGCGTCTAATTTTTTCGGTTCTCTGGGGCGTTCGTTCTCACCCTCACCTGACGTCGTGCAAAGGCGACTTGCCACGTTGTTTTCCCCCCTCTTTTCTCTGCCTCGCTATCTATCCATCTTTCCCTCTCGACGGACGTCTTATGCTCCCCTCGTCTTCCCGTCTCTTCGTGTTTCTGGAAAAAACGGACAGAGACGCAAGCAAAAACGACAATCTTCCGACCTTTCTCTTCTTCACTTTCCACTCTCTCACAGTTTCTGCCGCACCGTTGTCTTCGCTTGCCGTCGTCCTTCTGCTTCTTTTTATGGCACTAACAAAACCAACAAAGTCTCCGGTCTCCCGTTCTGTGTCGTGCCTCCTTTCTGCGTTTGTTCCCTCCCTTCTGCGTCTTCTACTCTCTCGTCGTTTTCCACGTCTTCCTTGCGCGCACGTTCCCACCTTCGGTGTATGCGCACCTTCCGTGCGTTTTCCTACTGGCAGCAAACACTACTGTCTGGTTCAGCCGGGTCATCGATGCTTTCATGATTCTTCCCGAGCCTTTTCCGCTTCAACTGTCTCGCGCTTTCCCTCAACGGCACTGTGCATTTTCCCCGGTTCGCTGTCTCTTCGCTACGGCTCTGGCCTCGGCGAAACACGACGGCGGGCGACACTCCGGGTGTATGTACACCTGAAGGTTTGAGCGGGGAAGATGTGGGGGACCGCCGAATTCCCTTTTTCTGCCCTTGACGTTTAACAGGTTTTCGTGGCAATTCCTCCACCGTTGCTTTCGCCCCGATGTGCCTTCCCGCGTTCGTGAGAAAAACATGGCTGGTTGCGCCTCGCTTCTTCTTCGTTGGTTTTTCTCTCAACCAGAAAGCGCTGCACGTGGCAGGTTCCTTTCTGCATTTCTCTTTAGTTGAGTTTCCCGACGTTCCTCTCTCGAAGAAAAGCGTAGAGTCCCTGTCTGCTCATCTCGCGCTGTTCCCTCCACTGAGGGCGAAGGAAACACGAATTATGGCCGCGTGAAGGGTCTTCGCCTTAGTGAGGGGGAGTGCAAGTTGGGCAGAAAAGGAAACGAAACGTCGCTTCTCTCTAAAGTGGCCCTCCAGATCACCTGTCTCTCTCGCTTCTTTCCTGCTCTTGTCTTTTCTTCTTTCTTTCGTTTGCTCTCCCTAGTTCCTTCTCCGGTTATGGTCTTTTCGTCTGCATGCGTTTTCGTCTCGTTTCCCCCTTTCTACAAGACACTGAGGAACTCGTGGCCGCCTGTCTTTCTGCTCCTGCGCCCTTCGTCTGCTCGGAACCCCCCTTAGCGGTTTGTGCCTTCTTCGTGTCGTCTACGGCCCCTCTGCGCACGGGATGGCCCGAGGACTGACGCGAGGGGCGACGGGCGTTTCAGGTGCCCCAGCGAATCTGTCTTCTCGACTGTCTGCCTTCTCACAAGCTCCTTCAGCTCGACCACGTGACTTCGCCACGCAAAACGGAAGCTCTGCAAACAGAGCGACAGACTGCACCTCGTCTCTTTCCTCTCTCTCGTCTTCCGAGTCCTCGTCGTTGTTTTCCCAGCTTTCCGCCTCTGCTCTCTCTCCATCCTCCTCGCCATCGTTTTCTTCTCAGTCTTCCTCCGCGTCTCTGTCTTCTCCGTCTTCCTCTTTTCAGTCTTCCTCTTTTCAGTCTTCCTCTTTTCGGTCTTCCTCTTCTCAGTCTTCCTGTTCTCCGTCCTCCTCTGTTCAGTCTTCTTCTTCTCCGTCCTCCTCTGTTCAGTCTTCTTCTTCTCCGTCTTCCTCTCAGTCTTCTCTCTGCGCTTTGCCCGCTTCGGCGCCTCTCGCTCCCCAGTGTCCTTCTCTGCGTCCGCAGTCGCCGAGCAAAGAGGGCCCCTTGCTTCCGACGCTGCCTGCTCGCGCCTCGGTGCTCGGGCCGACCTCTTTCTCGCCTTTCAGTCGTGGCGGCTTCTCTTCAGCGATGGCGACGCCGGCGCGGTGGGCGGGCCTCGTCACAGGGCGGGGCGACAAGGACGAGGTCAAGTGGGAGTACTTCGTCGAGCTCGACAAGGCCTCGAAGCGCCTCGCGATTCTCCTCGACTGGAAGGAGAACAAGGCGAACGGCTACCGCCTCTCGGTTCTCGACGACGCAAAACTCGAGGCGTTCTCCCAATGGCTCGACGGCTACCTCGCCGAACAGAACGTCGACGGCCTCTCCAGCTCCGAGGTCTGCCTCTCCAACAACCGGATCACTCACGTCGGTCTCGACCACCTCCTCACGACGCTCATTCGCAGGAAAGTGGGATGCCGCATCATGAAACTCTACAGAAACAACATCTCGGATCCAGGTGCGTCCACCTCCCCACGGAGACAGAAAGATGCGCTCCTCCAGCGGAAGGGCGATGCGCTGCTTCATGGGGGGTCGTGGGCTGGGGCGCGGATCCTCGACTCGTTCTCGCTGTCGGAGACAGTAGACGCGGCAAGCTCGCTAGGGGGGGAGGGGGGGGCCGGCTTTTTTTTTCGGGCTAACGGAGCCGTGCTCACAGCTCACGTCTGCGAGTGTGGAAGGTGTCCCAGCGTGTCTTTTTCCCTGTTTGTGTTTGTCCGGGCACTCTTGGCTCTTGTATATCCCCCTTCACGACATCTGCTTTTCCCCTCGTGCCCCACCGTCTTTCAAAGAGATGCTCACAGGAATGCATTTGTCGTCACACCTGTCGAGGCTTCTAGATCTCGAATCCGTTTTCTCCCCGTACCTTCGCACATGTAAATCTACGGATGTCCCCTGGTGTTGGGTGTATATGTCTCTGTAGCGTATGCCTGTCTCTTGGACGTCGCGTGTGGAGCTTTCTCTGTGGAGTCAGACCGGTTTGGAGGCTGTCTGTGTGGGGTCTCGTCTTGTGTGCGTTGTCTCGCAGGCATGGTCTGTTTGTCGCGATACATTTCGGCGACGCGGGAGCCGCTGCACGAGTTGCATCTTTCTCACAACAAAATCACTGCTCGTGGCGCGGCAACGCTGCTGCGGGCGTTGGCGGCGCACTCCGGGTACCCGCGCGTGGGGCGGAAAGGCAAGCTGGTGCCGCTCTGGCTGCGGCTAGAGCAGAACGAAATCACGCAAGTGAACAAGTTGATGGTGTTCATACACTCCAAGGGCGTGGCCTTCTGCACAGAGAAGAACCGAGACCTCTGCGGCCCGAGCAAGTGCCGACACGCGACGTCCACGTGGAGTCCCCTCGTGCACCTCTACGTGATTGACCACCAAACGCACGAGTCGGGAGGCAGTCTTCTCATCCCAGACGTCGGGGCCCACGCCGTGTCGCGACAAGCGCTGATTGCGGCCGATGAAGGCGAGAAGGAAAAGAAGGAAGAGAAGCAGGAGGACAAGAAGGAAGAGAAGAAAGAAGAGAAGAAGGAGAAGACTGCTGAGCCGAGGAAGAGCTGCTGGCTGACGAGAAACGAGGCGGTGCTGGGGAGTGCGAAGGCGCGCGAGGATGAGAAGGAGAATCGCGACGGCGACGCGGATGAAGAGAAGAAGGAGGCGGCCGAGTCACGTCCAAAGAAAAAAGCGGAGAAACCAGGGGCGAGCACTGAGCTCGACGGGTCCGGCGACAAGAAGCGGAGCACTGCAGGCAGTGCGTCCTGGGGAAAGAAGCGAGACAAGGAATCCGAGGAAAAGTTACCTGCCCTCGATGCGACAGACCACGCCTCGTGGCCAGATATCCGCAGCGGCAGTCTCCGTCAGAGCCGCGGCCAGCGGGGAGGCGCCGCCGCGCCGGACTCCGCGAGCGCGCATGCAGAGAGGGAGACGAAAGCGTCGCCGTCAGTTGCCGAGCGGTCTTCTTCGCGAGGCCGACCCAAACAAGGCGACGATCGGCCGCGTGGAGAGTGCGACCGTCGCGAGGCAAGAGCCAGTGGAGCCTGTCCGACTCCTGCTCTTTCGACGACAACTGCACCGTCGACTGCACGGGAGGACGGCGCTGCGGCCGCCCTCGATGCGCGAGTGTCTTTTGGGACGGCCCAGCCGCTCTCTTCCCTTGCGTCTCCCGCAGTTGCGCCTCTTCTCTCCGCAGGCGACGCTGATGGTGCGTCTCAGCGCGGCGCGGCCGACGCCTCGGACGGGAAGTCCGAGTGCGCGCTATCTCCGGCCCCAGCTTCGTCTCTCTCCTTCTCCTCGCTGGGCGAGAGACGGGGCTCTCTGGCCGCGACTACCACGGCATCGGCGCGGGGCGAGGGCGAGGGCCGCTCGAGGTCGGGACAGAGACAGGAGAGTCAAGGCTCGCAGGACTCCGAGCTGCGCGGGACCGACGACTTCCTCCGGGGCGGCGCGGCGCCACCCAGCGAGGAGACAGGAGACCGTCTGGCGAGACGCGAGAGAGACGGTCGCCGCGACCCCCGCGACCGCGAAGACCAACGGGACAGAGAGAGAGAAGGAGAGGACCGGACGCGGGAAGCGCGAGACGCCGAGAGACACGGAGACGCTGCTTCTTCGGGGTTTCCGGAGCCTTCACTGCGCGACCGTCTCCCGGCGGTCTCTCCCGACGCAGAACAAAGTCAAGGCTCCTTCCCTCAGTCGGGCACGAGCGAGGCGAGAGCCGAGAGAGAGGACCCGCGGCCGCGCGGCCCTGGAGGTCGCGACGCGTCCGCGCCGTGCGAAACCCCGAGCAGTCCTCTTGCCTGTGGCGAGCCGGCGCAGCAGGAAGTATCGCCTGGGGTCGACACCTGTCCCTTCCCGCCTCTCTCTTCGTCCTACGCTTTCTCATCGCCGGCGTCGCGCGTGCCTCCGTACTCGCGAGGCTGTGTCTCCAGCGCAGCGTATGACAAAGCAGAGAATGAGTACCCAGACGCTCAGAGACACGACGCGTTGCGCGACGGTGGCGGGCAGGAAACCGGCCGAGGCGACCTGCGTTTTGCTGCTTCGGCGTCTCCCGCGCACCTGGACGACGCGCACGTGAGTGGGCCTGGACGCAGTGGCCCGGGGCATCCCCTCAAGGATGCGAGCGAGCGAGGTGGGCTGGAGGAGCGCAGAAAGGGAGCGCCGGAAGTCAACGGCGTGACGCGTGGTTCGAACCTGCCGTACGAGGAAAGAGAGAACCGGGAAAACGTCGGGTTTTCGAGTTCGTGTCTGAGCCGACGCGCCAGTCAAGGCCGCAGGGAGGCTTCGCCTCCGTTCCACGCGCGGGCTGAGGCGCCCACGGACGCTCGCACGGCGTTCTACGGGGCGTATCCACTGGAGCCACCGGGTCTCGAGACTGCGGGGGCTGCAGGGCGTAGGCGCAGCGCGGCCAAGGGGAACCTGGCGATGCCTGAGATGGAAGGCGCATACGGGTCGGCGGTCGGCGTGTCGAGCGCGAATGCGGAGAGCTACGCGCCTGCGCAGTTCGAGGCAGGCCTGCCGTTCCCTGCGTATGCGAGACGAGACGGGCGCGAAGGCGATGCGCGGTCGTGGCGAGGAAGCGAGAGAGAAGAGAAGAAGCGGACGCTGTCGGATGTCTTCGCGGCGCTGCCCCCGGAGGCCCAGCAAGCTGCTGCAGACGCGTTTGCGAGCGAACTCGCTGCGCGGCGAGAAGCGGAGAGGTCGCGAGGCCGCGAGGGCCAGGACCCGGCCAAGACCGAGGCCGAGGCGGCGCGTGCGGCCTTTTTGTCTGTCCTCGCACAGGCCTCGTTCGAAGATCGAGGAACGTCCGCTTCTGGGGAGACCCGCGCGCCTCCGCCAGAGCGCGACCTTGCAGAGCGCGGGTACCCTCCGGCTTCTGTGTCGCCGGAGTCTCGTGCGGGGCTCTCTTCCGGGCCCTTTGCGGTGAGTTCAGGCAACGACGGCGAGGCGACTGGCGCGTTGCCAGTGGGGTCTCGCCTCTTTCCGGATCACGGTCGGCGCGACGACCGCGGCGGCGGCAGGTCGGCGCGAGAAGAGACGCTGGAGAAAGACCCGCGGGGAGAGACTGGCCTCGACGGTCGACTCTCCGGCAGGCAGGGACTTCCCCCGGAGGCATCCTCCCGGTCGCGCCATCCGTTTCCCTTGCTCGCGCCGGGGCCTTCCCAGAGTGGGGGCCCGCGGCCACTCGAGCCGTGGTGGGGAGACGGCGAGTTCGACGCGCGGCGGGGCGCCGAGAAGGCGGACCCTTTCTCGCCGTTCTTCTCGAGAATGCGAGACCAGGAACGGCGAGAAAGCGAGGACCTACTCCCGTCGCTCTCGTCGCTCCTGACCCCGCAGACGCAGGGGTCGGCGTTCTACGGGCTGCAGCGGGGCGCCGGCGAGGGGATGCGCGAAGCGACTGAGGCGAAGGCGCACGCCTACGCAGTCGGCTCGTGGGGCGGCCCTCACGGCGAAGGCCGATTCGATCCACGCGCAGGACGCAGCGCGTACGCGAGCGGTCTCTTTGAGAAGAGTGACGGCTCCAAGGGCGGGCGAGAAGAGAGTCTCCGCCTCGAGTTCTCGCTCTCGAGCGCCGAGGGCAGAAGCAACGCCCACCTACGGGCTGCTCCAGGCAGTGGGTTGCAGGGACAGGACAGCATGCAACTTCCGTCCTCGACCTCGTCGTTTCCCTTCTCGTTTTTCCCCGAGGCGTCTCCCGCGATCTACGCCGGTTCCCAGCAGCGGCGCGTCAGCGGTTCCAGTCAAGCGCCGCCTCTGGGAGGGAAGCGAGACGACTTGCGCGCCGGCGACCTGCCAGGCTCACTCTCTCTTGCGCAGAGGCAACAGGAGACAGGGCGATCAGCTGCCTTCTCGCCCGTCATTCAGCCTGCGGCGCCAGGGCGGGGCCCGACTGCGTTCTCGACAAAATCTGCCTTTCCTGCCTTCTCCGAAAGTGACTATGTCTCGCGCCTGAAGGCCAACACCCAAGGACCCCACATCGCCCACAACACCCAGAGCGAGGGTGACGATCGGAGACTGCCGCAAGGCCCTTCGAGTCCGGACGACAGCCGGCTCGCGGCACGGGCTGCCGGCCCCTTTCCTGCGCTCTCTGCGTCTGTGCATTCTGTTCCCCAGGATGCGTTTGCCTTCGCGCCGCTTCCGGGCCGGAAGGACGCGTCGCCCTCTCCGCCCCTCTACCGCGGCTACTCCGACTCGCTGTCGAACGGCCTCGACGGCGAGGGCGCCGCCGGAAGAGGCGACGGCGTTTCGGCGTATCGGCGCGAAGGCGAGGAGGGCCGTGCGGCCTTGTCGCTCTTCGCGGCGCAGTTTCTGCAGCAGAACTCGGTGTCCCGCGGCTTGGCCTCGCCGGGTGCGCCGGCCAGCCGCGACCGCGAGGAAGAGCGCGAACGCGAACGCGCGGGAGAAAACGAGAGAGAAGGCGAGAGAGAAGAGGTGGCTTTCCTGCGCCTGCTGCGTGGGCGTCACGGCGAAGGGGACGGTGGAGTCTACGGGGCGTCTGCCCGAGCCGAAAAGGGGCGAGAAGGCCCGTTTCCGTCTCTCGCCTTCGACGTGCGAGGAGTCGGACAGGAGCCACGAGGCCACAGATCTCCCGAAGGCTCCCGGCTGCATTCGCGGGGCGACGCCGACGCGTACGATGAGGCGCGCGGGAGAACTCCAGAGGACGAAAGGAGACGCTTTTTAGGGTCTTCTGCGCACGCGCCTTCCCAGCTGCTCTGGGCAGCTCAGAAAGAGAGGGACCAAGGCTTTCCTTCCCTCCGTGGCGAGGCGGGCGACGCGCGCGATTTCTTGCGAGACAACTGGCCAAAGTCGGAGAAAAACGCGTCTTTCTTTTTCAACGCCGCCTTGGGACATGACGGGGTCTCGCGAGGTTTCGACCGCGTGCCGGTGTCGAATGAAAATGCTCACAAGAGTGCAGGTGCGCGCAGTGCATACGCTTTCGACAGCTCGGCAAATGCGTATGCGGCTGGAGGCATGGGACTTCTGGAGCGCGAAGGCCCTGTGGGGCGGGAGCGAGAGAGAGACACCGCGAAGGAAAGAGACAGCGGGTGTGAGCGCGCCCGGAAAGCTGGCGACGCATTCTTTTTCGCCTCCCTCTCGGGGTCTCCCGCGACGTTCCACAGCGCGAACGATCTGCCTTCCCGAGACATCCATTACATGGAGCAGTAAACGGGCTTCCACATATCGGATGAAAACAAATTCAGGGCGTGCGCAGTGGAGCTCGAAATGCTCGTGGACGTTTACACGTGGACACAGACTCATCCAAGCCTGTTACAACCTGTAACCAAATACATATACTCATATACTTACGGATAATTGTATGTATAAATGTATGTGTAGGGGGATAGGGGTTTGGGAGGTTGCAGAAGTGTGTGTTTCCTTTTCGAGGAGACGCGGGCGGTTTTCAGCGCAGTGAAAGGGTGCAATCGAGAGGGAAGGATGGGCAACCGACGGGCTGGCGAAGACTGTGACGAGAGAGGAAGGAGGGATGAACGAAGAGAAAGAGAAGAGGACAGCCAGGGAGGACGAACGCGGGTTGTGTGGCAGGAGGAAGGATGCAAAGGGGGGAGTGATGTGTGTATGTCGTTGTCACTGAAAAAAGGAGATGGAGAGTGGAAGAGCGAGAGAAGGCGTGAAAGGTGGACGGGGCAGCTCGGGAGGAACGATTGCTTTTCCACGTTCGGGATTCTCGGCGATTTCGTCTCGCTCTCTGGGACAGAGCGCCCCTGAGAGAAGAGATTCCCGAATAAAAACGTGGATGCAGACATGTGCACGCGAACAGGAAAGGGTTCTCAAGAGTTGCGGAGAGTGTTTCGCCTCGCTGAGGTTCTCTTGCAACTAGGGGGACCGGCGTTTTCTGGAGGCTGTCTCTCTCCATTCGCGCTGCGGGGTTCTGTCCGGCGCGTCGTGTGTGCCTCTTTTTTCTCCGTGGCGCGTGAAAAGGAGAGTCTCGTTGTCTTGACGATCTGTAAACCGAAAAAGGATTGGTCGACCCCTTTCGGCGTTTGCCTTCGCCAGGGTCGCAGCTGGAGTGACGTGCGAGAGGCGCGACGCTGCATGTTTTCGAGCAATCAAGGTGCCAAAAGAGAGAGAGAAAGAGACAGAGAAAGAGACAGAGGGGCGGAAAGCAAGCAGTCCTGTCGTGTGATTGTGAAGCGCCTTTTCGGCAACCGAGGTGGGCGAGTGCAAGCCGGGTTGCTTCAGCGTTTACACGAAGAAAAAGCCGCGCTTGCATCTCTTGGCGCTCGTTCTCTCTGCGCATTCGCCTGTGTAAAAAGGAGGCACACCGTCTTTTATTTTTTTGCATAGAGACGCCGCTACGTCTATATATAGAGATAAAGAGATAAGGATGTTGCAGATCTATTGGTTCTCGAATGTTTGCATTCAAGCAGAGGGAGAAAGTACGGCTGTTCAAACATCGTGTTTCGCTTTTTTCCCGTAAAAACCGCGTCGTCTCCCCCTCTGTCTGCGCCTTTGACAAAATGTCCTTTGTTTCGCTTCCGGCGTTCGCTCAGTCTTCGCTCTTCTGTCTTTTTTAAAGACGTAACACACGACTCTTTTGGCTGTATGAATCAGGCCTTGCCGTTCGAAGAACGCAAGAACAGTCTTCGAGGCACATCCCTACGGGGGACCAAAAGGCGAAAGCCAGGCAAATCTGGAAACAACCGTTTGCTACCGCGACTAGATTCCTACACGCCTGCTTGGACCGGTCAGAGTCTTTCACTTGAGTCATCACAGAGAAAAGCCCGAGTTCCTTAGGGCGACGGCCCTTCCGCACATTCGCAGACGTCCAACGCACGAGAGACGAAAACCTCCCTATATATATATATATAAATATAAATATATGAGTACCAGTGCATGTTTTTAGTATGCGGAAGTGCTGAATAGAGAAAGCCTAGAATTCAACGAGTCACCGGGGGATATGGGAGGCTGCCTCTCTAGGTTGCTTAAAGGCCCTGGCTCTGTGTGCGCGTGTATCTGTTCCAGGGTGTCTCTGGGTCTTCCGGAAATCTCTGGGCGGTTTTTTGGATTGGCCGTGGCCTCGCGACCTGGCGCTCCGGGTTTTTTCCACATTCGCATTTGCCTGTTGCCTGCGTTGAGTCTGGGCAACACGCAACTCCCTGGGTTTGCGTCTCGCTGGACAGTCTGTGTTCCGGGAGACAAGAGCATAAACAGCAAACGGGTGCGAAGTGTCGCGAACCGGGACGCACACTCGCAACAAACCTTTCCCCCCGTTCTCACAGAGACGCAGGTTTTTTTTCCGGTTTCCCTCTGATCGCGACGCGGAACTTCCAGTCTCCCACCTCGAGTCCTCAGACGCCCGTTTTCCGCGCGATCTCCGTCTTCGCGTCCATTTCCTTTTCCCGTCCACACACGGAAAGACGAGAGACGCTGAATCGGTTTCTCGCGCGGCTTCGTTCGACACCCCGCCTCGAAATCGCAAAAAACCTTCCCTCCTCCGCAGAATGCCGCCCGGAAAAGGACCGTTTTTGTAAAAACAAGAGGCCTTTCCGGCTTCTCCGCTTTCCACTTCGTCCCTTCCTCTTCCTTTTATCGCCTCTTTCTCTTCCTTCTATCGTCTCTTTCTCCTCCTTGTTCCTCGCCTCGACGCGTTTTCCATTTGTGTCCTTGTTCTCGGATCTCGAAGGGACCGACTGCGAGAATGAAGCAAATCCCGGACTAGCACGGGGCACAGACGCACGAGATTCTCTCGCGGAAAAGCAAAGACAGTCTTCGAATCCCACGACCGTCAAGAACAGCGGAACGAGGAACTACCGATCTATTCCTCGCGCAGGATCCAGATCTCGAGGAGGGAGATGAGGAAGTCGCCCATCTCGTCCTTCACGAGCTTCGCCGAATCGAAAGAGGCAGACTTCCTGCTCTGACCTTTCCGTAGGTCCTCGTCGATGAAGATTGCGATGCTGCAGACACACGCCCAGCGCGCCGCGTCTTTTTCAACCTCGCAAAGAAACGCTCTCGAGTTCTCCCTCCGACGAAAACACGGCCCAACCTCAACGCAGACAAAGCGGGTGGAGATGGAGACGCCGATGCTCCCCGAAGACAAAGCATATACAGATCAATACATCGAAATAAAATATGTAGACTTGCATGTGCGGGAAAAGAAATGGGGCCCATGTATACCAGAGAGAGAGAAGAAACAGGTATGGAAATATATATATATATATATATATATGAGCATCTCTGTTTACACCGCATATCCATATCGATACATACACAGATTTCCGTATATATAAGTGTATGCATATATGTATATATATGTATGTATTTATGTTCGTATACACACTCATACCGAGATGGACAGGGCTTACTCGTTGCCGCCAATGATGATATGTTTGTGCGTGACGTTCATGAAGATCTGATTTGCACCGGTCCACCAATACGCCTGCTCTTCAGGCTGCAACTGATAAACGAAGGAAATATCCAAGGGAGCGTCACCTGCAAAAACAGGGAACGGATGCATCCAAAAACCCGAACAGTAAAGACAAACCATGCATATACACATCCACATCGGGGCTGTACACAAAGCGACAAAAATTGATATCTGTACAGATACGGAGATGTGTGTATGTGTGCATGTATATTTCCTGCGTAGTAGAGAGAAAGAGTGGTGAACGCACGCACGGCTGGCGGAAATGGATTTCCAACTTTGGATGTTTGACGAGAACTCGAAAGGGTTTTGTCCCTCCAGGCGGAACAGCCAACCGAGAAAGGGCTGCAACACAGCTCCAGTTCTCTCTGTAGAGCAGGCGACTAGGCGCATGCAGACTAGGCGCATGCAGACTAGGCGCATGCAGACTAGGCGCATGCAGACGTGTCGCGCGCTCGTGTGTATTCTTGCACGTAAAAAACACACTTTTTCAGCAGCTGCTTCGCCGACGTATCCAGCAACACACTCTAGATATCCACAAACGTCAAGAGTAGTGGAAACAGACGAACGCCACGCATAAACAGCCGGAGGAAGAAGCGAGATACAGAAAGGTTTTGTTAAAATCTGCCACGACAGAGACAGAGGCAGAGATGTAATGCCAACATATATATACGTACATATACACATATATTATATATGCATATTTATATGCATAGAAACGGCTATCGAAGTACGAAGATGACGGTAGAATAGGATAAAAAGATCGGGATGTGCAGGAAGCAGCCAATAGGGGAAATTCTGCGATCGGTCGTGTGGTCTCTCTCGCTCACTGGCGGCGGCTTTGGCGTCGTATCTGAAAGGAAACGGACTGAAGCAGCCGAGAATCCCCCCCTCCCGGGTGGAGATGACAAGGAGCATTGGAGACCGCAAAAAGGGTGTGAGGCGTTGTAACATGGCAGTGATGCTCATTCCGTGGCTGTCGCTCGAATACTCCAACGTCGGCACCTAAATGCCGCAACAAAGGCCCACAACACGCACACGTCTAAAGCAACCCCTGAAACAGAAGACGCCAGCACGTCATCGTGTATGTGCAGAAACGCAAATATTGTTCGATGGACACGGCGACACAGGTAAGCCGCGCCATCGAAGAGAAAAAAAAGGCATCACCCAATATCCTTATATCGATCCGTATATGTATACATACATACATATACATACATACATATACATACATACATACATACATATACATACATATACATACATACATACAGTACAACCGCCTGTCGGAAGCTATCCCTACCGCTCATACATACAACCACATATACCACTGCATATATATATATATATATAAACGTGTGGATATATGTAGACAGACCTAACTATATGCAGAGTCATCTGGGAGAAGAAACCGCACGACGAGTAGAGCAAAAGCGCACATGCGATGAAGGCACAAATCGATGCCGAAATGGAAAAACGAAGGCATGCTTCCAGTGGAGATCAGGTTCTGCCTATCCCTCTCCACACGGAAAGCACGTCTCAGTCCCAAGGAAAAATACTGTCATATTGATACCCGTACATCCATATATATATATATATATATATATATATGTGAATAGATGTCTATACGGAGTAGAGTATATGTCCCCAAACATATGTGTGTAAATGAAGTCCAGTGCGCCTGTGTTTCTGCATGCAGGATCTGGAGCAATTTGGACGCATGCAAGGCCGATGTTTGACTTACGAGAATGCGGGCAGTTTCAGGGACCCAGCCCCAGATAGCTTCCCAGTGTTGGGGTTGGAGAATTCGCGATTCGTCGCGGAGACGCGGGCGGTGAAACTGGCGCTGAAGGAGAAGGGCACAACGGCAGCATGCACGGTCGCGAAAAAGGACGGCGAGAAGCCTCTCGAGCACAGACGAGAGACGGACGGCTAGAAAGTGGCGAGAAACCTGGATAAAAGCGTGTGGACGGCCGACGGCGAAGCACATGCGCGGCCACGCGGCTGGTCTCTATTTCCCTTTTTCTCTGCTTCTCTCGTTCTTGCCGCTTTTGTAACCCGCCGTCCCCTCTGTCTTTGTCTGCGCACTGTAAGAACCTGTGAAATTTCGGTTTCTCTCGCGTCTTCTCTGCGGTTTTTTTCGGCAGCTTTCGAGTGGGGGCCACGACTCGCTCTGGTCTCGCTTCACCCCGCCGCTTTTTCCGACGGCTGTCTGCGTGGCGCCGTCTCTCACCATGCGGGTAGTCATCAAGTACGGAGTGGGGAACTCAGCAGTTTGCTTGTGGAAGGGGACTTCAACGCGGAGTTTGTAACGGAAGGCCGTCTTGGAGAGGCCGTGGAGCGTGACGGCGGGATCGTCTCCGCAGTTGTAGAGGACGTCTTCCGCCGCTTCGTGGTCTGTGCAGTTCAGGAGCGACGGCTCGAGGAGCTTGAGGAGGGCGACGCAGTGTCTGAAGAACACATTTGCGCCCTCGAACAAAAACGCGCCGTAGATCCGGAGGACGAAGTCGAACGGCAGCATCCTAGCGAAACCGTCTTGGACGCCGCGCGCGACCCAGGCAGCGACGTCGATCGTCAGCGAGCGCAGGTGGGTGTACAGGCGCGGCAGGCGCTGGGCGATCGTGGCCGTGATGAGTTTGACGAATCGGACAAAGTCTTTGCGCTTGACGGGCATGAACGGCGAGTCGTTGCTGCTTCGTTCGCGTTGCACGGCCTTCTTCAGCAAGCAGTGGAGAATCACGTACGCGACGTCTTCGTCAAAGTAAAGCAGCAGCACGCAGGTCAGCGGCGGCAAAACGGGGCAGAACTCGACTGCGCCGTGCAGCGCGTTCAGACACCAAAGCAGGCGCCGTGCCTTCTCCTTGCCTTTCTCCGTGAGCAGCAAGTGAAAGTCGGTCACGTCTTCAACCTCGTAGACGTCCGCCTTCTTCAGCTGGCGCCGATACTCCGCGCCGTGGTCGGGCGCCCCGGCGCCGGCGCCCGGAAGGTGCATGGCCCGCCAGAGGGGCGAAGTCGGGACGAGCGCGCCCGCAAGGCCCGAATGGAACGAGGGCGACGGCGGATGCGTCAGGGGGCCGCAGGCAGACAAAAGCGGCGACAGCGGAAGGAGACGATGGGTCTGCTGACTCGCCTCCGCCGCGGGCGCCTCGCCCAGAGCCGCCCACGGGTCCGTCGAGAACGCAGAGACCTGGCCGTCCGCGTCCGCCGGCAACTGCTGTGGGAGCCCTTCCGTCTTCGCTCCAGTCTTCTTGTGTCTCCGCAGCCCCATCAGGAGGCGGTGTCGTTTCTCCGGTTTCTCTTTGCTCTTCAACCGGCCAGGCTCCGCAGCACTCTCGCCCCACCGACTCGGCGACCGCGCCGCCTCCGCGGGGCGCCGAAACGCCGTCGGACTCGCAGGACTCGAGGCCCAGCCCTCCCGGCAGGGCTGGCCGTGCAAGGGTGCGCGCCCCAGCAGCGCCAACGAGGAAACGGACGCGGAGGGACAGAGCCTCGTCGAGTGCGTGGACGAGGCGGAAAGACGTGCGCCCTCCACCCCGTGTCGGCCGTCCGCCCCCGGGCAGAAGCATGCAGACGGCGGCAGCTCGAACGCCGCCTCGTCCGGTCCGTCGCCGCGCTTCTCCCCGTGCTCGCGCGACGCGCCCTGCAGGCTCCCTTGCCAGGCCGTAGTCTCAGATCCGCTGCGTTCACCACTCTTCTGGATCACTCGGGAAAACCCGCGACTCAAGATTTCGCTGGGGCCTTCACGCGCCACGAGTTGCGCGCTCAACGGAGGCCCAACTGGCCGGCCGGCGTCCGCATTGGCCGCGCAACAGCACGCGCAGGACGCGAGAATCCCGTTTCCGGGCCGCGACTGCGCCGGCTTCCTGGCGCGCGCCGAGGCGTCCCCTGCGTCCAGCGACAGCTGCGAGGGCGTGTCCGCCTCCGGGCCCTCGCCGCGGCTCGCCTCGCCCTCTTCCTCGGCCTCAGAGACCCGCCTCGGCCACGCTTCCGCGGCGAACGAAGAGTTCGGGGCTCCCGCGAGCGACGGTGTCCCGCGCCTCGCGCCAGCAGGCTCTCTGTCGCCCTCGGGGGCGGCCTCGTCGGTCGTTACGCGCCGACTCGCGTAGCCAAAGGGGTTCGGGTGGAAAAACAGTCGCCGGAAGAAACCGAAATTCTTCTTCTTCTTCCCCGGGGTCTCGTCAGCGCGGTGGGCGTCCAAGAACGCCGAGGACGCGTACGCACTCGCCCGGAGGTCGGCCGCGAGCGCCGTCCCGGCCGCCAACCGGTCTCTCTCGTCCTTCTCGCTCCATGCAAACGGGTCTCGCTTCCCCTGCGGAGACATCGGGGCGCCCGCCTTGCTCGCCTCGGTCTCGCCGCTGCTCAGCTGGAGTGCCCAGCGCGACATCCCGTCCCGGTCCGCACTTCCGGCCGAGACGCCTCCTGGCGCGGCCGGGTGAGCCTCTTGGCGGTCCACCGCACCGGGCGCAGGCAGGCAGACCTTGTCCTTGGCAACCATGGCGGCATCCACCTCCTTGCCTTCCTCCTGCGAGGCCGGAGCAGAGCCCAGCGGCTGTCGCACTTCGAGCCACGCGGCGCTCTTCCCGCCCGCGCCGCGCAGGTCGCCGCTTTTGCTCGCGCCGCCCCGAGCGTCTCGCTTCTTCCCGCCCAGCGGCCCAGACCCGCCGGAAATGGGCTTTCCCCCCGAGCCCGTCGCGCCGTAGCCCTCGACCGAGCCAGTTCCGCTGCGTCGCCACGGGAGACGACTCGGGAGCGAAGCGGCCGGCGGTGCCTCTTTGGCCACGCTCACCAGAGGATCGAAGCCGAGTGGCGCAGAGGTCGGGGACGAGGCTGCTCGACACAGCGTCGGGCCCTCCCCCGGCCCGCCGTCTCCCTGGGCGCTTCCGGCCGGCTCGGCGGCCGAGACTGGGTATTTCCCCCGACCGCAGTCTTTCTTCTTCCGGCCAAACAGCGTCCTCTTCTCTCGCTCCGGGGTGTGCATACCGGCGCCCCACGCGCTCTTCGCAGGCTCGCCCAAGCCTCCGTCCACGCCCCCTGGACCATCGAAATGACCCGACTCCAAGGCAGTCCGGGGCGTCTCAGCCAGGCGCGCCTCGTCTTCCCGCTCGCCAGCTCGGCCCTTGTTCACGCCCTCGGGCCAGGCCGCAGCCATCCAAGGCAGCTTCAGTTTGGTCCTCTTCTTGCTACCCGCCCTGCCGGTCTTCTCCGGGCTCGGCTGCCGGTGCGCCGCCGCCACTGCCGCCGCCTGCTGCTGGCGAGCTGCCGCGTGCGCCGTGAGCAAGTTGTAGTCCGAGTACGCGGCGCGCATCCCGTTAAGGGCCATGGAGTCTTGGGACATGCCGCCGTCCAGCGTCCACGAGGCGCCGGCCGGGCTGCGCAACGCAAAGGAGTCCGCCGAGTCGAGCGACGAGGCCGTGTTGAAGCGCCGCGGCGCCGGACCTGGCGCGTCGCCCGTGGCCGCCAGGTAGTTGGACACCGAGGAGAGGGCGAAGGAGCTCGTCAGGCGCTCTCTGGATCGCTCCCGAGCGCGCCGCATGCGCTCGGCGTGCCGCATGTGGCGATGGTGGGTCTCGCGCATGTACCGCCGAAAGTCTTGGACCTCGGTGCTGTCGCGGCGCCCAAACAACTCCTTCGCCAGCGACGACTGCTTCTCGACGTCGAACGAGTCGTCCCCGTTCGCCGGTTCCGGCCGGGTCTTCATGTAGTCGAGAAACAGCTTGCTGCGCGCCACCAAAAAATCCCGGCCCCGCTGCCTGGCCTGCTGCAAGGCCTCGACATCGGCTTCCGTGCGGCCGTGCCACGCCGGCGACCGCTGGTGCGCCATCCTCGCCGAGTCTTCGGCCTCCGGCTCGCCGACCTCCACTCCCGTCGCAGTTCCATCCGTGTTGCCTTCGCAGCCGGCGCTGCGCCCCCGAGGGCCCCCGGGCGACGCCGATACGTGCATCGGGGCTCGGTCTTCGTCGATCTTCTGGAGGTCTCGGCCTCGATCTCTGGTCTCCGTCGCGAGGCCGCGCTCCCTCTCGCCGTACATCTCGCTGCTCTTGAAGCTGCCCAGGCCGTGGAGCAGCGCGACTCCGGCCGCGGTCCCGCGGGATGTCTCTCCCGCGACGCCGCTGTCTCTGGCGAGGGCGGCGCCGCTGTCTCCGGCGAGGGCGGCGCCGCTGTCTCCGGCGCCGTCCGCACTCCCCGACCCGCGGAGACTTTGCTCCGCGGAGGGACTCGGCGGGGCCGGCCAGAAATTCAAGTCGTCCCGAATCGTCTGGCCGAGAGGATTGCTCCCGACTTTCTGTCTCCTTCCCTTGAGCAGCGACAGCCAGCGCGGCGTGGCGGGCGCGGTCGCAAAGTGGTACCCGGCGGACCCGTCGCCAGAGGGCCCGTCCGCGCCGCCCTCGCGGCCGGTGGGGCCGGTTCGCGGCGTGGGGGCGAACCAGCTCTTCAAGAGGTCGGCAGTCGACTCGGTGATATCGGCGAAGAACTCGCCTCGACCGGTCGGCGCCTCGGCTTCGCTGGGGCCCATCCGGGCGCGCCAGGCCGCGAGGGGTGTGTCCGTCTCGAACTCAAAGTCCTTTAACCGCGTCTGCTTCCCGGAGATGTCTTCCTGGAGCCCGAGGACACCCGCGGAAAACGTCGGACACTTTCCCTTGAGCGTCGCAGGGACCCTGTCGCCAAAGGTCTGCTGCAGCGCGTTCTTGTAGAGGTGTTCGTGGCCCTTGAGGAACTCCCAGGCGTTGTTCGCCACGAGCCAGACGGTCTTCTTCAGCCCGTCGGGCACGCCGAACCGGATGGCGAGCTTCAGCGCCCCGTGCACGACCTCCGCGCTCGGGCACAAGAAGGCCGGCGGCGCGCTCGCCCCCACACTCGCGCCGCCCTCGCCGCGCTGGTCCGAGAGGACGACGCTGATGTTGCTGGAGCTGCGGCGCCGCATGAGGGGACTCCCGAGCGCGAACAGACCCGACACCACGGGGCTCGCGCCGACGCCTGCATGCGCGGCGGTGTGGCGCGGGCTGACGGAGAAGGAGTGTCGACGCTCCCGCTCGCCCCCCAGCAGACCGCTTATGCCCGACTTGTCTCCGTGGAAATACTCGAGCAGCCCCGCGACTGCCGCCTCGAGGCTCGCAGCACTCGGCGGCGAGGCCCCGTACTCAACGACGACGACCGGGCGCGCAGATCCGGCCGCTGTGGAGTCGCGGGCAGGAGAGCTCGGCTCCACGTTCTCCCCGCTGGCGCCGCTCGGCAACTGCTCTCCGTGAACGCCCGAGGGCCGCACGGCAGGCGTCGCGTCGGCGGCCGCGTCGGTCGCTCCGGGGCCGAGTTGTAGCGCCTCCTTGGCCTTCCCAGCGGTTCCGCTCGTTCTCGTCCCCGGCTCGTCGCCCGCAGGGAAGGGGTACAGTCGGTTTTCCAGCACGAAGCGCATGTTCTTGGTTGTCCAACCCTGGCGGTCGTCGGCGTCGCCGAACCGCCAGCGACCGAGCTCGAAAACCTGCACCCAGGGCGGCGGCGCGTACGCCGGGAAGAGGAGGACTCCGTCCACGGTGCTCTGCGCAATGACGGGGAACGCCCCGAGAGCGAGCGCCGCCGCCGCCGCGGCCCCTGCCGGCGGAGGCAGCGAGACGAGCGGCGACTGCAAATAGATTGAGGAGACAGGCGACGTCGCCGGCAGGAGCGGCGACGTGCACAAGGCCTGCAGACCTCCATGGGGCGACGGAGACACCGGCAGACTCGCCTGCGAAGCCGCGAACGCGGCAGCGAGGTCGGCGTCGGGCTTCCCAGCGCACGCAGCCTTGTTCGGCTCTTCTCGCCGCTGCGCCGCGATCCCGGACGCGTCGGTCCCCTGGGGAGACGTCGCTTCTGCGCGAGGGCGACGCCCGCCACGGGGCGACGCGCCCACGAGTGGCGACGCCGAGAACCAAACCTCGGGAGGCGCAGAGACAGTGTCTGTCAAGCGGTCTGAGGACGAGAAAGAAGGTGGAGAAAAGCGAGGGACGGACGGGGCTGTCTCGGACGAGTCGCGCGCCCAGGCAGGCAAACAACTGCTCAGAAAAGAAGAACGGACAGGAGACAAGTGCAAACTGCAGAGAGACGGAGACGAAGCGAAGGAAGAACTCTCAGTGAAAGCTGTCGACGGAGGAGACGCTTCCTCGGCGGTCTCGAGGAGGCCAGCCGTGACAGAGGATCGAGCTCGAGATCCCGCGCCATGCGGAGCGAGGGGAACAAAACGAAAAGGTGACCCACGAGTTGCCGCAGGCGAATCACAGGAGAGGAAACCGCAAGAAGACGGCGTAGAAACAGACGAGCGAGATGTACACTGGGCCTCCTCTGCCAGAGATGGCTGATTTGCCACACATGGACACAGCGAGGAGTTTGAATCGGCACGACCAGAAAGCGGGCGGCGGCTCTTGCCCCCTGTGACGTCTTCAATCGCAAGGAGAGGCAACGAAGTCTTCCGGCATGCCTCAGGGATCCCCTGGCGGCAACCCGAAGTCCTTCCTGTGGGAGCGCCTGTACCCTGAGATGGGCCCCAGAGAGAATCCATCAGAAACAAGCGCGGGCAACAGAGAGGGGGGCATCGGCAGCGACAAAAACACGGTGCAATCAGGAACCGAAAAACGACAAAAACGAGCCGGAAGCCGACAGGCAGCGAAAGTGAGACGCGCGCCGTAGAGACGGCGGAAACAAGACGAAGCTCACGCGCACCGGTGTACGGACGCGCGGAGAGCGGGGGAAGCGGCTCACAAAGAAAACTGCCAAGAGCACGAGACGCAGCAACGGAATAAAAAGAGAGAAGCAAAGGACGTCAACTGGACTGTCCCACGGGTGTAGGGACAGACGGCCTACCACACGGGAACGCAAACATTCAAAATGGTGTGCAGGGTGACGCAGGGAGCGGGAACAGCGAAAGAAGTTTGTGGACTGGGATCCTCTCCTTTGCCTCTCCACTCCGCGGAAACTGTCCCTTTCGGGTTCTCGCGCTGATCCCGGGAAAAGTTCGTTCAGCAACACCCGACGCTATGGACGGCAGAGAGGGCGCAGCGAGGAAGACGGGCGAGCGACACACGCAACCCGGTGACTCTGTTACTCGCCATTCTTTTCGGTTCGCGCCTCGTCTTCACGCGAGAGCAGGCATGAGCAGCTGCTTCCTCAGACGTGAGAACGACGAGAGCGGTGGGGAGAACGGAGGGTTCCGGGCGGGGAGGAGGGAACGATCGGGGAGAGGAAAGACGGAAAAACAATTGCGTGCGAGTCAAGCTGGGCGTCCTGTTTCAAGGGACTCAAGACAAGACGGAAGGCGAGAGTGGAGACACAGAAGAGAGGACACGGCCCGAGGAGAGGCTGACTGAGCGGTCTTTGCGCAACTGTTGAGAAACAGACACGCAGACGCGTCGGGGAGGGAGAACTACCAACGCCGACAGCACAGAAAGTCAAGAAGACCTCGGAGCTCGGCCCCTCCGGCAGTTTTTCCGCGACGCGGAAAAGCACAACAAAGGGGGGTGGGCGCGTTTGCACGGCGAAAAACACCTGGACCAATCACCAAAATCCCTTTTTGAACGGCGAACGACGCTCAGCAAAAAAGGTCGGGTTCTGCACGAGAGAACAGCGTAACAGTTTGGGGCTGAGAAACGGAGACGCTTGAAAGGAGCTGTCTCCGGGAAAAACTCAGAGATCTCCCCTACAGAACGCGAGGTCTGTCGGGCGGGGCCGCACAAACAAGCGCCAAGAAGGACGGAAAAAGAACGCGAGAGCGCAGGAAAACCTGGGGGTCTACTGGATGTGTGCGCGCGTTGCTGACTGGAGACTGCAGGAGAGGTAAAAGCCTGAGAGGAGAGAAAGGGAGGCTTGGCCGCCTGTGTATCACACATCACTGGTACTCGCCTGGGAGGCCGCGCGCCTGGTCCCGCGGTGACAGAAGGCGAGAAGAAGTGAGCCTGAGGAAATCGGACGGCTTCTGCGAGTCGCGCGCCGCTGTAAAGAAGAACCTGGAAAAGAAATCGAAAACGGAAGACGACGCGCGGCTCGCCACGGGCATGGGCAACGACAAATGGGACAAACTGGACGGCCAGCGGTGCTGCCTGGTGTTTTCACAGGAGTGGCCGAAAACACGGAAACATGAAGGGATTTATTGGTCGCAACAACAAACGGACGAGAGAAAAGACCGTCCACGTTGGATAAAAGGCCGAAAATAAAAGGGATGTCGGTTTGAAAACGCATTTCGGTCATGCTCCAGAGAGCGCGGTCCGTCTGGGCAGAGTTACCAGCGGAACCTACGTTGGCCTAGGATATGCGCCACGTGAGCGCCTTTTTCCGTCACCGTCGGTCTTCTCCCTCCCGAGCTTCTTTTTCTTTCCGCGAACTTTCCTGTTTTCTCATGGTGGACGCTACCGCTCGCCGCGGGGGAAGAGACGGCGCTTTCTCACGTCGACGCCGGTCAGCGAAACCGGATACCCCGTTACAGTTTTTGCGCTCGGCGCAACGCCCAAGAGTTTTGTCTTTTTTCGCGGAAGAAGTGGACGGTTTCCGAATTAGGCGACAGACACGGACTCGTACACAACGCATACACAACGAAGACGAAGGCGTTGGGCATTGGACCAGGAAAGTGACCAGCCGGGAGAAGAGCTCGCTGAACAGCGGGTCCGCTTTGTGAACACGGCGTCACAATTCGCACAGCGGCGCTCCAGCAGATCTCTTTTTCGACCGCCCGAAAAGGCGAGAAAGAACAGAAGGGAAAACGGCGCTTTTTTTGGTCGGCTGCGGCGTCCACCGCTGGCCGGCAGCGGTGGACGCCGAACGCTAAAAGCGGAATGAAAGTTCGGACTCGCGCGTTCTCGCAGCACTCCCTGCGAGAACGCGGCCCCGCACGCGGCGTTTGCAAAAACGTGAGAGGCGTCGAAAAGCGGATCAGAGGCCAAGCTCTTCGATTCCGTGTGTGTCCCGTGGGAGGAGGAGCTACAGATAAATCGTGAGAACGAAAGAGGTGTCTACGGACAGGCAAGCTTTCCCTGCTTGGCACGCAAGGCGAAAGCCCGCCATGCGCAGGGGAATGGAGGATGCCCAGTTGCCGCCTTGAGTCAGCCCACGCTTCGCACGCTGGGCCTCTCAAAACAACCGCAATCACGAGACACTGCTCTAAAATAGCTTGAGGCCACGCGAGCACTCACATCACACGTGCATGTGCTCATCGAGAGATTTTCTCTCCAGTATAGAGAAAAGGTGCCGTCGCATTTCTCTCCTGGCGTGTGTCTTCGAGGATGACCTGGCGGTTTAGTGACCACGACCCGTAACAGTCGAGCTCTCGAGACAGAAACAGCCCAGTCCCGCCCACAGAGGGAGAAAAACGCGAAAAAACTCGGTCTCCCAGTCGCGTCCACTGGCGCATACCCCCCTGTCTCCCGCGTACCCGCGGCAAACGGCCTGCAAGGGTCAGAACCCCTGTGTGTGTGTGTGTGTGTGTGTGTGTGTGTGGACTTGGCACAGCGGTGACCATGCGTTTTTCGAAGGGTTCATTCGATGTTTTGACGAATGGGTCTTCGTTTCAGTCTTCAAGGATATCCTGCTCCGCCATTCTACTCCCCGAACAGCAGGTGGAGAAGCCGTAGAAAAAAAATCGACCTAGAAGAGAGGGATTCTCTCCACAAGTCGACGTGGAACGGCTCTCCGACAGACAGAAGATGCCTTAGAGGACAAAGATTGGTAACTCCACTCGCTTTCGCTGGCAGCAGCTTGCCTGATGCCGCCGCCTGCGATCCGTGAAGGCTTCCAGAGATGTTGGCTTAAAACGACGAAACGGTGAAATGCACCCAAGATGAATGGGCCCGTAAGGTCAAAGTGAGCACTGCACACGAGTGGGATCTCTCGAATTCCCCATCCTGAAGCGTAGAGCTGGGGGTAGCCGTCAGACGGCGCAACGTGCAACGGTCCCCTCGCAACGCGCCTCTGTCGCGACGCCCACTTTTCCAGGTAGCAGTTTTTTCTAAACAACTCCGTCGCTCGTCAAGCTAGGTTCAGAAGAGGGGGAAAACGACTTCCGAACCCCCAATATAGATTGGTACAAAGCATAGAAACCAACTCAGCATCTGCCAGCGACTGACGTGGCCGCGCTCAAACAGTTGATGCTGCGGAGAGACGAGTTTTGTCGAGCGTTTGTTGCGAACCGAAACTCCCCCTTGAAACCTACCCTCACCGCAGAGTCGCGTTTTCTGATTCACGTGAAAAACTAATCTCGAGGTTGGATCGGCGACATCCTGACGCATGTCGCCGGGTGTCGCTGCGCCACGATCCTTTGCGGGAACGCCTCTCTGCCTGTCTCACCGCGAGTCTGCCCTCAAAAAGAAAGGGAAGACGAAGTCTCGCAGCCAGGCCTCGACTGCTCATCAGAAACGCACCCGTGCACTGATGCACCAGGGATCCAACCGCCGGGGGTTCGGGGAGTGTGTTGGTTTTCTGGGTTTCGCCGAAAGTTCGCATGGCCAGACTGAAGCAAACGGCAAAACCAAAGTAACCCGTCGGCCAACGTGGCATTTGAGTTCGGACTTTGTGTGCTACGCGTTTCCGTGTGTGTGTCGCCTGAAACGGCTAGTATTGGGATTGAAAGCCGTCTCCGCGTTTCCACGACGAACAGAACAGTCCACACCGTCAGCTTCGAAGAAGTTCCTCTCCGTCTTCCTAGGCAAGACTATCTTTAAACCGTTGTTAGCACATTTTACGAACGTGTAATGCTCACGCAGAGTCCTCGAGAGTGGCAAGGTGCCTGAATGCTCCCTTCTCCAGCAGCCCCCCGGCCAGCCGAGAAAACGACGTGATGGCAATGAGGCCTTGCCACGACATCTCCTTCCCTTCTCTCGCCGCGGAGTAAAGAAACGCGTACCGGGTCAGAATCCCGGTGCTGATCCGGAGTGCCTCTCAGCCCTACCGCTGTCGGGGCTATCCCCTTGCTCGTTTAATCACGGAAATCTTTTAGGTGCGTGTAGCGACAGGCGTGTAGCTGCGTCGGTGTTTCCTCAGGATAGCCCCCACACTCGCGTTTTCCGACTCGTTCAAGGCCTTTGTGGCAAACGGATTCGAAACCAGCGGCCAGCGGGTCAGCGAGGACTTGGCGAAGAACAGCGACAAACAAGGTAACGCCCTGCGTCTCTCGCCCTGTCCGTTCATCGGATAAGTAAGACATCGCGACAGGCTTTGAATGTTTCTTTCCAGTCTTAGGCATCACGCGGCGCGCGGAGTTCACATGCATCTCGGGTGAAGGTAAGGAAACGACCGTCCACTCCCTCGAGAACTTTCGGTTTCCCCGGCAGAACAGCGAAGTGACGAAACGAAATGGGGGAGAGCAGAAGACGACCACGCTCCCGAGGAAGATGTCAGAGGGTGAGGGGACGACCAGGCAGGAGTGAAGGCGCGAGAGAAAACGAGGAGGAAATTAGACAAGACAGAGGGGGGCAGAAGTGAAGCAATTGCGAGAACGAGGAAAACAACGAAAGCCTTGGAAGCATCAAGGCGTCACAGATGACGGCGACGAGGCTGCTGCCAAAGCGGCTTGGTTCATTGGATTCTCTGGTGCCTTCCTCCACTGCAAACGCACGCAAAGCACCAGAAAAACGCATCACACCTGTGAAATCCTTCTTCTCTCTCTGGCGCTTTGAAACTCTCGCGGGGACACATGGAAGCGATCAAACTGCGTCGCCCCCTTGTCACTGGGAAAGATGACACGATCCGTGCTGAAGCAGCCAAGACACTTCTCCCTCGAAAGTGATATGCCTGAGGACAGCCTGTCGGCCAGACGCACCGCAACCAATGGGGTCAGATCTACACACCTATGGCAGTGTAAACAATCGGACTCACCTGTTTGGAAAGCATCTCTATCAGTTGAGACCGCTTCAGAGACGGATTCTCGGCCTTCAGTCGCGGTAACCACGTTTCCTCGTAGGCCTTGTAGGCCTGACACGGAAAGAGGCAAACACTCGGCTGACGTGTTTGACGGACCCGCCCCGCCACAGCGAATTCCCAAATGCCTGCGCGTGCGCCAGCCACACGTCAGGGCCGTCTCTGTGTAGATGTAAATAAAGTGAAGATACAAAAATGCGAAGACGTGCACCTGCGCTGCGAAGAGTTCGTACATATTTTGGCCTCTCGGGGGAGTCCCGTAGGCAACAGACAACAGGCACCTTTAGTTCGCCGTGCTACACAAAACGACTCAGATTACACCTTGGATACGACGCGCTTTCGTAGCTCCTGCGATTGCGCTTCATATGGGCCTTAACAACAGGCAGCAGAGTATCCACCCTTCCGCCCTGTCGGGCTTCCCTTCACTCGGCCTACCGCCTTCATTCTCCTCTCCGGATGCCGATCCGCCCCTTCACTCAGCGACATCGCGGCCAGCGCCTCGTCGATCGAAGTCGCTGCAGCGCGTTGTAAGAAAACAGAAAGAAAATTCTTGGAACAGGTCGGATAGCGACTGGGGGGGGGGGGG